>NW_026055527.1:0-310067 GCF_023757995.1 Alternaria metachromatica
ATTACGTAAGCAATTAGATTTACTAGGAATTTTTCTAATTTGTTAAGAAATTACAATAAGTGCAATCTTAACAAAGCTTAATAATAATAAAAAGATAATAATAACTAAGTTATTATAATCTTTACAGTTACTAACTATGTTTTGTTACTCTACTCTATATTAACACTTTACTATAATAAAGTATTATTATACTAAGTACTATTACGCTAATTACTAGTATATATATTATAATTACTATAATTAAATTTATTATATAAAGTACTATTATAATAAAAGCTAAAGTACTAATACTTCTAGCTACTATTAGAGTTAGAAGTATAGTTATAAAACTATATTATAATAGTTAGCTATTAATTTAAGTATAAAAGTAAGAACTAACTATAGTAATAAAAAAAATAAAAAGTAAGTAGAGTAGTATATTAATTAAAGTAAAAGTTTAAAAGTATAGAGCTTAAAAGTATAAAAGCTTAAAAGTAGTAGAGCTTACGCTAATAAGAAAGTTAGATAAGTAGCTTATAATTTTAAAAGTTTAAATATCTTAATAAGATAAAAAAATAGATAACTATAGTAAAGAAGAAAGAAATTAAAAAACTTATTATTAATAATAAAGTTTCTAATTCTAGCCTATGCGCGTACTTATATAAATAGCTAGTATAGTTTATTAAACTCTTAATTATACTATAAATTCTACTTAGAAGAGGCTAAAAGTCTAGATATTACTATTAGAATTATCTCTTACTAGTTAAAGACTTAGATTCTTATAGCTATTAGCTTAATTCTAAGCTATTATAAAGTAATCTTTAACTTAATAGAGTTAATTTTTAGACTATTAAGCTATATTTAAATAAGTAAAAGATTCTCTACTATTAGTATTTAGTATAATAAAATACTTATTTAAGCTATAACTTACTAGTATACCTTAGAATTCTAAGCTTAGACTTTACTAACGTATACTAATTATAGTAAATTTTATACAATTAGTTTTAGTAAAGTAAATTAATACTTTTAATACTTTATAAAGTCTTTTAAAGTTAAAAAGTAGTTTAAATTCTATAATTATAGATATATAATTACTTAGCTCTTAGATATATAGCTAGAGATTTTATTCTAACTTTCTTTAGTAGTATAATAATTATAAAATACCTAAATATCTCTAATTATTAATTATTTCTAGCTCTAATAATATAGCTATACTAGAAGTATAGTAATAGCTTTTTTAAGGTACGTTATAAGTCTACTATTTAAATATTAGAAGATAGACTTACTAAGTACTTACTTAAGTAGAAGTTTAAAGTTTTTAAAATATAGCTATATTTAAGATAGATAGCTTATAAAAAGTTAGAATAAAGCTTATAGTTAAGTAGTAAGTATAAGAAAAAGTAGTAAGTTTAATTATATGTTTATGTTTAATTATATATTTATAAAGTAGTACTAAGCTATACTTTAAGCGCTTTATAACTAGATAAAATATCTTATCTTTTTTTTAAATACTTACTACCTCTTTATATAATTAGTATAAAAAAGCTTTTATTAAGCTTCTATAAGCTCTAACTACTTAGTCTTACTAGCTAAAACTAAAAGTATAGATAAAGAAAATACTTACTTTAAGCTCTTAACTTTACTAAAAACTAATAAAGTAGTATTATCTACTTTAGTCTTAGCTTCTATATAACTATATACTACTTTATACTACTTAACTTATATTAGTAAAGTACTAATTTTAAAAACTTTTTTTTTAATTTAAAAGCTACTTAATAGTAGTATATAGTCTATTTTATATAAGTATATTTTTAAACTAAAAAAAGTAGATAAACTTAATAGCTATTAGCTTTATAAAAATAAGTCTATAATTAGTTAGTATATAAAAATAGTACTCTATAAGCTTATAAGCTTATATAGAGATATTTAAGTACTTATAAAAGTACTACTTATACTAGATATTTTTTTTACTTATCTAATTAAAGTATTTTCTAAAGCTTTTACTAGTAAGTAAGCTTTAAATAAACTTAATATAAGATATTACTATTAGTAGATATAAGAAGAGAAAAGTACTATTAGAGAGCTTAGGCTACTTTTTTTCTTTTTTTTCTTTTACTATAATGTCTAAAGCTCTCTTCTTTTTATTCTAAGAAGTAAAAGCTTTTTTAGTAGTAGTAGTTATAGTAGTAGTATTATTATATATACTATAAGTAGCTTAGCTTATAGCTATAGCTACTTAGTATTATAGTATTTATTTATACTATATAGTAATATACCTATAAGTAAAAAAAATTATATAAATAACTATACTAAGCGCCTAATAATAAATTATATAGCCTATAGTCTACTTTACTATTAGTCTATAGTTAAACTACTTACTAGAAGTAGTAACTAGTACTATAAGTATTTAGAGTACTTTAAAAATAATTATATAAGCTAATAAAGCTTTATATAGTAATCTATAAATACTTTATAGTAGAATAAAAGCTTTAGAAAAATACTTACTACTACTATACTAGAGATTAATAAAGCTAAAACTTTTAGTAAGTACTAGTCTTATTATTATTATATATATCTAAGCTTATATAGCTTAACTTAATTAGATAATACTTATAAAAGTAATATATAGCTAAAATAGATTATCTACTTATAATATAGCTTATCTAAAAAGTATATTATAATTAGTATTTAAGTACTTATTAGGTTAATTAAATACTTTTTCTCTTTTATAGTAGCATTTTACACGCTAACTTATATATATTATACTATTCTTATCTAATCTTATAAAAGTAGTAATTATAATTCTAATTATCTAAATCTATTAATTTTAGCTTAATTTTCTTTATAAGTAGTATTAAAGCGTATTCTATATAGCTACTATAACTAAAAGGTAACTTCGTAAGCTATAGTAAGTTTAACACTAGTATAAAATATCTAAAAGAATCTAAAAGACTAATAAAAAATCTATATAAGTAGTAGTAACTTAGATCTTATATATAATTTTCTATAAGCTTAGCTATATTAGCTACTATATTTTCTTACTATTTTAATAACTAGATACTTTACTTTTTATCTTTCTAGCGCTTTTTAAATTAGCTTAAGTACTACTTACTTTTAGCTATTAAATCTACTACTTACTATAAGATAAAGTAATACTTACTTATTAAGTATTACTAGTACTTTATTTATACTAGCTATAAGTTTAGTATTTAGTACTTAAAGTTATAAAAGCTACTTTAAAGTAAATATATAAATAGTAGAAAAGAAGTCTGTATAAAAAAAAGCTTATATACTTTAAAATATAAGTAAACTACTTATTTTCACTTACTAATCTACTTTATAATATTAATACTATTAAAGTTAAAGTACTTCTTAAAGTAATATTTAAGCTTTATATTTATAGCTAAAGTTTTTATTATAGTATAGTATTAGTATAGAGTAGAGTAATAAAACGTAGTTAGAAACTCTATATAGTAATCTTATTATAGATATATTTTGTAAATATTTTAAACTTACTATATAGACCTATAAATTTATTTAAACTTCTAAACTATATATAATAATAAATTAAATAAAAAATTTAAAGTTTCTATAATAACTATTCTAGAGTAGCTAGTATAGACTATAATATTTAGTAAAGTACTTATAAATATAGTAAGATTATTTAAAATAGTATTTCTTATTATACTAGATATTTAAATTTTGTTAAAATTAAAAATATTCTTTAGAAGTATAGAAAAGAAATTAATATAGACTAGGTATTACTTATTTAAAAAAAAGTAAAGTATATTAGAAAATAGAAATAGAAGTATTAAGAAGTTAAAAAGAAATATTAATAGTAAAAAGAAGTATTTTAATTAATAATCTTTTATATAAATACTATATAAAGTAGCTATTCTTTAAACTATAGTACTAATCTTTATAAAAATATTTACTTTTATACTACCTATAGTTATCTATCTACTTTTATAGCTAATAGAAAAGCTTCTATATTATATTATACTACTTTCTAAAATCTAGCTTTTTACTAACAAAAGCTACTTATTACTACTATTAGCCTTAATTTAGCTCTAAAAGCTAATAAGAATAAATCTTAAGAAGTTAATTTTTTTATAGCTCTATACTTTTATAGCTTACTTATTACTACTTATAAGTTTTTAAGAAGAGTTTTTATTACTATTTCTTTTAAAAGTAGATTACTATTATTATTTAAGTACTATATTTATAGTAAATATTAGATAAAAAGTTTAATTAATACTTACTACTATATTATAGTAAATATAAGATATTTAAAAAATATATTTGTATTAAGATTACTATATAAAGTTACTAAACTATATTTTATTATCTTGCTTTATATAAATAATTAACTATAATAGTTTTTATTTTTATCTACTTACTATTTTTAGAATATAAATTATAGACTAAGTTCTTTACTAAAGTTAGACTAATTAGATAGACTTTAATTTATATTTATACTTATTTTCTCTAATATAGTTTTCTAGTATTAGAAAGTAGAATATATATTCTATTACTAAATATCTTTTTTAATTCTATATATTTTGTTATTAAAAAATATATACTTTACTATACTAATATAGCTTTTCTTTACTAGTATCTCTACTCTTTTTATAAAAAGATTTAATATCTATATCTTAGAAATCTAAAGTAATTCTAGATAGAATTAAGATAATTTACTTATCTTAGCTTTACTAAAAAAGTATAAACTAGATTACTTTCTAATAAAACTTATATATAGTTTAAATTAAGACTAGTAAGAGATTTAGATATATATAATAGTATATTAAAACTCTATCTTAATTAATACTATTTATAAAAAGATATAAGCTAAAAGAAGTATAGCTTTTAAGTAGTTTTAAATACTCTTAATAGTACGCTACTTTAAGCTTACTAAGTAGAATTCTAAAGATACTAATTTAAAGAATAAGCTCTTAGCTTTCTAAAATACTTAAAATCTTAGTTTTAGATAGTCTAGTTGTCTAAGTATATAGCTTTATAGACTACAACTACTTTAATATTTTTTTCTTCTTACTATTCTACTATATAATATAATACTCTACGCTATATACTTTTATTATTACGTTAGTGTTAAGTTATTTACTTTAAATATAATATTTTAATAAATAATATTAGATTAGTACTATAGTATATAGATAATTACTTAACGTGCTAATATTCTTATTAATATTTACGCCTATCTATAGTAGTAAGCTAATAAAATCTAGAGATAGCTTTATATATAGGTAGTGCTAAACTCTTCTATAAAGCTTAGGTTAGGCGTAGACTCTAGAGATCTACGCTACTAGCTAGTAAGTATAATATTATATCTTATACTACGCGTAATATATTTACTTCTATCTTAACTTTTTTACTTCTATCTTATATTATAGATGTTGTACTTTATAGTATATATAGATTAATATACTATATTATATTAGGTTACTACTATAAGTAGAGCTATCTAAAGTTTTAAAATTTTCTACTAAGGCTTAGGCTCTACTTATAGTAGTAATCTAATATAATATATTATATTAATCTAATATTATAGCCTATTTAACGCTAATCTTTATAATTATAACTCTATTATTTTAAATAGCTAATTAGATCTTATAGACTTAAGTAATTAGCTCTTATACTTTTATTCTAAGTTATTTAGATATAAGACTTTACTTTATAGAGAATTATATATTATATTAATTTATTATAGCTTTAAGACGCTTACGTTTATAGTTACTATAATACTTATAGTAAATTTATCTTATATCTAAATAAATAACTACTTTTAGTCTAGTATTTTTTATCTTTACTTTTCTTTAGTTTAAGTTAATTATATATAGCTCTTTAAGTATAGTAATAAATTCTAGCTAGAAAAACTTTAAAATAATAGTACTTTCTATAAGTTAAAGAAGAAATAGCTAAAGAGTATTTAATAGTATATCTATATTAGTTATATAAGTATAGACTTTAGATAGTAAAATCTATCTCTATAACTCTATTATATAAGTTTATTAAACTTTAAACTATAGATAAATCTAGTAATCTAAGTTTCTTTTATTTATAAGTAAATTAATAATTATATAGCTTATAGATTAGCTTTAAGAAACTAAAGTTTATTACTTAAATACTTAAGAATATATAATAAAAGATTTTAGTACTTTAAGAATAAGAAGATTAAAACTTAAATTTCTAGTACTAGTACTTATAAAATAGTTAAAGCTTTTAAATTTAAGCTAGCTATAATACTATTTTAATACTAGAGTACTTTATAAAGATGTATTAACTTTTTATACTAATAGAAAACTATAAGATAAGTATATATACTTATTTACTTAGAAATAAGAAAATTATATATAATAAACTTTAAGTTAAAGTATTTATACTAAGATCTTAGTAAAAGCGCGCTTTTTGAATTTTATAAGTTACTTTTAGATATTAAGATATATATTAAAGTAGCTTAAGTCTTATACTAAATACTATACTAGTACTATAAGATTTTTATAAATTTTCTAAATAATAATAAGTATAAAACTAATCTTTTACTAGTTATATTACTATATTACTTTACTTACTAAAACTTTACTAAGTCTTTTTATAAAATTACTTTTTTTTAAACTATATTACTATTACTTTATAAGTTTTCTAATTAAGTATTATAATTCTTTTATAAGGTATTAAGTATTTAAATAGCTACTTTATAAGTTTAAAAGATTTAGAAGCTTTAATTACTTTAAGAGTAGTAGTACTAAAACTTAAAGCTTTAGCTTACTTAATACTATACTTTTAAGAGTAAGTAAAAGATTTAGCTATATATTTTTTAGAGTACTAGTAATTATTTTTACTTCTTTAAAATTAGTAGCTTCTTAAGCTATAAGTATTACTAATTAAAATTTAGATTTCTACTTAATAATAAGTTTTCTAAAGATTATTTTAAAAGATAGTATTATAGTAAATCTTATAACCTTCTTTACTATTCTTATAATAAGTTTCTTTTACTATATAATATAAACAAGGTAAAGTATATATCTATAGTAAATACTTATTAGAGTTGATAAGAATGTTCTCTAGAAACACCTATTATAAGTTTAATTTACGGGACTCCGCGCGCGCTGCCTAGGTGCTATTTCTTACTTTAACATCGAACATCTACACTAACCCAATTGCTCTCCCAGAGGACATGCATTACCTATGCCGACATCATGTGTTGAGACCGCTCATCATAGCGTTGAAGGCGCTGTCGTCAATAGGCCCCACGCTGCGCTTCCAGGCCTTAATTTTGCGCTGCTCCTCCAGAATCGCGGCATCATCAGGATTACGTTGAGCCAGCATATTGATGGTCACGAGCGCGAACGGAACCAAGCTGGACTCTCCCCAGAGCCTCAGAAATTTGGCGTATCGGAACGTGCTCCTCATCTCTTGCGCCGGCGAGGGTTTCCATGAGTGCTCGACGCCCCAGTATCCTTTCTCGGTGCTACTTTTGACGTCTCCGTAGGACTTTTGGATGCCAGGCAGGACCTCGCGATCTCCTTCTTCTAGCCATTTGAGTCCGATGGCTACGATGTTGAGATTCGTGGTGTAGTAGAGCTCGGCAACCTTTGCTACAAATGAAGGGCCGCCTTCCTCGACTAGACGCTTCCATGTGTCTGACTTGTGGGCTTCATCGATCTCGTCTCTGACTCCAGCCCAAAGTTTGAGGCAGCCACCGTCGCCATGTTTGAACAGCTGTGTTCCCTCGGCTTTTCTCTCGGTCCATGATGAGATGACAGCGTCCAGGTCATGGAACTTGCTGCGTGCGAAGTCTTCTTTCGCTGACTTAGCAAGTGATTCTTCGACAGTACCACTGATGGTGACCCGTGGCATGTCGCGGAAGCTCTTGCGGAAAGTCTCCAATAGCTCTTCCTGGATTTTGGTAGTAGAGAAGTAAGCCGTTGGGCCTTCGAGCTGGTACGGTGGGCGCTTGAGCACCGGTGCAAGTTCGAAATCCAGAGTTACGAGACGCTTGTAGTCTTCCAGGCGATCATCACCTTCTTTGATAGCCTCGCAGAGGAGCTTGACGTCTCGAAACAGCATGATCACATTGCAAGGCTCCAACAGCTCTGAAGGTGGTAACTCCTTCCTCCATCGAGGGTTGCTGTTCCCTATTGTGATATGCATGGCGTAGCCTCGAAAACGTTGGGTGATGGGCTTGATGACCTTGTTCCCACTCTTCTTCTTCGTCTTGGTGCCATTGTCCAAATCGAAAGCTAACGTTGGTACGGAATTGGCCTTGAGCATGTAGGCGAAATGGAGACCGCCAGTCGAAGACACGAGCAGGAACCGGTTGCCCTTGATCATAGCGTCGTAGCTCTCGGCGTAGATTTGCTTGTTAGCGCGTAGGATGCTTGGACTGAAGTCTTTCTTGGACAGCATTGTGCCGTGCGTAACGGACTCGGGACGCGGGAATGTGCATAGCAGGATGCCATATATCTTGTCGCGAATCTCGCGGGGAAGATCGAGGAAGCGGAAAGAAGTCATGTCTGGTGATTCTGACGAACTGTTCGGGACGATGTGTAGAGGTAGTGTTCGGGCATGAGAACGGGATCGTGCGGGGCTTAAATTCAACGGCGGTGAGTGGATACCCTTCGGTCTAGTACGTTATGGGTTAGGCTGAAACCGCATGTCGATGAGTACTTGCGCGGCCTCTTTGCGCAATTCTAGTAATCATTCGACAGCAGTCAGGTCCTGCCTCTGCGCATTAGGGGTATTAAGACCGATCTGTCACAACATTTGCAGGAGGCACATGTTCAAAACCACCCATAGCAAGGGTATCTTTGGCAGCAGGACTGATGAGGAACTTTGCTTGCTGTTAAGCCGCGTCTACAAGCTTCCTTCCGGCTTTTGATACACTGGCATCGCTACATCGGGATCGTATGTGGACTGCACGACCTTGCTTCCTGGGGGCAATGTTATTTTGGTGCCATCAGGTAATTTCACTTCCCCGGATCTATCGCTCGCGATCATCCATGCACTTTTCAAGCCCGCCTCTCTCGCGATATCTTCTTTGATTCGATAGACAATTTCCGGCCGTGGGATGAAGTTGTCCAAGTCTTTGCCATTTGTACTCTCTTCTAGCTCGTCCGGTATAGCTATGACCCAAGTCGGGTTTACGTAGCGATACTTGATATGATCGAAACCCATGCAGAACATTTTGTCCTGAACAAAATCCTCCGGTATGGGATAAGGTACACCCACCATTTCTAGATCATTTCGGATATCGGTATTGGCGATATTGTAGTTCACATGCGTGATGACAACGTCGCGGATATCGATGCGAATCTTGTAAAGAGTGTTGAGGTTCTCGGCTAACCGCTCATCGACGTCGAATTGCTCAGCAAAACTGTCAAGATACCAGACACCGCCGTCGATTGGCGTTTGAGCGTCGATAACAAGTAAGGGCTCCGCTTCGGGGAAGAGTCTCCTCAGTTCTGCATGGGACAGGTGTGACAAGTCACGTTTGTCTTCGATGAACAGCTGCTCTGCAGGATATGGAGAGCAGAAGTTGGCGCCAATGCCGAAGAGTTCCTGGACTGTATCGAGTTGGGTAGGTGTAAGATCGGCGACGAGAATGCCAAGAAAGCGCTCTTTGTCGCGGTACAAGTTTGGGTCGTAGACCATGATGGAGAAGCTGTGTCAAGGACGAACAGCACAATGTAGAGTAACAAGAGACCCTTATATGTCCGAACATCAAAATGGCCTGGTATCTAACGTGTCATCGTAAACCTTAGTCGCACGCCTAAGTCTCCTTTACAGCTACGCAGAATCAGTCCCTAGCTCAGTCGTAGTCTTGATTGGACAAAGCACTGGACTATGCGAGGTAGAAGAGGAAACAGATGAGGCTGATGCCTAGACTATCATAGATCTGGAATACGGCACTGTGTACTGGTGTAGAGTCGATCGCACTTTCTGTCAAACGCACAGCGAGCCAATGACGTAGGAGAGAGTCTAGAGCATGGGTGTCTTGTGTCGCGCGTTGATGCCTTAAGTTGTTCCTGGCTATAGCATGCGAAGTGGGGGAGCTGCAAGCCACTACGATGGGAGCCTGGAGATGGGGTGCATTGGTGCCACAGGTTCGGCCCACGTTGACGCCGAAAGTCGATACAGTCAATGCAAGGTGACAGATTTGACGTGTGCTCTCTTCAGTGGCCAGGAGTGTGATGATGGGCGGCGAGAGTGAAACTAGGTGGTGATGTTCGGTGTGTTGTGCTGGCCGTCTGGGCGTGGATTGGAGCGCTATGAGACCCTGCTTTTGCAATCCCCACATACGTGTGCTAGCCCAGCGCGTGAGGAAGTCGCGACTGAGAAGCAACAGCCGCGCCATAGCATCCTCTGCTGCTCAGATCCATTCCATCAGGCCGGCACTTGCTAGATCCCCCACCGAGAGCGCGATTGGGAGTGCATTGATCAGCATAGGCCCCTGAATCCGGCACCGAATGGCGACACCACCCCCGGCTCGCGACAGAGCTCCCTCGGAAAGCGTGCCAGTCGGGAGTCCGCAGCCCAAAAAACTGCCCGCCCCCTCAACGCCCACATCCTCAGTCCGCCGCAAGATGGCTGCCAATGCGCCTTCCCCAGCCTCGAAAGATGGCGTCCCTCCTCGTCGCCCGACTGCAGCCAGCGGCACAGCTGCGAGCGCCCGTCGTCCTGCAGCGGCATCAACAAGCACGGCGCGAACCACTGCGAGCGCGTCCAAAGCCCCCACCACGGCGACATCGCGCACCAGCACAGTCGGATCCAGCCTGAACAAGCCGCCTACGCGTCCGGCAGCAGGGACGACGGCGCGCAGGACCATCTCATCGTCGAGAACCGCCTCCGATGCCGAGCCAGACCTGTCGTCCGTCACATCAGGCGACGAGAAGAAGAGGACAGCAGTGCGCAGGACGCCCGTCACGTCGTCAGCTACTTCGAGGCCATCTCCTGCCAAACCGACTTCGAGGCAATCCATTGCGCCTTCCACGACCACGACTGCCGCCAAGCGTCCTGTAACCACACGCCCAACTGCAGAGGCAGCGACGACCCGCACTGCCCCACGCGCTTCTCTTGCTGCGTCGACACGGCCGACTGCTACTCGACCCGCGGCAGGAACACGGACGGCAGGCGCAACAGCGAAGGCGCCGGCTGGGCCTGCGAAGAAGCTGTCCGTCTCTGCCCCTCCACCACCAGCGCCGGAAACGGAGGATACAGCCGAAGAAGCGTGAGTCAGCATGAGCCGCCAGGATGATACATTGCTAACTCAATCACAGAGAGAGCCCCGTCGTCGTCACCCCTCGCCGTGCGCCCCTCAAGGACAAAGCTGCGTCCGATGCCGAAACCGAAAAACGCAAGAGCGCTCTCGAGCCCATCAGGGCTTCCATGGCGAAACTCGGCGAGGGGCCGCCGCGTCCGGATACTGCGCCGACGGGACGTGCCGAGATGGATGTGGAGATGAAAAGGCGGAGCGCTCAGATCATGCAAGACTTCTTCAAGGAGACCAACCTACGCGACAAGCTTCAAGAGCAATGCGACGACCTCACCCGCGAAGTCGATAACCTGCATTCCGAGAAGGACAAGCTGCGCAAACAGCTGGCGGATGCTCAGGCCGCCATTGTTGAGAAGGACAAGGCCATCTCCGGCGGCTCAGATGCCTCGCCCTCGCAGCACCGCGCCCACACGATCCTCGTCGAGGACATGGAAAAGAAGTTTGCGAGAGAAACCAAGCAGCTGGAAGAGCAGAGCCAACAGCTGGAGGAGGAGAAGAAGGCTGCGCAGGAGAGAGAGGCAACCGAGGCAGCCAAGGCTAGCGAGCTGCAGCAGGTCTTGGACGATCTGAACGCCGAACTGGAACAACAGGGCCAGCAATGGGACGAAGAGAAGAAGAAGCTCGTCGAGCAAGCCGCGCAGATCGAGGGGCTCAACAAGGAGATTTCTACGCTTCGGGAGGAGCGTGACAGCTTGTCGCAAGAGCTGGACATCGCCAAGAAGACGCTGGAAAACCTCGAAACGAAATTCGCGGAGCTCGAGCAGACCCAATCCGACAATCTCCGTTCGCGCGATGCTAAGATCACCGAGCTGACCAAGACTGTCGATGAGTACGTGACAGAGGTCGCCTCTCGGGAGGAGAGGCATACCAATGCCCTTCAAGAAGCACAACGGTCTCTCGAGTCAAAGTCCTCCGAGTCTTCAGCTGCCGTGGAGCAACTTCAGTTCGAGATCCAGACCCTACATCAGAAACACACTGACGAACTGCGCCTCAAGGAAGAGACTATCGCAAGTCACATTCAGGCGCAAAAGGAGCTTCAAGACGATATTACCAAGCTGCAAGAACGGGCTGATCAGGTCTCTGCTGACCTGGACACCGAACGCAGCGCCCATGCAGAACAAATGCAGGCCAAGATCGAGGAGCTACAGAAGAGTTCAGAAGCAGAGCTGCAAGCGAGAGAAGACGAGCTTTCTGGCCATCTCAAGTCTATCGATGGTCTCCAGGAACAGATCGTGGCCCTGCAGCAAGGTTCAACTGACGGTGCCAGAGTCGCCGAAGAGCTGCACAAGCAAATTCAAGAACTGAAGGAGGCTCATGAGGCAGCGATCAAAGTCAAGACCGATGAGAACGAGGAGCTTGTGCGACAACTGGATGCCATAAACGAGCAGCTCACCACTGACGCCGCCGAGCTTGAACAGCTCAGGGAAGAGGCAGCAAGTCTCCGCAGCACCATCGAGACACTCGAGAAGACCTCGCAACAGCAAGAGTCCCAGCACGCCTCCGACTTGGCGAAAGTCCAAGCTGAACTGAACGACGCGAACAAGAAGGTGGAAGCCCACAAGGCAGAGCTTGATACGCTGCACGATAGACACAAGCAAGACCTTCGGGTCATTGGCGAGGATTATGAACGCGAGATTGAGTCGCTGCGGGCGGATCTTGAAGGAGACGCAACCAAGCGACTCAACACCCTGCAGGCTGACTACGACTCCCTCGTGACCGAGAAGAGCAAAACACTGGAACAGCATGAGCAGATCCTTGCTGGGCGATCCAGTGAGCTTGAAGCTGCCAAGAAACAGGCTGAAGAAGCCCAGGAGAGTACCGCTCGCGCGACCGAAAATCGAGATGATGCGCTCATGAAGCTCAAGAAGTTCGAAGAAGAGAAGGCGGCTCTCACAGAGGCACACGGCATCTCGCAGTCTCTAGTCGCCGATCTTCAAGCACGCGTCGATGCCCTCACTCAGGAAGCTGCCACTGTCAAAGACGTCCAGTCTCAATTAGACCGTCTGAAGGAGGAGAAAGCCGCCATAGAGGAGGCGCATGGGATGACTCAGTCGATCATCGCCGATTTGCAAGCCCGTCATGACTCCCTTCTGGAAGACAAGACCTCTGCTGAAGACGCTCATAGCCGAGCGATTGAAGCGCTGAAGCAGGACTCTGAAAGCCAGTCCAAGCATCTGCTCGCTGAACTGCAAGCGAAGTATGATGCCTTGCTGGATGAGAAGAAGGCTGCAGAGCAGGAATACCATCGTGTGCTGGAGACTCAGAAGCAGAACGCCGATGCCTATGCTTCTTCGAAGGAACTAATCGAAGAAGTCCAATCCAAATACGACAGTCTGCTGCGCGAGAAGACTGCATCTGACGAGGAACACGAACGTGCGATCAAGGCACTAAAGCACGACTCCGAGAACACATCAAGGCAGCTCATGGACGAGCTTCAGGCCAAATACGACGCACTGCTCGAAGAAAAGAACGCAACCGAAGCAACCTATACTCAAACAATTGAGGCTTTGAAATCTGAGTCGGAAAGCACCACCAAGTCGATCCTAGGCGAGCTTCAATTCAAGTACGACGTACTGTTGGAAGACAAGTCTGCGGCTGATGATGAGCACAACCAAGCTATCATGCACCTAAAGGAACAGGTCGAGGGCGCGTCCAAAGAGCTTCTGAGCGAGCTCCAAGCCAAGTACGACCAAGCTCAGGACAACGTAAAGAGCATGTCCGAAGCTTTAAGCGCTTTGCAAATGAAGCACGATGCTGCCTTGGAAGAGATCAACAATATCGAGGCTAACCACAAGGCTGAGATCGATGCTCTCCAGAGCCAGCGTGACGACCTTTCCAAGCGACTTTCACAACTCGAAAAGAGCCACGCAGACGTGCTCACCGGGCAGCTGGTGACCGAGGAAGCACACGCAAAAGCACTCGAAACTCAACAGTCTGAGATTGAGCAAAGGTATGCCAGTCTACTTGAGATCATGCAAAGCGACGCCGATCGACTGGAACAGGAGAAGTCTACGGCGCTATCGGGCAAACAATCCGCCATCAACGAGCTCGCTGCTCTTAAGAAAGAGCTGAACGCTGAGATCGATGAGCTCAAGTCCGGACTCTCCACGAGGGACCAAGTGCAATCCACCGGAAACGACGAGATGACCCTGAAATACGAGAACCTTCTTGCCGAGAAGACCGCTGCGGAGAAGGAGCATCAGGATGCCATGACATTGCTCAGGGACTCTCTCACGCAGGACCATGAGCAGGCCCTATCGAAGTTGCAATCCGAGTACAACGCTTTGCAAGAAAAGATTGCCAAGACAGATCAAGAGCAGAGTGACGCAATTGAGCTACTGAAAGATGAGTTCCAAGCAGGTCATTCGAACGACATGCAGGCCTTGAAACAACAGCTTGAGGCTATGCAGAAACGGCACTCTGACCTTACCGAGCAGAAGGCGTCTATGGATCAGGCACATGAGGAAGCTATCAGCGAATTGATGGTTGGCATGGAAGCCAGCACCTCCGACGCTTTGCAGCAACTGCAGGAGAAGTACGCTGCTCTTGCCACTGAGCTGGAAGCCGAGCGTTCCCGGCATGCCAGCGAACTCGAAGCTGTAAGGCAAGAGACAGCCACACAGGCAACCTCAGGGAAGGACATGTCGCAGCAAGCCCCAATCACCGACATCTCGGAAGCCTCCACATCGAACGGAACTGATTACGAAGAAAAGCTTCGTGAGGTGGAGCGACAACGTGACGAAGCCATGAGAGCTGCCCAGGACGCCGAAGACCGCATCGAAACCATGAAAGGCGAAGTCGTTCGCAAGCATTTGGCACGAGTTGAGCCCTTGGAGAAGGAGAACGCCTTCCTCACCGACAAGATCGACCGCCTTGAAGCCATCATTGCCGCCGGTGATCGCATTGCTCGTGCGGCCGCTACCATAGGCGAGCAGCGTAAGATCAACACTCTCGCAGAAGAGGATGAGGAGGACGAGGAAGCCATGGCGCCGGGCATCCCGGCTCCCAAAACGAATGGCGCCAGTGACCACGAAGATGTGGTAGGAACTGTAAGTAACCCCTTGCCTGTGTGTGTTTTTTTCGTTTTGTTTGTCGCACATGAAGTACAGATCGCTAATCCGCCGCTAGCAGTTGGCAGCTATGCAAGAGACCCTAAACCAGCTCGCTGAGCTCAACAACGAGGCCATCTCTGAGAGCACGAAGACCGCCCACAAGCTCACCGTTGAGCAGGACTAGAGGTCTTTTCTTCTTGGGAGGATTGCATGTTGAACATGCTTGCCGTGACGTACGAGTGCGAATGATGCATGTGCTTCTATTTCTTCTTCTAACATACTGTTGTAATTCTTCCTCTCCCGCTCTTCACAGCATGAGTTTGCCTTTTAGATCATGGCACTATACCCACTCAATGTACTATTGTCAATCACGAAGCCTTTGTTTGCAAAATGCCCTGCGATGCGCACATGATGTCTCATATTCACCCAACGTTGCACATTCTGTCGCTACTCACTCATTTCAGGAAACCAGGGACTGGCGCGAGCATCTTCATGTATCTTGCACACAAATCAGGAAGATTAGCTTTCAATCACGAGGCATTTTGAGCTGGCTTTGCGATCAGACAATGAAAAACGCGTCACATATAGATCAAGCACAGAAATTTATCATGATCATTTGATTGAACTATACAAAAGGCGCAGCCAACAGAATGTAATATATATATACAAGAAAACTTTTCCTCCTCACTTCTCACTCAGAGCGTTTCATCTTCCCATCTCCTAAGACTGGTAGGAGTCGATGAAAGAAGCTCTTCCAAGCTTCTGAGCATGGACATGCTCCCTAACAACAACAGGGCTAACAGGCTTGTGGCCGTTCATCGCACGCCTGGTGGGGGCGTCGTGACGACGGGAAACAGGCTCGGAGCGGCCGCGCTTAGAGGCCGATCCCTGGAGGCACTGGGAGTAGTAGTCGTTCTGCTTTACGCACTTCCAGCCGGAGGCGCAAGTGGTAGGGCCGGTGAAACCGACCCCGCCGCAGCGCTCGTAGGCTCCGGCTGTGCTGGGCTGAGCGGGCTCAGCGGGCTCAGCGGGGGCGGGTGTGGTGGTGGGAGCAGACTCAGCAGGCGCGGAGGGAGTGGAAGACTCAGCGGGCGAAGATGGGCTGGGAGAGGCAGATGCAACGGGTGCCTCAGACTCGGCAGGTGGTGCTGACTCCTCGGGTGCGGCGGTAGGGGTAGCAGACGATGCCGCGCTGGTGGGCGCTGCAGATGAAGCAGCGGGGGCTGAGGCAGTAGCAACTGGTGCGCCAGAGCTGGCCTCTTCAGGGGTAGCAGGAGTGGTACCGCTGGCGGGGCTACCACCAAGGGCCAGGATGCGCTCGGCAGCGGCCTCGGCGGCAACCATGACGATAGCCTGGGTGTTACCAGTGGGAAGATCGGGGTGGATCGAGGCATCGACGACGAAAAGGTTGTCGGTACCGTAGACCTTGGTGTCAGTGTCAACAACAACACCAGCATCTCCCTTGGTTCCCATCTTGGCAGTGCCGACGTAGTGGCTACCAGTCTTGAAGGACTTGATGAGGTCTGCACCAGTGACGTTGGAGACACCGGCAGGTGCTTGCACAGTCAAAGTGGAGTTGCCACCCTTTGTCATGGCGATCAAGCGGTCCATCATCATGGTAATGGCCTCAGTGTCGACATCGGAAGTCATGTGGGGGTCGGTGATGAAGGAGGTGGCGCCATCAGCAGTGATACCGAGGCTACCAACAGACTGAAGACCGTGGGTGATGTAGACTTTCATCTGGATAGTGTTGTCGGAAGGCGAGTTGCAGGTACCCTGGAAGAAAATCTCGCTGCCATCGGTGGTGTTGACGGATGACCACCAGTTGAGACGCTGACCAGACTGAGCGAGCTCGCCGGAGCCCTTGGCAAACAGATCGATGGTGGTCTGGTTAGGGGTGATGAGCGCGTCCTTGTCAGTTGCAGCAAGCGGTGTGCTGGTGTTGAACTTGACAGTGAAGATGGGGTGGTCCTTGATCTCAGCACCAACCGGGAGGTCGATCCAGTCAGCCTCGTCAGGGAGAGTGACCTTACTGCTGCCACTGGCAACTGTCTTGAGCTGGTCGGCGGGACCGATTCCGGAGTTGAAGAGAATGCGGGGTGTAGACATGGATCCGGCTGCGAGGATAACGCTACCTCCCTTGTTGACGTTGTAGATGACGCGCTTGCCATCCGCCGTCTCAACTTCGATACCAGAGACCGCCGATCCCTCACGAACAGCGCGAACGACGTTGGTGTTCATCATCAGCTCAAAGTTGTCGAGCTTCTGGGCGAGGGGAAGGTAGGTCCTGACGACACCGGAACGGAGACCGTTGGCGATGTTCCATGTGGGGTGGCCGTAAACATCGACCTTTGCGTTGGGGTCCTTGACGAAGTCGGTCTCGGTCCAGCCCTGGCCCTCGAAGAACTTGGAGAGGACGTCGTAGGCGCCATCGTCGTAGCGAACACCATCTTCGGATCCGTAGGTTTGACCAGGGTTACGCTCGTACAGACGGTCAGCCGCCTTGGCGACATCGGTCCACTTCCAGCCAGCGGGCCACTTGTCGTCAAAGTCGCGCTCCTGGGGCTTGACGTACATCATGGCGTTGATGGCAGTGCTGCCGCCGAGCAGACAGCCAGCCATATCCGCAGTGTCGGCGCAGTAAGCAGGGCTACCGACATCGCTGAGGTAGTATCCGTATCCAGGGACATCGTACATGGAGACAGTGTCATTCCAAGGCATGACCTCAGTCTTGCCAGTGAACGCGTACGATGGGCCACCACGCTCGATCAAGAGGACAGACGCGCCGCTCTCGGCAAACCTCTCAGCTGCGATGATACCGGCGGCGCCACCTCCAGCAACGATGTAGTCGTAGGTAGAGTTTGCGATGGTGGCTGTGGTGTTTCCACCAGCTGGGGCAGTCGAGTTGCCACCAGCTCCTGGGGTAGTAGAGTTACCAGCGCCGGGGGTGCTAGGGGTGCTAGCTACCGCAAGGGCAGCCCACTTCTCGAAATCGGGGCTAGTAGCGTTGCTCATGGGTAGTCCGAAAGCTCCGAAACCAGCGTCGTGGTAGTTGAGAACCGCGCCAGCAGTCGAGGAGTCTGCGAGCGGCTTGTCAGAGTAAGCCCAACCCTGGACGTTGACGCTGGGGTCCTCGTAGATGACAAGGCCAGTCGATGGGTCGTCGCTTATGCAGTTGGAGCACAAGAATGTGTATGAGAAGGCGGTGTCGTTGACAAAAGTACCGTCCGGGATAGGAGACATGGTGAAGTCACCGGTCTTGACAGCTGGGTTGGTGTAGCCAGTTGCCTCCCGGAAGGATGCAAGGACCTTGTCCTCGTGAGGCCAGGCAACGACCAGCAGGTTACCGGTCATAGATTGTCCCAGACTGAAACCAGCCCAACCTCCATCGTTGGTGATGGGTGCTTGAAGCTGGATGATGACATCCGTAGTAGGCTTCTCAGGTAGGGCATAACCCAACGTGTAGCCGGAAGAGTGATGGTAACCCTGGAAGGTGATGCCCGTCTTTTCATCTGTGAACTTGCCAGATGTTTGCGCCGATGCGCCAAGAGCCAGAACGGCGGTGGAAAGAAGGAATGAGCGTGCCATTGTGACGCTGTGAGTGATGACTGAAGTGGAGGAAAGAATGGTGTGGCACTGCCGCAAAAAAAGAGTGTGAAGCCGTCAAGGCTGTAAAGAATGACTGAAAAGCAACGTTCGTAGAACGAGCAAGTAAAGCGAAAGAATGGACAAAAGCGAAAGAGCGTGTACCGAATAAGTCGCCGCAAGATGCATCCTTATATGAAGACAATACCCATTGTGGACCATGTTTCCCTCAATCTGCCACTTCCAAGGATGAAATCCTCCTCCGACCTAGCGCCCGTCAAACAAGCTCATGATGCAGCCTCACCACGTTGTCAACCTGGAATCTGGACCTCCGATGCCCAGGAACATGGTTCATAGGTGGCGCTACAGGTGTCAGAACGGTCAACTGGCGTTTGCACCACTGTACTAAGTAGATTGGGTGGAGCTTGGACGGAAATATGCCGACGCACTGTTCGGTAACACGGTTGCGTTCATTCGTCGACGACGATGTTTCATGTTTCCATGGCATGAACCTGACGTTGAGGTGGATGCTAGAGCCGTTTCGAAACGCCGCCAAGGCAGGAACCGCTATCCTTCGCAAATTGCGCGTGGGCCTCCAAGCAAAACACCATCTGCCATGGATCGCGCTCGCAGTTCGTGGGCTTGACTGTTGAGTCGGGTGTTCCTCATCGGCTGTTGCACCCGGTGGCTGCAGGAGTCAGGCTGCTTTGATCACTGTGTGACCCGAAGCCGAATGCGAAAAGCCATGGATCGTGTCAATTTTCGGCGTCGGTCGTTCTGCAACAATCAAAATCCGGCAGAACGGCATTTTCGAAGAATTGCATCGATGCAACATTGGGATTTTGAGAAGGTGACGCGCAAAGCCTACGGACTTTCGCGCGTGCATGCCTCGACATTGTTGCGGCGACGCGACCTGCGATCTTTCTGGGGATAAGTACGACGTTGTATCCGGATGGCGATAGTATGGTGACTACTCGATACTGAGCCGTGAGCGACGAGATGAAGTTGTGAGGTTGGATGCGCCCAAGTAGCTACCGTGCTAGCGGAATGCCGATTGCCGACCACAGAGGCACGGCGCAGCAGTTGAGGACGTGGACCTGTCAAGCATAGACTAGTGCATCGACAAGTTCGAGAGGTTGTTGAACTGTCTCCAAACTAGGTCGGTGGGTGTGTTCGCTGAGTAAGGAACGAGTCGAACGTGCTGATGCTGCGGAGGTGTACAGGTGGGGTAGTCGAACCTCGGCCCAGGGTGTCGCCTCCCGGTAGCTAACCACCATATACAACATCTAGACATGCCAACAGTCGGATCGATCTACCAGTACAACTTGATTACTTCTGCACGGATTCCATCGCTTTCATCACATCACAATGGCTAAAAATGAAGTTCCAGCATATGTCCTTGGTGTTGGGCTCACCAAGTTCATCAAGCCTCGACAAACCCGCGCATACCCGGAAATGGGCTACGAGGCGGGAGTGAAAGCAATGCTGGACGCACAAATCAACTACGATGAGGTTGAGACTGGTGTTGCGTGTTACTGTTACGGCGACACCACGAGTGGCCAAAGGATCTTCTACCAGTTTGGCATGACGGGGTATGGAAGTCGATAGCATTGTCCTGAAGTCCTAAGGCACTGACAGCCATTAGTATCCCTATCTACAACACAAACAATGCATGCGCCACCGGCTCAACTGGACTGCATCTGGCGAGAACACTCATCAAGAACGGAGCGGTTGACTGCGCGATGGTCATTGGATTTGAACAGATGCAACCAGGCTCCATCAAATCTGCATGGAGCGATCGACCCTCTCCCATGGGTAAGTACTAGCTGTACAAATTACATGTGAGACACATACTGACTTCGTACCCCTACCTCTGCAGGACTCTCAATGCGTATGATGGCCGATACGCGCGGCATAAGCAACTCTCCACCCAATGCTCAATACTTCGCCAATGCTGGTCTTGAGTACATGGAGAAGTATGGCGCCGAGGCGCGTGACTTCGCTGAGATTGCAAGAATCAGCCATGAACACAGCCAAAAGAATCCATACGCGCAGTTCAGGGATGTGTACACACTCGAACAGATTGAGAAGGCTCCTATGATTCACTTCCCGTTGACCAAGCTCCAATGCAGCCCGACGAGCGATGGCGCGGGCGCGGCGGTCATTGTGAGCCAGAAGTTCTTGGACGCGAGGCCACACCTGAAGAGTCAAGCTATCCTCATCGCAGGCCAGTCGTTGATGACAGATTCGCCGCAGCTCTACTCCAAGTCGTCGATGGATCTCGTTGGTTACGACATGACCAAGCGCGCGGCGCAAGCAGCTTTGAAGGAGGCTGGCGTCAACGCAAAAGATATCAAAGTCGCAGAGTTGCATGACTGCTTCTCAGCTAACGAACTCATTTTACTGGAAGGCTTGGGCTTCAGCGAGCCCGGAAAAGCACACATGATGGTGCGCAATGGCGACATCACATACGGCGGCAAGGGTCCGATCGTCAACCCGTCAGGCGGTCTCATCAGCAAAGGACATCCGCTCGGTGCAACAGGACTCGCACAATGTGCGGAATTGACATGGCAGCTTCGAGGCTGGGCTAACAACCGACTTGCTGAAGGGGCCGACGCTGCGTTGCAGCACAACCTCGGCTTGGGTGGAGCTGTTGTCATCAACGTCTACAAACGTGCCGATGGCAAGAAGAATGCGAAGATGAGTGATGAGGAAGTCAAGAATGCGAGTCAATTCTCCTACAACCCGGCTGTGGAGGCGCGCTACGTAACCAAGGAGGATGGAGAAAAGGTCAGGAGCAAGACTGTGGCGAGCGAGTACGCTTTGGGCGATACGCTGGAGAAAATCCAAAGTCGGTTGTAGACTTCATATAGTCGCAATCAGATAGTGTTATGCGAATTGAGCTTGCCAACTATTTCGTGTTGCTGCTAGAACTCTTTGAATTTTGTTCTCACTTTTTACTTACTCGAAGGCTTTAGCAATGTAACAATCCTTCTTTCTGAATCTTATGCAAAAGACATCACCTCTTCTTCTTAGCAATACTGCTTGATTACCTAGTTAACTGCGTTTCTTTGATTCTATATCTAGTCGTTTTAAGAAGAATTTTGTATGTATCGTGCTGCTGCTATGCTAAGCAAAAATACTGCTGCCCTAGAATTATCTTCAAGCGTGTTAACCATTAAGATATGTCGACTAAGGCGTTGCTAGACCAGAACTCTGTAGGTACTATCTGTCAACAGAGATATCATCATAGAATTCAGGAGAGAATAGCTATAGTCCAACTTTTCGCTATGACTCTAACATTAATGAATCTGTAGTACATCGTGATTGTCAAATAAGAGCTGCACTGGGGCCGCTTGTGCTTGCCTGTTTGTAGGACGGAGCCTTGCTGTCTATAAGACACCACCGCCTCGCAGAAACAACATCTACACTTGCTTGACCCAGTCCCGAGCGGTGGTCGGCCAGCGTGCGCCACCAGGCAGTCGCTGCGTCTCCTCTCTCACCGTCGGTCCTAAGCGACGCCTATCCCTCTATCACCACCGTCCAGCTTCAGAATAACCCCGCACAAATCAATGTCACATGGGCGCTAGTGGGTTTCGACCGACCGTGCGTCTTTGTTATCGAGTGAGTATATATATCCAAGCCTCTTCAGTGACAGGCCAACTATCCTCCGCAGCAACGGCCAGTCCGAGGCGATCACCTAGGCTTGCGTCTTATTACGTTTGCGGCTTATCATCGAAGGTTTCGAGTATATACCTCTTCCATCAACTCCTGATTCCTCCGATCCATGACTCGCCCGCGTGTCAATATGGATCACTCTTACTCTCCAGAATCGCTTGAGCGAATGTCGAGTCCGGAATGGGGCCTTGAAGATGACTCGCCACCACCCGCGCCCCGAGTCCTTGAGACGCGCGTGAAGTCAGAGTCTGCACCTCCCTTCCACCCGGTAAGTAACTCGTCACTGCGCCAGGGGTTACGACAAAACCATCGCGACGACCTCCAGGCTTCCATATTAGCAGCTTCTTTTTATGATAAGGTTGTCGCGAATGCTCCCGCGATAGCTGTTATGTTTACAGCGCTAATCAACCGAATAGACGAGCGTAGACGCTGAGAACGGCTCAACCGCCCAGGAGAGCATCTTCGTCTCAGACGACGACGTCAAAGAAGTGACGCCCGTGAAGCGCCAGCCCACCAAAGTCCAGACGATCCCCTCCTCATCAGAAGACGATGAACCCATCGCCTCCACACGTCAGCGCCACAACCTCCGCTCGTCAGCGCGCAAGCCCACCAAGCCGTCGCCAAAGAAGCCCGCCAAAGAGACTGTGGAGAAACCCAGTCCACTACCCACGAGACCACGACCCATCCTGAAAAACGACCTGGTCGCCAAAAAAGCCGTGATCAAAAGCATCGAAAGCTACTGGGGCAAGAACTGGGTCAAAACCCACATCCCCAAATGCCACCGTCCACTCGTAAGTACCCACACACCACCCTCCTCCTTCCCTTCCACCAACACCCCACAGTACAAAAACGGCACAAAACGAAACTACAACCGCGCCCACGAAAACGACCCCATGAAATGGCTTCCCTTGGTCCTCAAATCCATCCTCATGGTCGCCAAGCTCACCAAGAACCGAAAGTGGCTTGCGGCTACCATGAACGAAGTCGTCCGCTACCGTGTCAAGAATACCGGGAACCGGAAGCCGCAGCTCTGCAGCACGGACTTTGATGTCATGGAGGATATGTTGGTCAAAGACTGGGAGGTGGAGTATGCGTTTGGGGTTTGGTATAAGCATTTGCTTGTTAAGGCTAAGGAGATCCAGACTGAGGAGGATGTGGATAGGATTATGAAGGTTAGTGAGGAGGAGGATGATGGGGAGGAGGGGAGTGGTGGTGGTCAGGACAGTTCTGGGGGGTCTGATTCGGAGTCGGATGACGATGTGAAGCAGAAGTTTGGTGGGGGTGCTTCAGACGGTCACCGGGTTATGGGTGGGCACCACCAGTCCCCTTCATCGACTCCTCGCGGTAAGAAGCACAAGACACCCAAGAAAGAAGTCGTCAAGGAGGAGTCGCCGACGCTGCCTCATCCTCCGCCGCCCGGTATGTATGGTGGTCACTACGGCCAGCCGCTCATCGATCCATGGGGTCGTCCGATTATTCCTCCGCAGGGTGGTGGGTTCGGTGGTTATGGCGGTTACCCAGCCTTCAACGGCTATGGCTATCCACCGTACGGCCAGCCCCCGTTTCCCATCCAAGGCCGCCAATCATCTCATCCATCTCCCTTCCCGCCTTTCTCTCGCCAGCCACCACCCATCGCCCATCCGCCCGGTACCCCAAATCCTGCGCGCGCAGGTCGCGACACCCCCACGATCAAGCGAGAGTCATCCGGCCTTGACGGCGAGCAGGCTGAAAACTTCGGTGATCCAGGAGTCGTCGGTCACGAGGGAGCCATGGCCGATGACGTTGACATGGCCGAGAACGAGGAGACTATCAAGGCAGCGATGGCCGTCGTTCAGGCGGAGCTCAAACTTGCACGTCTTCATCACAAGCAAGTGAGCATGGCGAGTATGGCGAAGAAGTAGAGTTTGGCGGAGATACTTTTGGCACTAGCTTTGAATTCGCTTGGATGTAATGCACTGCGTTGGTCAGCAAACAACAGCTTCACTTCCTTCTAACATGACGGTGAGGCCGAAAGGCCCCCGAAGTATCACGAATCATGTTTGATGCATAGCGAGATAGTTTGCGGTAATAGGCAGCAAGCCTTAATAATAATCGAATATCATGAATCTACGTCACATCAATGGGTCTCCTAGTAGACCTCAAGTACGTAACGGCCATCATCCTTCAACTTGTCAATCTCCTTGCGTCCATCGATCTTCTTGGCGCCAACATTCTTGACCTTGTGCTCGACTTCGACAGCCTCCTGGAGCACCTCGGTTACATCAGGTACAGGCCATGTCGGTCCACAAAGGTAGAAGCTACCCTCCTTCTCCAAGTACGCCCTGCGGATGTCCTTCAGAGACTCCCTCATACGGTCCTGGATGTAGATCTTCTGAGGCTGGTCACGGGAGAAGGCGCGGCCGAGGAGGGTAATGATACCGGCGTCTTGGTATGCCTCCCATTCCTCGCCGTAGAGGTACTCTTCACGCTGGTGACGAGCGCCCATGTAAAGCAGGACTTCACCAATTTCGTGACCCTGCTGCTTCTGGTAGGCGCGCTCCTGGACGAAGGCACGGAAAGGCGCGAGACCAGTTCCAAGACCGGCCATGATGATGGGTGCGGTAGTCTTGGGAGGAAGCTTCATGACAGATGGCTTGACGGACACGGTGACAGGCGCGCCAACCTTCAGGCTGTTGAGGTAGCGAGTCGCCTGACCGAAGCGGTCGCGGCCCTTGGGGTCGACCCAGTTGACAGTGACGATGAGCAGGGAGACGGAGTTGGGTGTCACGTGCTGTGCGGAGGCGATGGAGTATTCGCGACGCTTCATGGGGTTGACGATGCGAACGATGTCGTGGAAGCTTGGGTGAGCAGACGGGAACTCGAGTAGAATGTCAGCGTAGGTGACAGTGTCGACCTCAGCGCGGCGCTTGAACTCAGTGGCACCCTCAGCACTCAGAAGCTGCAGAAGCTCACGCTTCTCACGCTCGTCATCAGCGAACTCAGCAAGCGACTCGTAGAAGCGCTTGGGTGGGCGACCGAAGATGTCGACGTTTTGCATGAGAGACTGATAAACGGTCCGGTTGACCAGAACGTTGGGGTCGTCACGAGACGGTACCTCAACGATCTCATTGGGGTTGAGACCATACCACTTGATAAACTCTTCAACTTGTGCCTCGTCATTCTCTGCGTGGATGCCGAGAGCCTCGCCAATGGCGTAAGTGACACCAGAGTTACCGAGATCGAATTCAATGTGGAAGATGTTACGGTCGTAGTTCTGCGGTGTGAGGCGGCGACGCTCCTTGACATGGACGATACTGGTCTTGAAGCCAAGATCAGGACGAACTTGGTTCGCAGTGCCGAAGGCCTCCTTGAAGGCAAAGCCCTTGGCTGCGACTTGCCAGTCCTTGAGCAGAGTCGGTGGCTCGGCCTCAATGCGGTCGAAAGGAGCGAAGCTGTTGACGTTAATGTCTGAGGGGAGGCGAATGGGCTCAACGTCGTCCTCAACAGTGCCCCAAGCAGCAGGAACCTCCACTTCACGAAGAGCGCTCTCGAGCTGCTGGGTGAGCTTGTCGAAGACTTCTGAGCTACCGTTGATAGCAGCAAGCTTGCTCAAGCCAGAGGAGAGCAAGTCCTCACGAGCAACCTTCAAGAAGGCGAGCTGGGTGAGGTAAGACTCCAGGGATTCATCTTCAGCGACAGCCTCAGATGAAGCAGAGTCAAGGACGAAGAGCTGAATGTCCTTGTCCACGAGGGCCTTGCGGAAAGCAGGCGAGAGCTTCTTCTCAATGTCCTCGTTCTTCACACCGGGCAGCTTGACGATGATGGAGCTGTCAGGCTTGACGCTGTTCAGGACGTCAAACTCCTTCAGGATAGCGATGTCGCCAACGAAAGCGACATCGGCTTGCTCAACAGCATAAGGCGCTTCGATGGTGTAGTCGGCATTGCGGATATCGGTACGAGTAACACCGCCCTGCACGAGATTGTCGTGGCCGCTGCGGACGAAGACGTTCTTCGAAGAGTCACTCGAGAGAAGCTTGCCAACTACAACTGGGGCGTTGGCGGCAAATGATTCGTCGAGGTTCCAGAAGCTGTACTGCTTGACGTCGGCAGTGTTCAAGATGTCGACGTATGACCGGACCTCGGCACCCTCCTTCTCGGCGTGGATCTGGCGGAACGCATCGAGGAAGTTGCTGGGTGTCCAGACCTGCTCGCGCGAGTACTTGACATCGGTAACTTCAACGTCTCTGTCGTAGGCGAACTGGATTGACGCCAAGACGTCCGAGTAGAGCCTGGAGTACTCAGCGGGGTCGAGCACGGCAGCCTCGTCCTTGACCTGACCAAGAACAGCAATGCGACGAGTGCTCTTGGGGAGTACCTCAAGGAAAGCCTCTTCAACGAACGGTCGGTAGACACGGACGTTGACGACACCGACCTTGTCGCCATCCTTGGACAAGGCATTGGCGACCTGAGCGGTCAAGGAAGCCTCCACGGTACCAAAGACGACAAGAACGCTCTCTGGCTGCTCATGACCGTAGTAGTCGAAGAGCTTGTAGTCCTCGCCAAGCTCATCGTTGAAAGCCTGGAGCAGGCGCAGAACGCGTCCAGCAGTATCAGAGTGCTTCTTGTCGACCTCTGAGACGGCCTTGAGCACCGCCTCGTAGCTGTTGTGCAGCCTGGTCTGGTCGAGAGTATCGACCAGCCTAGCCGTTTCCCTTCCAACGCTAATGCCATCGTATGTGTGGATCGTGGGGAGGACGCTCGAGAGGAGGGTAGCGAAGAGGGACATGTGCTGAGCCTCGAATACAGACGGGCTGCAGACGAGACCAAGGCCCAGGTCTTCGGCGAGTGTGAGGGAGGAGACATAGTCGGTGACGAGGCCAGCACTGGAGTTGGCGGAGTAGTCAACTGCGGCAATGTGGGCGGTCAGAGGGTTCGCGACCGAGTAGAGGGCGGATAGCTGGTCGAGCGAAGCGCGGAGGTAGTTCAACGTGGAAGAGGAGGCGACGATGGACTGGGGGATATGGCGCTTCTTCAGGTCATAGTCCTTGGAGAACATGTACCCCAATGCGATGGCACCAGCACCGGTCCTCGTCTCAAGGGATGAGACGCCAGTCTGGTATCCGAAAGCATTCTTCTCGCCCTGTTCTTGCCAGTACTTGACTGCGACGTCCAAGTCGAACGACTCAGCCGAGTATGCGAAGATCTTATCCGAGAGGGCGTATGCGACCTGCTGTACGAGAGTTTGGGCCGTGAGGTAGGTGGGGCCACCGATAGATTGGTAGGAGAGGTCCTGACCAAACGGCAGACTGGATGACTTCTTGGAGAAGTCCTTGGGTGCGTTCTGCTCAGCCCCAGGGCCGGCAGACTCGGTCTGTTGGAAATGCATCT
The DNA here is from genome assembly GCF_023757995.1 of Alternaria metachromatica. Taxonomy (NCBI): domain Eukaryota; kingdom Fungi; phylum Ascomycota; class Dothideomycetes; order Pleosporales; family Pleosporaceae; genus Alternaria; species Alternaria metachromatica. Next base: position 27,955 of record NW_026055527.1, read on the forward strand.
TGAATACAAGTATGCGCCTCAGCAACTCAGCCTTTCAAACAAGGCAGTGTGAGTCTCTCTTTGGGGTGTATGAGAGAATGGGAGGTGCTACGACGCTCCGGAGGCTTCACCGTGGGAGTATATCCGTGTCGTGGGTTTGCCGCCTCGTAGCAGCCAAAAAGTGCCGTCGTCCAGTAGCGACATCGGCAGAAGACCGACCGAGCAAGACGCAATCCTTCACAGACACCATGATTGGCCCTGTGCAGATGCTCTAGCACGTCTTTCGGGCGATAGATTGCAAATGCGCGGAATGTCGCCTTGACGCGACAAGAATTTGGCCCTAGCGCGAATTGCGTGCTCGACACGCCAAGAGTCTGGGCACGTGACGGCGGGGAAATCACGGCTCTCGGAGATCTGATCAGCAACACCGTCTCGTCTCGTCTTCTGCCGTCCTTCGCACAATGCATCGTCGCTCAACGCCTGTCAAAGCTTCAATCGCGACACTAGACTTGTGCTCCAAAACTATCTTGCTCAGTTCTCCTGCCACTGCATGCTTTACGCGTCCGTGTAACACTACACAAGGCTGAGGATGAACGACTAAATGCACGAATCGGGCGCGTGCATACAATTCCAATGCCAAACCGTATGCGCGCAGTGGTGCAACCATTCGCAGTATTGATTTGACCGTACACGGGCTGTGTATACCTCTTGTACACACTCGGCGTCGTACACATAACATTGGATGACTATAGGCCCCAACACTGCGCCTCCATCATGGTCTCTTCATATCGTGCAGCTTTGCTTGTCTCGAGTTCACTAGGCTGGGACGAAAGCCTCATACTGATATTTTCGCATTCACAACCTCACAATGGAAGCCATAGGTCTAGTGGCCAGCATAATCACTCTCATCAGCGCAGCCAGCAATGCCGCCTTGATCCTCGAACGAGTATTGGGTCTGCGCGGCGTTTCCCTATACGTTCTTGGAGCGTTGAACGAAGTCACCGACTTCAAGGCAACTCTGACTCTGGTACAGACGGCAGTAGATGAAACTCAGCACCAGCTTCCGCCAGCCTATCGGGTGGAATACAACAGGCTTTTGGATCGAGCAATGGGCTGTATGGACGCCTTCACAAAGTACCTACGAAGAAGTATTTTACGTGAGCGAGAAGAGGTAGACGGCGCTGAAAAGGTCATCGAGCTGAAGAGACGTGTGAAGTGGATGGACGTGTTGGGAAGAGGTCAAGCGCAATGTCAGATCGACGCATTCCAGCAGGAGCTGACTTCCTTGAAACTCAACTTTGTATTGGCGATGAGTGCGACGAATTTGTGAGTTGCTACTCATCTTCGTAGGACGCATGTCAGGGCCGCGAAAGATCGCTAGATCAGGCACTGTTTATGGGCGAGTCGGCTAATCTTGTGCATCTAGAAAAACTACGACCAGGCTTTCTACCATCATTCAAGATGTTACTATCGTTCACATGGGAGAAGTATCTGGAGAACCAATGGTTCACGGCAACGCGATCGATCTGCCTTACGCGATGGAGAAAGCGGCATGTATGAGCACGATCTCATCGACCACTGATAACACCATAGTCGACCGAAACGATTTCACGTCTTATGTCAAAATCGAGACCATAGAAACTGCGACAAACCGGACTTGCAGATCATCATGTCCTTGTGACTGCCATGTGCCTCTACAGGGCGTTACACCAAGATGGTTACGGGGATTAGTCGGTGCCGCATTCTTCAAGTTCACTTCAGCACCTTTACTCAACCGCCGGCGTTGCAACTACGGCCATTGTCAACCAGCCTTGAACGGGACAGGGTCACTGCATTTCCGTTACTTTTTCCCGACATGGTTCCTGCCCCTGGGAGTTGAAGTTGCAGGATCTTGGCGTTCACTGGGTGGTGTTGGCGGGACATGGAGTCTCAGAATCCCACGACTTGTCACCGACCGATTTTTGAAGTTTAGTTTGTTATGTGCTATGCGCCACGGTACTGTTATAGAGGTTCAGCAGGTGATGGAACGAAATGGTGTCAGAGCTTTCGACATGCTTTGGTATGCATTCAACGAACCATTGTCAACTCTCACAGTAAGTGCCTGCTAAGCATTTGTAATATTACAGGCTAACTTGCCAAGCTTGCTCTCAAATTCCGAAAGCCCTTGTCCTTTTACAACATGTTGCTAGATCACGGAGCAGATTTGAACCTTCCGTCGCCTTTATATGGGCTGTAAGCCTCCTACTAATCGCTTCGATGCATACGCTGATTGACCTAGTACACCTGCCCAAACCTTTAGTGCCGGTCGTGTCCAGGGTCACTTTCACGAAATCTTCTTGAGCCGATCAGATCTTCTTGACATCGGTGATGTTCTCAACCTCGCTCCAGCTACGGAGTTAATACTTCGAGGATCAATCGACAGTCTAAGAGATCTTCTCCGAAGTCAACCCAGCGCTGTACTAACTCGGGACTCTCTTGGAAATACCCCGCTCCACTGGGCGATAAAGATGGCGAACGTCGACGCGGTGGACCTGCTACTCGAAGCAGGCGCGGATGTACATGCTGTCGCAAAGGACACTGCAACGCCTTTATGCGAAGCTGTCGATTCTGACTTCGAATCCCGTGAAATTTGTCTGAAACTCCTTGAAGCTGGTGCTGACGTTGACCAAGTCATTTGCCATGAAGGGACCGCTCTTGCAGAGGCAGTGCGTCGCAATCGATCCGTCTCGACGATAAAACTTCTGTTAGATGCTGGAGCTCACTTACATGGGATTCATGGTGACGATCCTGTCCTGATAATAGCGGCTTCTGAGTCTACATCGGATGCATGCGAAACGCTACTGTTGGCCGGCGCCAACATCGAAGCTCGAGGTTCTCGGGGTGAAACAGCGGTCATGGTAGCTGTAGGGAACAACAATCATTCTGTACTTGAGAAGCTCATTAATCTCGGCGCTCGACTGGATCTGGAGCTATATGACGGGGACTCAATAGTCATCATCGCGGCCTTGCATGGCGATATAGAGACGATGCGGATACTTGAGACTGCACGCATCAAGGGCATTCCGGTGGATGTGAAGTCACGGGAAGCCTACTGGTACGCTTTTGATCGACGCTACCACTATTGCTTCCCAAAGAGTGTACTACCCGAGTGCGTGGAGATGGTCGCTTTTCAGGCTCTTCTCGATAGCATCGTACCCGCAGAATATGCCACTTTGGAGTATGAACACTCGGAAGATTCTGATGCTGTTCACGTACCAGGGGCGTTTCCATTTGATACAGACGAGTCGGATTGCGACATTGGGATTCCAGAGGCGCGAGAATGGGATGATGTCGACGGGTGCGAAGAGCAGAGAGATAGCGACGATGAATCACGGATTACCCCCGACGATGACCGTTCAGGCGGTGAAAAGGAAATGGAACATGCAAGCGAGGACGAAGCCGGTAGCCTGACATGAGGAGACGAATCACTGCGGAACATAATCTGGGGATGCTGAGGCCACTGCGCGCGTCTGGTCATATCTCTTCGATCGTGTGTTTACATTAAACAGTTTGGAAATCCACTAACGAGACTTGTATGCACCTATATTTCATGACTCGCCACAAGTGTTCAGCGATGGGCTTAACGATTACAAGCATTTTTTAGATATTTATTCTGGCGACCTAACTATTCGCACCGATCACCGCTTCTTGAGTGTTCTCTTGCTTCTTACCGTATAGCTAGATCGGCCAAAGGCATGCAACTAAAAGATAAGCATCCACAAGCATCACCGCTCCACATCGTCGCGAATTACCGCGTCTAGCAACGACAACGAGCGATCCCTGATCTCCCCAATATTCACGATCCCCGATATCCTTTGCGGGTCTCACGAACTCATTATCACGTAGATCCGGCGAATGAAAATGACTTTCTGGTGTTGCGATGATGTCAAAACCTCCACGCGGAAGAGAGATGCCGACGCGAACAAGTCGCGATGTTCAAGATCAGCATGCGGAGCGCTTTGCCGTGTCGCGCTTATCGTCATACCATCGTAAGAACTGAACATCACAACCCTAACTCCACTGACTGTACAATTGCATCACAGCAATCGGGTCGCCGACTGTTCAAAGATGAACTAGGTATATGATGACTTGTCGCACATTTCCAACATCCAAAATAACAAAACAAAAACATCCTCGTACATTGTGAACAACCAGAGGTCTTAACCTTAACACCCACATCCCCCTCCCAAACCCCGCACAACAAACACTCCCCACCATGGCCCTCCACGCCGCCTCCTCCCCCAAAAAAGTCGACCAAACCCTCCAACAAACGCCCGGCATCCAAATCTTCCTCCAACCCATCGCCCCGCCCGCCGCCCTCGGCCTCGCCGGCTTCGCAGGCTCAACATGGATAACCTCATCCTACATCGCCAACTGGTGGGGCAGTCCCGAGTCACCAACCATCTTCTTCCCGTTCGTGGGTCTGTTCGGCGGCCTGGCGCAGTTCATCGCAGGATTATATGGGTTCAAAGCGCGGGATACGCTGGTGACGGTGATAAATACCATGTGGGGAAGTTTTTGGATTAGTATTGGGGTTTTGTATGCTTTTGTTGTAAGTTGTTGATGGTTTATGTGGGGGTTTGAAATAGGGTAGGGGATGATGGGCTAACGAGGGATATGACAGGCGGCTGGTGCGTTGGAACCACATGAAGTGCATACGCACTTCCCCGAACTCGCATCTTGGTTCGTGATACTCTGTGTTTTCACTTGGTCGGGCGCGCTCGCAGCGACAGCACGCGACGTCGTTCTCAGCGTCTGTCTCTTCTCCCTGGCTATCGGCAGTACGATCGCTTGTTGCATGTTCGCGTACAATGGTCGTCCCATCACCACGGCGGATACTAGCGCATCGGGTGATAGTCTCACTGGTGGGGTGACGATGGGTATGAAGGCTGCGAGCTACTTCTGGATGTTGTCCGCCCTCTGCGCTTGGTGGAGAGTGACGGTGTATCTCGTCGAAGAAGCATATGGACCTGATCATACGATCACAAAGTTCTTCCCTATTGGTAGGACGCCGATGGAGAGGAGGGCGCCTTTGGTCATTCCGGGTCTGGGCGAGCCTGGTGTTAAGAGGGGTGTGCCGAAGCCGTTGCCGGTATGATGGGATGTGCATCAAGCTTCGTCTGGTATGTGTCAGCCGTTTGGCGTCTCCAAGACCCGTGGCACTTTGCCACATGTATCGCATTGTTAGATGAGAATCCACATACAAGCTTTGAGAGTTTGTATCTCCTACACCTCGCTTCCAAGGTTGGCTTTGAGGATGTCTTTGTCATGACGTACAATATGAATGGACGTGCTGCTGTAGCCCACGGTATATCGCTGCCGAGCGGAACATTTTGGCGACCAAATCATTCTGTCATGTCAGGCAACGCATGCCCGGACAGCTAGCTATTGTACTCAGAGAGAATGTCACCTAGAATCCATGTGAACAGTAAACAAAGTCAGATTCGACTCCTGGGTATCCAAAAATGCAACGCATACACGACGGTCGTTTCCAATGCTTCCGTCTCTCTTCTAGTAATTACGCCTTTGCAGTCCGCATATTCCTGCAATATTCGCAAAGTCTTCTCCTTCAAAACAACAGACTGCAGAATGCCGCACATCGCTGAGAATCTTGTCGACCATGCGAGTGAAACCGACTCGGTGCGCTCCATTCGCCAGTAAAGCCGGCTGACGGGTACTTGTTTGCGTGCGAACTGTACCGAGCACTGGCCAGACCCATGTAGCCAGTAGGCAGCAGGATCATTGGCTATAATGTAGCACATGGCCGTGGAGAAGTCGCTATTACAGTCCGCTTCCTTACTGGTAACACAATGGGCTCATACTAGCGCGGTCAGCGAACTGAACCAAACCAGCGATCTCTTGTGCAGTACTTCGTCACCATCAGTCTCCTCAGAGCCAGCATCTGTAGAGTGAGGCAGGGGTAATGTATCCCCGTCCCGAGCCGAATCATCGTACTACTGAAGGTCTGCATCTGCCGGCATGACAAAACCAGTGTCGCCGAAGTCTTGCAAGACGTACTCAGCCAGGGCGTCTAATCTTTTCCGCTGGACGTGAAGTGCGCCGCTCCTGAGATCTCTATCGCGCTGGCTCATGTTGCTAAGTAATGAGGGCGCTTTGCCTTTGATGGTCAAATGCTGTTCGTTGCTTGAACTAGGACGTGAAACTGGGTCGTCGGCCTCTGGGTATCGTGGATCTCCCTGTCCTTCGGCCGAGATCTTGAAGCCCTGCTTCTTGCCGGGGGCGATTCTACCAATGAGAACGAGCAGTAGCTCTGGTTGCAATAGGCGTACTATGATATTACAATCCGGAGTCTCGATAGTGAGGGTCCTAAGTGCGGGTTGCAGCGACTGGTCCTGGGTAGCTCCATTGCGGGTCGATGGCTTTTGACGTCCTTGGCAGTTGTCTTTCCATGCCATAGATATTAGGGCAGCCTGATCGCGAAGCTCCTTGGTCTGGACAGGCTTTGAGTACGCTAATAGTGTGCCATTTGGAGACATCAAGCTACTGAAGTTAGTTGGAATAACAGTGTTTGGTACTTGGAACCTACAAGAGTCTTGGGTAGATGTGTTCGTTTGCATTCTGCGTGAGCCAGTCGCTCACTTTAGCGATGTTGATCATTGCGGGATCTGCAGACATGATTAGACGGGGAAGCTGTAGGTGTTAAGGACTAAAAATGAACAATAGACTGTGCGTGGGAAGCTTTCAGCGACGTGTGAGCAGGTAGCGAGTACCACGCGCTGCAAAGAATGGATGTGATTTGGATGACGGTGATGTGAAAGAATGCCCACGTACCTGGTCTATGGTTGGCGCAACCACTTCCGCGCTGTCGTGCTGCTAATTCACCGATCTGCGCCTTCTCTCAGACCAAAGGCAGATACGACGGCCAGCGACGCGTCGCAACAGTAAGGAACGCGTTAAAACACGAGAAGGAACGGACGGGATCACGAGGGAGAAGTTGCGCGTGTGAGTATCCTGATCATGACGATGTTCAAGACGAAGTTCCCCAGGAGAGAGAGCTATGACCACCTGGGCTGGCCGGAGCCTTGTTTTCCGCCGCACGTGCTCTCGCGCTCATGCTATCAAGAGCTTGTATTGTTGTAGCCTAGCACTATGCATTGCTTGGAGATGCTACCTAGGTTTCGTGTATCTACACACCACAACGGGACTCTGACGAAGGGTACATACTTGCGCCGGGTCACGGGTGGAGTGTGATCCGAAGGGATGGGCCCGCGCGCACGCGACACGACGATGTTCTTGGATGACACGCGCCTTACAACGATATATCGACCTGGTGACATCTCTAGATCTGGGTAGATAGTGCTCATGTTTGACATCGACGTCATAGGACGATTCGTCGTTCGCACGCATTCGAGATGTTTGTAACCCACCGGGCTGATCTCCGAGCAAATGCCGGGTGAGGGGCAATTGGCAGCTCTTCATTGGATCGCAGACGTCATCGGCCTTAGAATCTATTTCCCCTCAATTGCGCTGAGACACTGCTAGAGAGCTCAATCAATGCTTTTCACGCGTCTCGCAATACCAAGAACATCACGAGTAGTCGCATCGTCTGCATTTCATCCTCTCAAATCAAACAGTACACCAAGCTTCCTGATTCGAACGCTAGCAACCATGGCGACCGACCCATCCAAGTACAAGCTCAACCACTCCATGTGAGTACCCGCATGGCATTCACTGCGCCATCCCCATTCTATTGGCCAGTTACTCACACCTGCTAGGATCCGGATCAAGGATCCGAAGCGCTCTGTCCAATTCTATGAGTTCCTTGGAATGAAGCAGATCAATCAGATCAAGAACCCCGACGCCAAGTTCGACCTTTACTTCCTCGCATACGATAGCCCGAAGGCCGTCTCGCACGGCAACCACTGGACCGACCGCGAGGGAATCGTCGAGTTGACGCACAACTACGGCACCGAAGACGATCCAAACTACAAAATCAGCAATGGCAACACAGAACCTCACAAGGGCTTCGGCCACCTCTGCATCTCGGTGGACAACCTACAGGCTGCTTGCCAGAGGCTAGAGGATGCAGGTTACAAGTTCCAGAAGAAGCTCACAGACGGTCGCATGCGCCATATCGCGTTCGTGCTCGACCCTGATGGCTACTGGGTGGAGGTCATTGGCCAGAAGCCAATTGAGGAGACCGAGAACGTCAAGGACACCGATACAGGCTCGTACCGCATGGTAAGTAGCGTTGGAAAGACATTACGTTGGTATACTGATGATTGCAGAACCACACCATGATCCGCGTCAAGGACAAGGAGGCCTCACTCAACTTTTATCAAGACGTCATGGGCATGAAACTCAAGCGCACCTCAGAGAACGAAAGTGCTAAGTTTAACCTCTACTTCCTCGGATACGGCCCCGACGCATCCGAAAACACCGCAAACGGCGTCAACCCGGTAGCAAACACCGAAGGCCTGCTTGAGCTGACCTATAACTACGGAACCGAGAACGACGCAAACTTCAAGTACCACAATGGCAACGATGAGCCCCAAGGATTCGGCCACATCTGCATTGCTGTCGACGATCTAGACGCCGCCTGTGCTCGGTTCGAAGAGAAGAAGGTCAACTGGAAGAAGAGGCTTACTGACGGTCGCATGAAGAACATCGCATTCGTACTAGGTAAGTCGTTATCTATCCATCGCACGAAGCGACAACTGACAGAATACGCAGATCCCGATGGTTACTGGATCGAGGTAGTGCAGAACGAGAAGCTCAAGACACGTAGCAATTGGTAAACGGGCGGCGCCGACTACCCGCGTGATGTGCATATCCCACTCTACAGCAATTCAGCCTCCAATCGTTGAAGATCACACCATATGTGGCTACCCACGCTGCGCAACATATGCACAGTATAGTACCATGACGGACGCGAGCGCTCGCGGTACTACAACAATGACTGAATAATGAAACACGTTCTACATTACAGCGATCTTCTTTCAACGGCTTCTCTCACGAACATTTTCACATCTTCTCTGCAAAGTTCCGAGGGCGTTGCTCGATACCTAGGTACTTCGCCAAATTGACCCTGCAGCAGCGGCGCTCACCCCGTGGGGTAGAAGGAGTGCGGGGTAAACCTAGCCAACAGGTAAGGCTACCACAAAGACATCGCTCTGACGCATGCTACTGCAGCAGACCGATAGCGGCGCAGTCTTACTTTGGGTGTACAAAATGGAGTGTACTCCTCCTGTAGGCTTTGCGCTTACGTCTCATACAGTCCCACGTAAACTTACAGTGAACGCCATAGTCGACACATACCCTTGATCAACTCACAGAACCTCTTTCATACCTAGTTACTCAAGTCTACCAAGTGTCCGCAAGAACAGCACATACCGATACCCGTCAACATGACTATCCTCATGCACACAGCGAGACGGAAAATCCTGATACCAGAGAAGGTCTCGCCAGATGGACTGGCATTACTCAAAGACCAATTCGATGTAGATGAAAAGAAAGGACTGAGTCCAGAAGAGCTCAAGGAAATTATCGGCGAATATGACGCCCTCATCGTACGTTCGGAGACGAAGGTGACAGCCGAGCTTCTGGGTGCCGCCAAGAACATGAAAGTCGTTGCTCGTGCCGGTGTTGGCGTTGACAATGTGGACGTTCAGAGTGCCACTTCACACGGTATCATTGTGGTGAACTCACCTTCTGGAAACATCAACGCTGCGGCGGAACACACCATTGCGCGTAGGTAGCCCAAGCAAGGATATTCTTACATTAACTAACATGTGACAGTGATGATGGCTGTGGCTCGCAATATTGGAGATGCATCGCAAAGTATCAAAGCTGGGAAATGGGAGCGAAGTCGACTGGTGGGTGTGGAGGCAAAAGGCAAGACTCTGGCCATTGTCGGCCTGGGCAAAGGTGAGTTTGATGCTTGACGTTTATAAGAGCTGGCTAACATCTTCCTAGTCGGTCTTACAGTTGCTCGTATTGCAAATGGCCTGGGCATGCGTCTGATAGCCTACGACCCCTATGCAAACCCGAACTTGGCTGCAGCGGCGTCAGTCACACTTAGACCAAGCTTGGCTGAGATCTTGAAAGAGGCCGACTTCCTGACCCTACATACTCCCTTGATCGCCTCGACTAAAGGCATGATTGGTAAGGCGGAATTGGAGACCATGAAGACAACAGCTCGCATCCTAAACGTAGCACGCGGCGGCATGATCGATGAAGATGCTCTCGTCGAAGCTCTAGACGCTGGTGTCATCGCGGGCGCAGGTATCGACGTATTCACCTCCGAACCACCCGAACAAAACTCATCAGCATCCCGCCTAATCGCCCACCCAAAAGTAGTAGCAACGCCCCATCTCGGCGCCTCCACCAAAGAAGCCCAAGAAAACGTATCCATCGACGTCTGCGAACAAGTCGTCTCAATCCTCAGCGGCGAACTCCCCCGCTCAGCCGTCAACGCACCCATCGTCCTCCCCGACGAATACCGCACCCTCCAACCCTTCATCAGCCTCGTCGAGAAAATGGGCAGCCTCTACACCCAACACTACTCCTCCGCGAAAACCGGTTCTTTTCGTACAACCTTCGATCTCATCTACGAAGGCAAGCTCGCCACGATCAACACCACGAAACCGCTCTTCGCGGCCTTGGTCAAGGGACTGCTCACGCCCATCACCTCAAGCGACGGCCTGAACATCAATATCGTTAATGCAGAGCTGTTGGCGAAAGAACGCGGCATCCTCATAAACGAACAGCGCTCCCGCGAAAACGTAGAAGATAAACCCTACTCCTCCTTCATCACCCTGCGCGCCCGCGCCTCACGCTCCGTATCCCAACAACCCCATTCCCATTCCCGCAACGCATCTCCCTCCGCCGCCCGCACCCTCCAAAACACCACCAATCCCCCCTCATCCTCTTCCACCTCCTCCTCCTCCGACCAAATCATCCAAGGCTTCGTCTCCGGCAACAAACCCTTCATCTCGCGCCTCGACAAATTCAAAGGCGAATTCGTGCCACGCGGCACCTTGCTCATCTGTCGCAATTTTGACAGTGTGGGCAAGATTGGGTATGTGGGGAATTTGCTGGGGAAGGCGGGGGTAAATATTGAGTTTATGAATGTTGCGCCGTTGAGTGGGGAGGTGGAGGAGAGGTTGGTGGGGAGGAATGAAGGGGGTAGGGATGGGAATGGGAATGGGGTGGAAGGAAAAGGTGAGGGGAGTAATGAGGCGTTGATGATTTTGGGGGTTGATAAGATGGTTGGGGAGGATGTGCTTAAGGCGCTGATTGGGGAGGAGGGGGTGCTGGAGGCTAGTGTTGTGAACTTTTGATGAGTTGAGGAGGGGAGGGGAGGGTGTGGGTGGCTTCAACATGCTACTGCTTCCCTTATCTTTAGTCTCAGCTCGTCCGTTACATGCGCGTGATTCGATTCGATATACACAACCACCACCTTCCATCCATCCATCCTTTCCCCTTCCTGAGCACTTCTCCCACACCGTACGTCTTCACCACAACCCTTCCTTCCTGCATCTCATCCCTACATCTCCCCCTTCTCCCCCTTCTCCTTCCCCTCCCGCTGCAGCTCCTTCATATGCTCCTCATGATCACTAACCTGCTGTCTATCCGCCGCAATGTTGCTCTCGCCATGACTAGCAAGGTCCTCGCGCCATCTGCCCTCGCCCTTTTCCTGCTCCTTGAGCTGTTCCTGCTTTGCGGCTTCGACTTGTTCGGGGGTGCGCGCGGCGTCTTCTTTGATGCGCAGGGAGGGTGTTGTCTTGAAGGTACGGCGCGTGGTGAAAGAGGTAAAAGGTGTGGAAGAGGTGCGCGAGGTGGAGATGGGGGTGCGCAGGGAGCGGGTTGCTGTGTAGAGGGCGCGGGGTGCCATTTTGATGGGTTTGAGAGTTTGAGGGTTGAGGCGGGGGGTATGTGAGGTTGTTGGTTTGGAAAAAGGGAGTTTTAGAGGTGTAGTAGGAGGATTAAAGAGGTGTGAAGTGTTTTGTTGTGCAAAAGACGGATGTTGCTGCCGCGTTCTTGTGGGCAGCGTCATTGGCTGTGACGTCATTGCATGGGTGCAAGACTGAGGTTGCTCCACGCAGATGCCGCATCCGGTGGAGCTGCAGCATGGGCACGTCACTGGCGGTTGTGGCTTCGGAACTGGTGCATTTTTTTCGATTGTGGGGTATATACAGTTGGATGCCTGAGATGCGACTCCCAATGCTATGATGCTGTGATGTGATGCTCCCTGTACGCCCTGGATTACCCTCGATAGCTACCTGATGTTTATGCCTTTGACATTTCCTTATCATGACCATAGTCTGTCCGCGTGGTAACTGCATCTATCCTGTGCTGTTCTTAGGCGCGCTGCCTCCACCGCTGCTCTTCTTGTCCGGCGCTCCGCCATTGCCGCCAACGTCTGGGCTGTTGGGTTCGCTGACCTCCTTATTGCCCGGGCTGGCGTTCAAGCTGTTCTGTGGGCCTCCAGCCTCCTTCTCAGCAGTTGCCTCTGCCTCCTCTGGGCTGGTCTGTTTGGGGTCGAAGGCAGCGTCCGAGTGTGCGGCGCCATCGTCGGAGCCAGACTTGGCGTACTCGGTCGACCGAGGCTTGAGCGAGTCTTTGTCTTGCGCGTCTTTTTGAGCGAAGCGTGTTGGTGTTGTACTGAGGAAGCGAGGGCGAACGATGGCAGCGCGAGAGAAGGTTGCGCGTTGTACGGCGCGTGTGGGTTGGATGCGGAACATGGTGAGGTTGCGACGTGCGACAGGTCTTGATCTCCGGTTAAGTAGATTGGATGTATTGAGTTTGAGGTTTGGGAAGTCGAGTAGTTGCGGGGTCAGAAGCAATTGACTATCTTGAGATCGCGGTGACGAGTTGATGCTGTAGCTCGGAGCTTGTCCACGGACCCTCACGTTGACGTCAGTTCCACCAAACTGCAGCCGCTGCCCACGTGACACACGACGCGTTCATCGTCTGAACTACATTGCGACCATCCATCTACGTCACGACATCTCCAATGCCGTTGATTTGGTCTTTGACTTGACGTCTGACTTGTATGTCCGAGCGAGTCGACGCGTTCAAGCCCAGGTCGGGGAGTCGCGCTCATCTCCGACCTCCGCCGTTCCTCGTTGCCTGCGACTAGGCGTCTCCAGGCTTGTTTGGCACAAGCTTTTCGTTCAACAGGCAACATCCCGCCAGACCACGCACATTGGATCGAACATAGAGACAACTCAAAAGTGTCAAATGTACAGAACAACAAGAATCGATTGACTTACTGTGGTCTTCTAGTCAGGCCGGTCATGATGCTGGGACGCACATCGAACCTGACTCTTGCACGCTTACCGAACTGTGCATCTAGCTGTCTTCAAGACTCATCGACTTCTCTTGCAGAGTCACAATCTTCCCATACGTCTTCCGAGTCTGGTGTAGCTTACAATCAGTCTAGACTCATCCCAGGGTACTCCGCAGGCTATGGCCGCACGCCTGATGACTGACCTAACACCTTAGGAGTTGTTGCATGAAGTAAAAAAGGACCTTTCTCTTCATTGCACGTTCGTGATCGACGACCCCATTGTCCATTCTCTTTGACCCGACCTGGCGCACGGAGCACCAAGTCTTTACGCCTTACATAAAGAAACGCTTGTAAGAATCGAAGGATCACAGTTGCGCCAACTGGTCTACTTCGACGTACTCAACCGATCCCAGATACAATCCCAAGTATGCCTGTCTCGACGTGGATACCGCCGCCGCCTCCAGACCCCGACACACTGGTCAACCCAGCGCCTTTCGAGCCCTTCCCGCTCATCCAACTACGCGCCGGCAAGATCAAGAAGTCGCTTGGAAACGGAAAGATCGAGTCTGCCATCTACAAAGGACCGCTGACGGGTCCAGTCGAGATCACCGAGCTTGGTATTCCGACAGATGAACATGCATTTCATCTGCACGGCGGCCCAGACAAAGCGCTCCTCCACTATTGCACATCGCATTACGATGAGTGGAAGAAGGAGCTACCAACTTCGGAACACCATTTCAAACCCGGTGCGTTTGGCGAGAACCTGTTCAACACTGAAGTCAGCGAGATGAACTTGTGTATCGGAGATCGACTGGCCATTGGTGACATTGTCGTCGAGGTTAGTGAGCCACGTGGACCTTGCTACAAGCTCAACCACCGCTTCGAGGTCAAGGATATGGCGAAGCGCACACAGACGCTACTGCGGACAGGCTGGATGTACCGTATCATCAAGACCGGCACCATCACTGCAGGCGACATGATCTCCCTACTCGAGCGACCGCATCCAGAGTGGACGATAGCCAGAGTCATGTACTACCTTTTTATCGAAACAAACAACGTGGAGATGATGAAGCAGATTGTGCAGCTGCCGCAGCTTGGATGGGACATCAAAGGGAAATTCCAAAAACGTCTAGACAGAGGTGTTGTTGAAGACCACAATAGCAGACTGTTTGGTGGCGAGGACGAGAAGATGGATACCTGGAATGAGTACCGTCTTGTTGAGAAGCGAAGGGAGACGAGTACTGTCACAGCCTTCATCTTCGAATCTATTGAAGACATCCCGGAGCCGCCGCCCGTCGAGCCAGGTAGCCACGTACGGCTAAAGCTAGGAGGAAAGTTAGTACGCGCCTACTCCGTCGTAAGCGGGAACTCAAAGCGTTTCGAGCTCGGTGTCGCCCTAGACCCAAGCAGTCGCGGCGGCTCCAAATACCTCCACTCGCAGACCAAAGTCGGCGACATCCTCACCGTCGGTCGCATCACAGCCAGCTTCCCCCTCGCCAAAACCGCAGACCGACACATCATCATCGCAGGCGGCATCGGCATAACAGCCTTCCTGACAGCTTTTACCTACCTCCAAGAAACGAACCAAGACTTCCACCTCCACTACGCCGTCGCAGAAGAAATACCTTTCGCCTCTCAAATCACCGCTCTGGGATCCAAAGCAACAATCTACAACAAATCACTCGGCCAACGCCTAAACCTCCCCGCCATCCTCTCAAAAGCCGATCACCAAACCCACATCTACACCTGCGGCCCACCTCGCCTCATGGACGCCGTTGTCGCGACCGCAAAAACCTACGGTATACCCGAGTTCTCTGTCCACATCGAAGCGTTTACGATAGCTACATCCGGAGATCCGTTTACCGCGGAGCTTAAACAAAGCGGCAAGACGGTGGAGGTGCGTGCTACGGAGTCGCTGCTTGATGCGCTGAGGGCTGTGGGTATGGAGATTGATAGTTCGTGCGAGGTGGGTAATTGCGGGACGTGTAGGGTGGATGTTTGTGGGGGGAGGGTGGAACATCGGGGGACGGGGTTGCTGGAGGAGGAGATGGAGGGTGGGGCTATGTTGAGTTGTGTTAGTAGGGGGGTGGGGAGGATTGTGCTGGATTTGTAGGGTGGTGGGTGGTGTAAGGATTCGATGGTGGGATTGCCGTGTTGCGGTAAGGTGATTGGTGATGAGTTATGAGGTTTAGGGAAAGTGTGTTTGGACAATGTAGTATTGGTTTTTCTCAAGTATCTTCCCAGAGACGTAAATGCGATGTATCCAGGACCCAGACTCCATTCCAATGCAAACTCTAATTAATCATCCCACCGCATATTCAAAATCAAATATTCAACTTCCTTACTACTCAACCCCTTCTTCTTTCCTACACCATTCGCCTTCTCACTCCTCTCTCCCTCCCCCTCTCTTTCCGCAATTTCGAGTCACATATTCCCGTTAAACCACCACGACGCAGCGACTGGCCAGCCAAATATAACCGCGTAGAACGGGAAGTAACTAAATGACTATCAGCCACAAGTTCCAAACGAGAAGCATAGTCGTAGAAGAAACGTAGGGACTTACACAGCACTCGTTTTTACCAGTTTTCTTGAGAGATCACCCGCTCGCCATGAGTGAGGCGTCATAGTTATAGGGTTGCGGGCGAAGGGGTGGGGTTCAACCATGCTGCGGGAGAGAGTGCGCCAGAGGAGGCGGGCTTGGGTTGGTGATGGCATGGTTGTGTGTTGGGGTATGTTTGGTCGGATGTCGATTTGAAGCTATCGGTTCGGTTGGAAAAGAGCCGGTGTTGAGGTGTTCTTGATGGATTGTTGGTTTAAAAGGTTTGGCGTTGATGTCTTATGCTGAGTGGAAAGATGTATGAGGTGTATGAAGTGGACTGTTGATCGCAGTAGTACTTGTAGTGTAGTACTAGTTGTTATTTGTGAATAGCCACCATACCTCGCAGCCACCATCCTATTTATCCAACCTACCCCCCAAACCTACACCCTCATCACCCTCACCAACCCGCGATCGTACCACCAAACCATGGCGTGAGCCCCCCATCCTCCTCAGCCCTACGCCGCAACCCGAACGGCTGGCCTGACATGTCGGACAAGCCAGGCACACCAAAACCAACAGCCAGCAGCAAACCACGACCCGTATCGGGCAACAGAATTGAGCACCGTGGAAAGCAGTCGCTTGTTCCCGGACACTGTCATTGGTCTGGGCTCGTGCGAAACTTTGGATGCAATGACGGTGGTGAGAGGGTGGTGTGAGTTCGGTTGGGGCAGGGTCGGCGGGTGCCGATGGCTTGAGTCAGGTGATACGATTGTGGTGTGACACGAAAAAGCAATGTGTATGCATGATGCTGCCCTCACAGGAAGTAGACGAGGGTTTTGTCATGGTTGTTCGTCTTCGTCTTGCTATGCGATTACCGGATTCCACATGTGAGTTGCGGTTTCCAGGATGGAGCTGCGAGAGACAGCTTTCGGGATGACGCACCTCGGTCGGCCTGGCTTATCAGGGTCGCGGACGAATTTCCGCACCTACAGACGCGGCGAAACTTTTGACTGACAACACCACGCGCACACATTCCATGCTGAGAAGCTCGTCCTATACTAAATAGACCACGACTGAAGTAGTAAAATGGCAGCAGCAGTACTCGCAGGCAGCACCGGCCTCGTCGTACGTCCCCCACAACCCCCAGATAACCCCATCACGCACTCCTAACACAACACGCAGGGCTCCAACATCCTCACCACGCTCCTCGCCCACCCCTCCTTCTCCGCCATCCACGCCTACACGCGCCGCGACCTCCCCAACCCAGCAGGCTCCACAAAACTGCAACCCATCACCTCTCCCGACTCGTCCACCTGGCCCGCCGCATTCCCCTCGTCCACACCCCCCCGCGTCTTCTTCAGCGCCCTAGGCACAACCCGCGCCCAAGTCGGCGGCTTCGACGCGCAACGAAAAATCGACTATGACCTAAACCTGGATCTCGCCAAGCGCGCCAAAGAAGCCGGCGTAGACACATACGTCCTCATCTCGTCCAACGGCGCGAATCCCAATGGCTACTTTGCGTATCCGAAGATGAAGGGCGAGTTGGAAGAAGCGGTTAAAGGGCTGGGGTTCAAACACACGGTTATTGTACGCCCCGGTCTGATTGTGGGGGAGAGGAGTGAGTCGAGGCCTGCGGAGGCGGCGTTGAGGAGTCTGGCGAAGGGACTGAGGGGGCTGACGCCCAAGATGACGGATTGGTGGGCGCAGGATGCGGGGGTGATTGCGAGGGCGGCGGTGGAGGCGGGGGTGAGGTGTGTGGAGGGGAAGAGGGAGGAGGGGGTTTGGATGCTGGAGATGAGGGATATTGTTGAGTTGGGGAGGGAGTAGGTGGTGCATGGGATGGGATGGGATGGGGATGGTAGTGTATGATACCCTTTGTGCAGATGTTTACTAAATGAAGTTATAACGCGTCTTCAATGTAAGGTCTCAATTTCTTAACACTAATACTATGCCTATGATTGCAAACTACGACGATAAGCGACCCTATACCACGAGATGCTTATAATCAGTCTTTAGTGTGTAGAGGCCATGTCAACAGATAGCATAGACTACGACGTCCCCTTTCCATACACACATTCTACCACAATCTTCACAACGAAGTAAATACAACACCCGCAACATTCGATGCTGATAACCACAGTCGGCATCTTTACCCGCTCCAATGCACGCTGGACCCTTACAGCACATGCTAGACTCGCTGCGGAAATTCACGCGGTACCTCGCGCTTTCCCCACCATGCTAGAGGTATCTTCCGAAACCTTATACTTCCACCCAATCAGCATGAACGAATGAGACTGCGCCGCATGAAGTTCCCAGACTATCGTTACCCCTGTATCCCTCCCTCGTCTACCTCGCGCGAATTCCCTCTTTCACTTCCCGTGCAGAAACAGCCCGGCCTATATAGACGGAACGGAATGCCTCCCAAATCGCAGCGCAGTAGAGCTTGTGCTCAGTGTCGGTCTAGACGTGTTAAGGTATTTTATTCGGTATCTGCAATTGAAGGGTTGAAGACTGATCTGTGGTGTAGTGCGACGAACGACCCGAGATATGTCATCAATGCGAGCGTCTCGGACTGGCTTGCTCTGGAGCACTTCAGGGCTCCATCGTCATCGACATGACAGAGCGAGTGGCCAAGCCCAGAGGGAGGAAAAAGAAAGAGACAACAAGAGCTGCACTAGCAGTCCGCGGAAAGGATCCAACAGACGATAGCCAGCCATCAGCGATTCCTCGTACAATTCTTGCCCAAGAAGAAACCGCAAGCACATCAACACCAATTGACCAGCCTTCTTCATCGTCATACCCATCGTTACCATCCGAAAGCAGAGACAACGAAAAGATAGAGCAAGCCATCGTAGCAATCCGCTACCAGTACAGACCCCCCATGCTAAACCAGCCCTCACGAATCCTGCCAGAAGCTCTAGATACCGCTTTCCTCTCCCACTACATTGAGCTCAACAAAGGCGGAAGTCAGTACGCACCGGAAATCCAATGGCTGGGGCATATAAACCAGATTCACAGCAACGCACGGAAGCCAGCGGTTCGGCTGTCTCTCCGCGCAGTTTCCATGGCGTTTTTTGGGAAGCACCATCATGATCCGAGTATTTTGATTGATTCCTGGAGATGGTATACCGTGGCGTTGAGTGCGCAAAGGACGTCAATAGCGAGACTGAAGAATGATGCTATTCCTGATGAGGAAGAGGTTCTGGTGCCGCTTATCATGTCGTTGTACGAGCTATATGTAGGGGCGACTGCGACGGGCGCAATGTCTCACATCGCGGCCGCAGCTGAGATTATGAATATGCGCGGTCCGAGTAACTGCGGGTCAGGCGCCATTTGGCCGCTCTTCAAGGGTATCCGCAGCTCTGATGTAAGACCAAGGACACCACTATCGATACCTAGCCACTCCACTAACATCCCCAGGCCCATAAATCCGTAGTCTTCAACCGCAAATCCGTCTACGCCTCCCCAGACTGGATGACCCTCCCCTTCATCGGCAAACCGCGCGACGCACACCAAACTCTCGCAGACATCGAACTCATCGTCCCTCACTGTTTCGCCATGCTCGAGATACCCGGTTCTATGCGCGTCCTCTTCTCCACGCCAATACCCTCGCACGTCGACGTGAGACCTTGCAAAGAACTCGCGTGCAAATTGATTCGGCAACTCGATGACTGGGCTGCAGTGTATCCACACCTGACGAACTTATCCAGGAGTCCACGCGGAACACCTGTCGAGAGGGGTACGTCGACCCTACCCAAACCCAATACCAGGCCAGGATCTCCCAAATCAACCACAAGTTCGCCTAATACCTTCATAGCCCTAATCGCCTCAAACTACATGGCCGACCGCCTAGTCCTAAGCATGCTCATGTACAAAACACACACAGAATCCACAGCCCCCATAGCCCCCTACGAGATGCCCACCCCCTATTACTTCGACGTAGCCACGAAAGCCACGACGGATATCATTGACGCCGCAGCGGAGATCGAACAGGCCCAAACACCGGGGTTTGACCTACTGCGCAGTATTGCCCCCGTTATGGCTGTGGCTTTTGCGGCGCCGACGATGGAGCTGAGGAAGGATGCGGTGGATACGATGACGAGGTGGGCGAGGAGGATAGGGGGGCTGGGGAGTATTATTGGGGCGATTTGAGGGGGGGTGGGTGGGAGGCGTGTGTGTACGACTGCGAAGGCGAGATTGATGCGACGCGTATTTGAAGTGCGAGAGTGATGCGCGAGTGGTGGGGAGCTCTGATGCGGTTTTCTTACGCCCGCCGTTTGTGGTCGTTCTCAAGGGCCAGCGGTCGATGTATGTCCGCCTCCAGCTGTTTCTTCCGCAGCAACGCAAGACTGGCTCGCTCTTCCTGTACTATGGGTGGGGTCGATTTCGTGGTCTCGCCGGTCGCGCGAAACGGAGTGATTGTTGGCTGAGCGCCCAGTAGCATTCTGGTCGTTACCGACTTTTGGCGACCGCTCACATTGAAGCTCTTTCAACTTGGGCAACATCCAACCCTTTGGCGTTGGCACATCCGCAGTCGTCACAGCGGCCTCTCCTGTACCCCTGGACCATTCGCATCGCTCCCTTACTGCGTCGCGGAGCAATGTCTTTACCCACTCGACTCGACCTCTTGAGATGATTGACAAATCAGAAGCGGTGTTGCGCGACGAAAGGGAAACCTCGTTATTGGGTGGAGGATGCGTAAGGTAATTGGAATGGCGCTACTTGCTATAGGCGCAAAATGTCTGCACCATTCACTATCGGTGCAGAACCATAGTATAGACGATCTTGATCCAAGGGTTCTGGAGATGCGATACTTCTCTCTTTTTAAGAGTATCTCCTCGCGTATGAGTCGTACGAAATACGGATGGTGTGGTTGGCTCGTCATCTCTGGGTCGCCTCTGGCTCATCCCAGATTTTGATACAAAGCATCTCATGTTTGCCAACCTTCACATGTACGCGTACGATTCTATAAAGGTGTCTACACCATGTCAGCGCGGTCCGTTGGCCATACAATCCTGGAAATCAACTCGTCGCTACAACTCTCCACTACCTATCTCAACTCACAATGGCACGTCCTCTTACCTCACGCCTGACACTCCCAGGCGCAGGCACCGCCATTTTGCGAAACATCAATAGCATCTGGAAACTCTACGACGCAAGTTACGCCATCCCATATGACCTGCATCCCCACGGCGAGCACCGTGCGAACAATTGGTCTCGGCTTTTCCAGATTCGACTGGAGCGTCTTGTACTGCTCACGAATGCACGAATGAAGGATTACATCCTAGAGCAGATGCGCGACGTTGTAAACTTCAGACACCAAGGAAGACAAAATCGGTTGTTGTGTGTGACTGTCTGCGATCTCGATAGGCTGTACAGGAGGATTAGACGCGAGCAGATGAGGGAAGATAATGCGGCGGAGAGAGCAGAAAGATTGCTCTATCAGCAACATGTGGAACAGGTCAGGCGATTGGAGCTTGTGGTCCAAGATCTACGTCGAATGGACATGGCCCGGCAGCAACGATTTCAATTACCGGCTTTCGCATTCATCGACGACGCCCCTTAGGATTGAATTCGCATATCAAATGCAACATCAAGAACGACAGGACATCGACAACACCCTCCCCTACTAAGCGTAGGCATGACCTCGCCTCCAACCCCATCAACCTCCTTTGTCACCCCATTGTCGTCTTTGTCCAGCCCTCCACAACGCCATCTTCTTTCACCACCATCACACCCGCAAATATACCCATCAACACCGCAAACCGTCTCCATACTCACTGAACATCATCACTAGCCCATGACCCCACCCTCATCTACATGCTCCTCAAAACAACCAACTTCTACCCTCTGGCCAAGATCGAAGAAAGAACCGCTGGAGAAATCGCACGCGCAATGTCAGGCAATCCACCCTACCCTGCGGGTTACCCGTTTCTTCCTCCCTCGAAAACAGATCAAAGTGCGACGGAGCGTTTGGCAGAGGTTAGGAAACTGTTAGCGAAGCAGAAGGAAGGGGAGAGAAAGGGGAAAAGCTCGGAGAAGATGCAGTCGAGGGGTCTTCCTCCAACACCGCCAAAACACGCTCCAGGTGCTTGGGGTGGTCTGGAAGAAGCCAGGAAGCTCATAGCTTCACAGATGGAAGGCCAGAGGAGGATGAATGGTAGCGAGACGCGGCCGCGGAAAGTAAGATGTCCGTCCTCATCGATGTCGTCAGTTTCTAGCGACAGTCTGCTGGGGTCGTTGCCAGTGAGCTCACGACCGCAAGGCCCTTATCCTCCGAGCTTACCTTCGCCGCTACCGAGGAATCACCCGAGGAGTCATTACACGAGACAGCCTCCACTGGATGAATCATCACGCAGTCCATCACCAACACGCGCGTCACGACGACCTTTGCGACCAAATCTTGATAAAATCGATTATGAACGGAACGCACACCGACTATCTCAGCGACGAGACCGAAGCTGCACGCCCATGGGCAAGGTCTTCGTACAAGATATCACGTGGCCGCCATTTCCTGAATGGCCGAAGGATGTATCGAAGGATGAGGAGATGAAGTTTATCGAAGGTGAGATAGAACTTTATAGGATTAGAGAGGCGTATGAGAGATCTGTGGGACGGAAACTTGTGGCGAGTTATAGGAAGAGGGTGCTTATGTATGAGAGGGATGTTTTGAATTGTAAGCTTAGTGGTACAGGGAAGAAGAGGAGGATGGGGCGGTAGAGGGGCGGGAGTATGCAATGATAGTCTAATGTACACGCAAGCTCTATGAACGCCTAGTGATAGATTGCCACACGGGATTAGGCGCTTTCTCTCTTGCTGGCGAAGCATGGTTGTGTTGAACATGCCTTTGTTTGGGGAGCTCCATCAAATTGTGCTGTGTCTTTGTTCGAGCACAAAAGCACGACTTTCTTTCACATCGCACTATCTCGCAAAAGCTTTGGCAACGCTGATACCGTATCAATCACAAAAGAGCCGCCGCAGGATTACGTAGCGATCAATCCAATTCCTACGCACGACTTATCCGTCCCAGCGCCGCCAACATGTCTGAGCTTCAAAGTGAATACGCACCGAACAGTCTTTTCGCCCCAATGGACGATCTGGAGACATACATACGCAGTACCTGGGATCTGAGGCACCCACACGACTTCTTCACACCACCACTCCCTTCTCAGGAAGAGTACAGGTTCTCAGACCCGTGGCTCATATTCGCCTTATTCTCGCTTGCCAAAACAACATCACTCGATACGGCACGGAAGGCATTGCGTGAAGTACTTACACGCGATGAGCATGAAGGTGAAGTCACGGCTAGGGATGTCCAGGAGGCGCGAGATTATGTCATCAAAAACATGGAGCCGGATGAATTGCAAAGATACAACAATGTCACTGTACCGGGACTGAGAAGAGATGAAGTGAGGTGGAATAGATACAAACATATGTATGAGGTGGATTATCATGACTTATTGCGAAGGTATGGCAGGCGGGGGACTGAGTGGGGGACAAGGTCTATGTCACGACGTTGCAGTCGAGATGATAGGCGACGCAGTCATCTGAGAAGCCCTATGGGTAGATCACCAAGTCGTTACCGGCCGCGAAGTAGGAGTCCAACTCGACCACGCGACCGTGAGAGACGTGCACCAAGCGTCAATAGGCGATCCAGTCCACCACCGCATCCTTCGCTGCAGCGAAGTCGTCCGGTCGAGCAGCCAGCCTATCGCGGCGCTACCACTGATCACTTTAGTGGATACGCCCTTGAGATGCCCAATCTGGTTACCGACCCACCCGGTGCCACTTTCGATGAGCGGCTTGGATTACGGGACGAGGCAGTGCAACTGCTTGGTGCGCAAGAGGAATATTACGAAGCTGTGCGGCGGAAGATGCTATCTCGATACATGGCGAGAGTGCAGAAGTATGAAAGGGAAGTCATCCAAATCAGGAAGCGTGTTGCGGGCGGCGAAGGGATAAGGTACGAGAGAGACGACGCAACAAGGGGTAGGGGGGATAGGGGTTATGAGAGGGAGACAAGAGATAGCCGGCGAAGATAAGATGGTCGCTAAAGTCCATTTAACGTCTCGCTCCTCTCATATCCAAGTACGACCAGGCGATCTTTGTTCGTTGGCTGACAGATTGGATCAACTGGTAGCTTATGTTAGATCGTTAGTAATAAGCCACGCTATATAGCCTGGTATAATTTCACGCTAAGTATATTAACACTGTGCACCCTTAACAGTGTATTATACTTATAATTTCTCTTATTTATAAGAGTATTTTTTTATTAAAGTTATTAATATTATAAAAGTTATAAGTAGCTCTTCTTACTTTATATTACTATAGTACTATAAAATAAAGTAAATAGTAACTAAAAAATAAAAATACTATATATAAATATAAGTTAAAAAAAAGAAAATATAAAAAGTAACTACTATAAGTACTACTTTTTAAATATAATATATATACTATAGCTACTAATATAATTACTTTTTACTTAAATACTTAGCTTACTTTTAATAGTAAATTACTACTACTTAGTATTTTTTTATAACTTTTAGCTTTTTTAAAGTTTACTATTATAATTAAAAAAATAGTAAAATTATAAGCTACTTATTACTAACTTATTATTATTTTTAGAAGTAGTACTTTTTTTTAGAGCTTAGCTACACGCTAAGTAGTTATATAATACTTAAAAGTATAGTTTTATTTTTAATAAGTATTAAAGTATATAAATATATATACTAAGAATACTAATATAAATATAAATATAGCTAATATTTATAAGTATAAACTAAGTAGCTAAGAACTTCTTAATTACTAAAAGAGTAGTAGTATTAAATTTTATTTAATAACTTTAACTACTTAGCGTTTAGCTTACTTAAGTAAAGTAAAATATTTTAAATAATTAGTTTAAAAATATAAACTAAAAAATATAAATATTAGCTATTTTAGTAAGTTATAAAATTATTATATAAAAAATATAAAAGAGTATTATAATAGCTAAGTAGCTATTATAAGTAATAGGTTATTTAGTTAATTATTTAGTTTGTCTAGTTTATCTAGTGCTAGTACATTAAATGTAAAGTCCCGTGCACCCTTAACCGCACTAGCTCCGTACCTTTCGTGGAGGACTTGAGCAGAGCTACGCTTTCCACTCGCAGTCACCGACCACGTTCAAGCCCTACACGCCTTTGGCCAGATATCACAATATGAACGCCTATAGCTCGGAGACCGCGATCGCGCGTGCTGGTCGTCGCGCTGCATGTGTACCCCCGACGACCATTGATGACGAGATCTCTCAACAAGAAAGCGCTATGAGGGGCAATCATCGACGCCTGTCTGAGATCAGCGATACCTCGAAAACCTTACACTCTCCGATGGACCTGCCTTTCCGTCCGGCGTTAAAGCGTCCCGCCGACGCACCTGATGCTCACGAAGACCGCAAGACTAAGCGTGCTCGCGAAAGCCACGACTCAGACCAAGCAAAACCAGGAGATACCCCAGTGGATGAGTGCCTATTGCTGAAAACCCCCAAGTTCTTCGTGAAGGCTTACATAGCCGGACTTGAGAGTCGGCGTCAGGAGCCACGTTATCTGGACCAGGATCAAGTTAGCTCCCAAATGAGCGCGCGTAATCGCCGAGATATTTCCCGAACCGCACTGCGCCCTCAAAGTCACCGTCCTCGTATGACCGCACATAAAGCCAAGAGCCCCAATGCACAGCCCGTTCCGCAAACGACCTCTACGCCTAAGCTGAAGACCGAAGATTTCGGAGACCGCATCGATTTCCTGAACTTCGGATACGATGATTTCGAGCCCAAGACGCCAGAGGAGAGATTGATGAAGTACCGAGCCGATGTTGAGTTGTCCAAAGTGCATGCAAAGCGCTACAAGCTTATGGCAGATCGCAAATCGAAAAACTTCTACAGCGACAAGGTACCGCCTAGGACGGACGAAACTGTAGATCGCCTCGACTTCCTGAAGGAATGGGACGAAATAAAGCCCATGACACCAGAGGAAAAGTTGATGAAGCTCAAGGCCGATGTCGAATTCTCGAAGATACATCAGGATCGATACAGGTTCAAAACTGCTGAGCTGTTGTTCGAGGGCAGAGCAGTATTCGCGCAGCTCATGGTGGATGTGGAGGAGTCTCGATTGAAGAAGGGACGGGAAACTGCTGCTGATGCAAATTTGAGAGCTACAGGGTCATCTTCGGAGGATCATAAGTATGGCGCAGAAGGCTATCGGGGTTAGAAAGCCTCTCGCGGAGGCGGAGGCAGAGGCAGAGAAGAGGAAGCCAGGAAATGTGAGAGAAGGTGGGAGGAGGACTATCCGAGGTACCGGTACAGGGAGAAGATCTGTAAGCCGAAACCGGCGGTCAATATAGCTAGTCGGTTATACTTGATATATCTGGACAGCTGCGAGTGACTTAGATATGAAGGCGTTGTGGCGCCAGTATTGAGAAATACTATCGCATCACTGTAAAGATGGTGGGAAGTGTGCTACAATCTGCTAGACCTTATTAGCAAAGACGCCCTGTTAGACGTCTCACTGATTCTCTCGACCGAGTTGGTTCCGTTTGAATTCAGCATTCCCATAGCGTGGGCACCAGGATGGCATTCGTCTTTGTCCAAACAGTCTTTGAGTGATTACTGCCTTTGTTTGCTTGAATGCTTCTCTTTCGGCTATCAACACTTACACTGACGACGATCGCGAACTGACAGTAGACGTTACCGATAAGCTCTGCTCTGCTCTTCTCAATCCGCGCAGCATGTCAAAATCTCGATCTTTGCACTCCGTCGCTATGGCATCTAGATGGGCTGACCAACTACACGAAACATCCGAAGCTAGGGGTCAAGAAGCGAATAGACGGAAAGATCGTTCAGACTTGCCTCCAGACCAAAATGGGCGACCTGCAAGTACTAATAAGAGACGTCACAAACAGACGGAGCGAAGGAGTGAATCTCTGAGCACCCAAGAAAGCGCCTTTCAATCAGCCGAGGACGCGCCACACGAAACACATTTACTTCATGAAAAGTTCGCAGGCATCGATGGAGATACCGGTTTGCTGGAAGAACCCCCTGATGACCCCAAAGCTGCGTGTTTCGACGACTTGCGAACTCTACATCTTGAGAAAGATCAACTATACCAAGCGCAGGAAGACTACTACCATGCTTTGAGACTGCAGATACTGGCAAGATATCGAAGAATGCACATGAGCTATCTGAGTGCTGTGCGAGTCGTTGAGAGCAGGATCGATAGTGATCGTAATGGCGAAGTGATCATGTCAGGAGGCAAGGGAACTGCAGGCAGAAAGAGAAAGAGAAACACAGATGCTGGAAAGGACAGGCGGCCTCGGGCTTGAGTGTAACATTGTGATCTAGACGCAGTAGTGAATGAGATCTCTGAGCCACACCAGTCCGATACTGAAGACCGGATCAGCTTCTACGCCTTTGGTTATGCACCCGAAGACGAGCATCTGACCAGAGAAGAAGAGGTCCAGTTACTACCTTTCGACATCGATATGGCCGAGACGCCGACACCGCGCTTATAGCGAATGGCAGAGCCTTTTATACGGATCGTATACTGGAGCTGTGGAATATGAGACGAGATGCTGCAGCCTTGAATACTCCGGCCGAAGCTGGACACTAAGAGACACACTGATGATGGAAGGGCGACACGCGGCCTATATTCCAGGCTCGTTCCAGGATGAACGTCACATAGTCTCCTCGTATGTCTAGAGCAATTCGGTTAGTCACTAGTCCCTCAAACAAAGGTTATTGTCCATTGGTTCTCGTCCTCTTTCACTTTGTACGTGCGCACGCTTTGTTTGACCAGCCCCACCTTTTTGACCTGAAGCTGTTGTCGCTATCTTTGGCGCACAATTCATAACACTCGCCGCAGAGATATTCTATGACCCACGGCTGATCTAGATACTCCCGCATCTTTCGCGGTCGCTCTTTTACGCAGCAGCTACGACAATCGAATCGCCGACTCCAGCGCCGCCAACGCGTAAGCAGATCCAGGTATGTCGATCTGTCTTGACGCCCCGCAGTTGCATGACTGCTAATATAGGGCTACTAGTACTACTACCTTCATCGCGTGCACCGCCTCTGAGACCGCTCGACATTCTGACAGCACCATGGCGACTTCATACGAAGAGGATACCCCGGTCTTAGCGGAACAACTAAAGGAGATCGCGCGTAACTGGTCTGTTGAAGATGTGTATGAAGTGTTTCCGCCTCACTTGCAGCCACTGGACTGGGATGATATTCCTTCCTGGGACGAAGCAATCGCCAGTGTCTTGCTGGAGGTGTCGCGATACAGAAAAGACCATGTCGCAGTGCTCGAAGAGATTACCGCCAATGCAGAACGCCGTGTGAGCAGTACAATCTGGGATAGGCGGCATTGGATCATACTAAAAGACGTACTGTTGCTGGTTAAGAATGCCCATGAGCAAGAGGCTGCCGGCCACATCTACCGCCGTGCCGATGCGATGCAGGGCTCATACAAAGAGGAGACGCTAAGGCACCTCGAAACAACCTGGAGAACTGAGGCTATCGATATCTTTCCAGAAGATATCAGACCACGGGGCGGAGAGAATCTAGAAGACTGGTTTCATGAGTTCATCCCAATCTTGTACGCCATGTCCAAGGTCGCTCTAGACATCGGGGAGATACAACGAGAAATAAGACTTGCGATCGAGAACAGAAAGAGGCACCCGAAAGGTATTGGCAGACCTAAGAAGCAAGATCAGGTCGATAATATCGGCATTGTTCGCCTGGACGATGTAAAGGACGCACATATCGCCCTGATAGAAGCTCATAGGATGTACAACATCAGACCGGACGTTTCCCCGAACGAACGTGGTCGAGCTGAAGAATCTGGCAGAGAGCTGGGCGGAGAAAAGGCCCCAGAGTATATTCCAGAGATGCCGCGAGCAATGGCTACGGGACGTCATCTCTCGAACAATGACGACGAGCCGGTCAATGGCTCTCCGGTGCCATCTCAGCAATCGTTAGACTTCGAGGCATATCATCAGCACACTCCTACGCCGCAACAGAGGGCACCCGTCGGTATCTTACCCGCTCCAGGACTGTACGCAGGTAGCATGAACCTCAGGTTCAACGGGCTGCCGGGGCAGCCTTTCCGTCCCCTACTGCCGCGGGATAGGGTACCAGAGGCTCTATTCCAGGAACCAACAAGGCCATCACAAGCCGATGAAAGGCCGCCAGCCGGAGGTAATCCAGCCGCATCACAAGAGCGTAGACCTCGTGCCCCGGTCGACCGCCCGACCCGTCAACCTGAGCCGTCCCGCTCGCCTCATCCGAGCGATGACCAGGCAGAGTCTCGCAGGTCTCGTAGAGAGACGCAGCTACGGGAGCGCCCTCTCCGTCGGAGCAGAGAAGCGTCTGAAGAATCCTCGGCCGACAATGAAAGACGGCTCCGCGCTAAGCGAAAGCGAGATGTTGAAGACATCGGCGAGCGCATTGACTTCCTCAACTTTGGCTACGACTTCGCGCCTCAAACGCCAGAAGAACAGCTCATGAAGTACGAGATGGAAGCTGAAGATGCCCGATTTCATGCGAAGCGCTTCAGGATTAGAGAAGAACGTCAAGCCGACAGGGAAGAGCTTCACGACAACAAGCTCTTAGCAGAGGGTAGAGCAAGGAAAGCGCAGCGCATGGCGGATCTTCAGGGGTCCCGGATCAGGGCAGCCCAGAGAGGAGTTGCCGCCGACGGAGATCTTTCGTAGTTTGTAGAGTTTGTTTCGAGATGTCCTGCTCGCCTTCAGCGAGTCCACGGAAGACGGATACGTGGTTTCTGTCGACGCGAAGTCGCCGGGCCATCAGATTGTTTGTATTGCGCGATTGGAGATTGGTGATGTAGTCATCTTCATGACATGTTGCGTAGTAATGGAGGTGCAGCCAAGGCATTCCAAGGTTGTCTTCCCACTTGCCAGGGATACAAGGTTGCGGGAAAGCGAATTACTCAGAGAACTATCTCTCTCGGGATGCATAGGGTATAGTAACATATTGTAAGCAGTGAAATCATTGTCTTCGTAAGGATTGCGCGAGCAATCCGCTAGATCTACGTCTGTCTTCAATCTGATAGCCAAAAGCTTCATATTAAACCCAATGCATGGTCAAGAGCAAAGCTTCCTCCTGAAGAAATCGGCCTGTCGCTTGACACATTCCTCGAAGTTGGGTTGCGTGGCGTATGCTTCGTAATGACCACCGCGGAACAAATGCAGCTCCTTTGGCTCAAGTGCACGACTGTATGCTTCCAATGTAGTTGCAGTGGGCGTCACAACATCGTTATCTGCAACAGTCATGAGCAATGGTGTCGGAGAAATGTGGTGAATCCAGGCCGCTCCAGGATGCGCTCTAAGATTTTCCATGCTGATCACGAGTTAGTCGAATGAATCTTCGCTGGCATTGCCAGGTTGGTTTTTGCGTAACAAACCTCCTCAAGGTTACTTGGTTTTTGAAGTGAGGAACGACGCCCTCAGCACCTTCCATCGACGCGTTACTATCTTTTGTAGTCATGGCCGATCGGTTTAATCGATTTGGATCGACAACAGGAATCATCATAGGTGGTTTGCCAGCTGCACGATCGATTCGATCTAGAATAATCAAATTAATCAAAACTCAATAGATGTGTTAGAGGATTGGGTCGACACGAACCTTTCTGGAAATCTGCTTCCCAATCTGCGATGTCATCCGACCGGATCAAATTGGCAAAAGCAGAGTATCCCTCCACCAACGGCGCCTGCGAAACGACGGCCTTCACTCTTCGGTCCACCGCAGCAACCCAAAGCACATTACCACCGCTGAACGACGAGCCCCAAATTCCGATCTTGGTAGGATCCACCTCAGGTCGGGTCTGAGCGTAAGTAATGGCGTCGGAGATATCACTGATTTGTATCGGTGCGTCAACTTCCAGTCTAGGTCTGCCTACTCCAGCATCGCTCTCTCCAAATCCACGATTGTCGAAAACCAAAGCGGTGATGGGAAGGTTCGCCACAAGATATTCAGCGACCGCTGTCAGGCCCTGATCTTTCGTGGCCGAGAAGCCATGTGAAATGACTACGCATGGCAACTTTTGCCCAGAGTAGTTTTTAGGGGTATAGAACAAGCCACGCAGGGTGGTTTGGTCCAGCGTTTGGAAAGAAGCTGGTTGGGTGGACATGATCGCAAGAATATGCTCCGGATTCAGAGAAAAAACGTTTGTGGAAGAGGGCAATGAGTTTGAGGTGGTTGAGGTGGTTGAAGAGGCAAATCGAGGCATTTGGATGATTTATATTATAGACTACCCTCAAGCTATCGTGGTTACTCATACATGTAAGCTACTTTGTAATCCATACTTTAGTGCAACCTCAGGTAAATCCTATCACAATGCTTCACAGATTCCACCCTTACGACCCTCCGGATGTCTGCGTCAAAGCTTACGTAACTAACTTCGGAGCACGTGCGGGCAATCTCATACGGCCGTAACTTTACAAAGGCCGTAACTTTACAAAATTCGGAACATTACTGCTCCGGTCTTTTCCCGATGGGCAAGATTGACTCCTGTTTGGTTCAGTCCAATGATCACACAGTCCGTGAAACGCTTTTAGTTCAACAGCCTTTCTTGATCTCCAGGCTGGCTGCGGGGTCCACTTTTTAGTGGGATCTTCCCTTTGCCCGAATTTCTTCTGGATCACAGTCATAGATTGAACTAGCAGATGCGGGGATAAGATTCAAGACTGCTTGTCATTTGATACGGGGGAATGGAGATTGTTTAAATTATGGCGTCCATCGCATCAGCTATTGATTTCCAAGCATCCATCTCGACTTACTGAACTCGCAACCTCTGTTCTTACCATTTCACCATAACGACCAACTGCACACTCTACAATGCCACTCTGGCTCATCTTCTACCCCGAAGGCCATTTCCAGGATACGGCCGCGAGGAAGGCTCTCACTCAAGACATCACCAAGATATATACCGACATAGGCCTTCCTCCTTTTTACGTTGTCGTCAACTTCATCAAAGTGGGTCCGCAGGATATGTGGATAGGCGGGGAGCAGAAAACGGACAAGCCGTTCATTCGATTCGTCATCGAGCACATTGCCGTCAACCTGCCAGACGACGACATCGCGATGGACAAAACAGCCAGGCGAATTGACCAAGCTTTGAAGCCTCACGTTGCTGACAAGGGATACGATTGGGAGTTCCACGTGGATGAAACGGACCGGCGTTTGTGGAAGGTCAATGGATTGGTTCCGCCGAAGTTTGGAAGTGAGCAGGAGAAAGTTTGGGTCAAGGAGAATCGTGCTGTACCATATGCTGAAGGATTGTAGGCAGATAATGGCGTGTAGAAAACAATTCAGCTTGATCTCCTGATCTGCCAATCTCACAGGAACCAAATAAAAAGACATACTTTGCGCACTCTGTCTACTGCTTGAGATTTGTAAATCTTGCATCCGTGCAGTTAAACTACTTTCTCGCTGGGCTTTTCTGATAAGCCTCCGTTAACCGACTTATTGCGACTCAAAAATGTCAGAAACATGACCTGTAAGTACACAATTGCAGAGCAGGGAAGGTACTTGCGGCAAGATGCATTCTCAATAGCGGGTGTCGGTCGTTGCATCCACATCATAGTTCATAACAAGCATTTGCGGAGTTAGAGATCTCCACATGGACTGAATGAGTTCACATAATCAAATGCTAACGGCAAGTCGACAGGACGATTAACCTAAGACTTTGATTACTACTCACCAAATGTGTGGGGCGATAGCCAAGCCGGAAGTCTACCTAGTATTGCGATTAGACTTCCACCCATTTACGGGCGTAAGCTAGGGTATGCACAGATCTATGGGTCGGTCCGCATGCCCCCGATGCGCATATGTACGGGCGTAAGCTAGGGCATACACATATCTATGGGTCTCTCCGCATGATCCCGATGCGCATATGTACGGACGTAAACTAGTTTCGAGCTTCCCCGCACCCCACATCTGCATTGATCATTCTACGTAACCAACCAAGAGTTCACATCGTCGCCAGTACCGATTATCCTCTTATCCACACAAGCGCTCCTCTATAAAGATCCCAAGGTCTCATTGAACTGGAGATATTCCATATCTTCATCACAATATTTCCCAGATTACTGCACACAAATCACAAGATGGGTAATACCAAGCTTCAAGTCGATATCTATATTGCCCCCGTCATCCCAGCTACAACCGGCTTTCCTGATTACGAAAGGGCAGCTTGGTCACCCATCAGCTGTGTACTTGTCCACGGACCCGAGTCAGCCGCCCTCATCGATACTCCCATCACCGTTAAGCAAGGCGAGGAGATCGCCAAATGGATTCGCGAGACAGCTCCGAACAAGAAGCTCAAGTATATTTATACCACCCACGCACATCCCGATCACTTCGCGGCTGTGCCAGTACTGCAAGAACAATTCCCGGGCCTTGAATTCGTCGCCACGCAAAACGTTGTAGCCGGAATTCAAGACTTGTACAACACGACCTACGAGCATGTTTGGCCAAATCTTTTTCCGAATCAGATACATCAAAACAGGCCGATACCGAAGGCCCTCCCTGCCTCAGGCGAGTTCTTCATCGACGGCGAGAAGCTGCATGGCGTCGAAGTCGGACACACGGACAATGAGTTCTCCAGCTTTCTCCACGTCCCTGCAGTCGACCTTGTCGTTACGGGCGACATTGTTTACGGCGACTGTCATCAGCATTTTGGCGAGGCCAACACGCCAGATAAACGTAAGGAGTGGCTGGATGCTATCGATCTCATTGAGGCAAAGAATCCGCATATTGTTGTTGCAGGACATAAGAGAGCTTCACAGGCAGATGCGCCATATTTGATCCAGTCGACTAGGGAGTACATTTACACATTTGAAAAGGAGTTGGCCAGGACAACGAGTGCTGAGGCATTGTATGACAGGATGAAGGAGTTGTATCCTCAGAGATGGAACCTTTTTATTTTGCATTTCGCGTGCCAACAGTCGTTTGCGGCGCGAGAGAGCAAACTTTGAGGAACAGTGAAGTAGAAACAGTTAAGCAGTGGAGCAAGAGTCTTTGATAGTTGATACAGAACGTAAAAGATGCTTTACGGCTCGTAATGAAGATGCATCATCACTCCTACGTTTTTTATCATTTTCTTTCTCCGGAAATTACGCCATCAAGAGCACCAAGATATGTGGCCCTGGTTCTGACCAATACCTCGTCGACAACGGTGTATATCCTAGTACGAACGAGTACCCGGACAGGAGTGTGTCCGCTAAATCACACAGTTTCGAAACGCTCACATGAATGCTGGCCCAGCCTCGACCGTCGCTTTCGCCGTCTCGTTTCGCTGACAGAGTAATCAGAGAATTCAGACGAGCTGATGCGCATGCTGCCAAAGAAAAACAGGTGTCTGAGTTGGTGTTTCCTATCGTTGAAGGCAAGATCGGGGATGCGAGATGTCGCTCAGGCCGGTTCGGAGGAAGGGGCCGGGACTAGGCCTGAATCCAGTTAGCGCATTCCCTTATCGATACTGAACGCTGGCCTCACAGCATTAAACAGGGCGCGCCTTTAAACCCTGCTATACTTCTCTATCTTTTGCGCTTAAGCTTAAGAAGTCTTTTTATAAGAGTACTTTAGTTATATATATTAAAAAAAAAATATTTAGTAATAGTAGTTTACTAAGCTATTTATCTAAAGTAGTTATTTTTATATATACTTATAGTAGCTAAAAATAACTTTATAATAAATATATAATAAGTTATTATAATAAGTTAGTATAATAAGTTTTATAATAGCTTATACTATAAAACTAAAGTTAAAGCTTAACTAGTAAGTTTATAAAATATATATTTTTTACTACTTTTTTTTAAACTTTTTATTATAATAATAAATAACTAAATTATTATAATAATAAATACTTAGCTTATTATTTATTAACTTTTTAGCTTTTTTAATACTTTTATAGTATTATTTTTATATTTATATTTTAATTTTTTACTATAGTATAAAATTTTCTACTACTTACTTATTTTTTTTAAAGTAATACTTAAAGAACTAAAAATAATAGTAGTATAGCTACTTTATTAAAATATAAAAGTAGCTAAAATAATTTTATATATATTTAAGTAGCTTAATAATAGTATATAATTAGTTTATACTTTAAAATAAAGTTTCTAATATTATAGTACTAAGTTATTTTTACTTTTATATATAAAAAGTAGCTATAATTAAAGTACTACTTTTTTAGCTTACTACTAAGTAGTAGCTAATAATTTTTAAAAAAAAGTTTTTAAAAAAAGTATAGTAGTAAAAAGTAAGCTTAGTAAATATACTACTTACTAAGTTTAGTATATAACTAGTTTAAAATAGTTAAAGTAGTTAAAGTATTATAAGTTAATTTTATAGCTTTATAATATTTACTATTTATATAAAAGAGTAGTATTATAAAAGAAAAAAATCTACTTTTAGACTAGCGTCTTAGTAAATAAAACTAGAATTATATTAATATATTAAGAAACTCTGCTATACTTACAAACTTATTATATTAACACCTATTAGCAATAGAATCTAGCTTCTTTCTACAAATGTTACCTTATCTTTAATCTACCTAGGTATCATACGAAGTCGCTATACTGGCCCTACGTACCGGCCTTCTGTATGTTCTTTCCTTCGCATCCAACCCGTGCATGACAGAATGAAAGACATCACAGTGCTTGACTCATAGCATTTATGGAGAGCGGCTGCTTCTAGGCATGTTCAGAGCTTCTAATGAAGCTTTGAAGCCGGAAATTCAAAGGCCCAGCCCGAGTAGAACGCAAGACATGTCTATCTGAGTGAGATCCTGTCATGGTGCTCACAAAGCTAACTAACCGTTCGCGTGCTTCGGGTCGTAGACGGCCTTACCAACGTCACCGGGCTTCGCTATCGTCTATTACACCCCGAATCTATGCTCTATAAGGTCGCCAAGTGCAAGAGCGGAGCCTCAAGCGGAGAACCAAGCGAGAGCTGGGTTTATCCACCAATAGACCTTGACCATCACGGCTGCGCAACAAAACCACCTATACCAGCGCATCGACTCTTAGATTGACCACAATCATCTTCTTACAATTCGTCACGCCCGTCTTCTGGCAGTTTCAAGTACCAAAATGGCCGCCAATGCTCTCGTCGAATCGCTGAAAAGCGCCAACCTACTCCCTTCCGCCATCATCCCAAAGTCTTTCACTCCGGCCCTGGATCTCAGCGTCAAGTTCTCCTCCGGACTTACTCCAGAACATGGAAGCCTCGCTCGTGTGAGCCAGGTCAAGGAGCAACCTATCATCTCAATCTCGTCTCCACCGACATCTTCCGCCGCGAGCTTCACATTCATGATGATCGACCCCGATGCGCCTACACCTGACGACCCAAAGTTTGGCTACTGGCGCCATTGGGTCGTTACTTCCATTCCGTCCCCATCAGCGACAACATCTCCAGACGACATCACCGCAAGGGGAAAGACGATCACGCAGTATTTGGCACCTGGACCGAAGGATGAGAGCGGACCACATCGGTATCTTTTCCTTCTGTTTGAGGAGAGGGCAGGAGAAACTTTGGAGAAGGCGGATGTTGGAGGAGAGGAGTTCGTTGAGAGGAGAAGTTTCCGGGCGGAAGAGTTGGCCGCGAAGAAGAGATTGAAGTTGGTTGGAGTCCAATGGATGCGAGGAGTGGGCGATGGGTGGAAGGGAGAAAAGGATGAGCTATAGAAAGAGGAAGAACGAAGCGGTGGTTTCTACCTGTAACTAAAAGCTCACAACAGCTCCATTCAGTTATGGAATCTTGCGTTCATATGAAGATGCTTCGGTGCTGGGCGGTGACGCATAACTCTTGCTGACTCAGCCGTGCCGCCGCGCTAGCGCTCGACGCGTCTCAAGCTTCAGCGCACCTGGGGACGCTCCAACCCTCACCTGGTCTCTCGTAAGCAACAAAGCGCAACGTCACGACTATTCCTTGACAGCACACCATATGTCAAGGCCGTGAGTATGCTCATGGTTCTTGCGAGATGTCAATATAACATACAGCTATGATGTCACCGCCCCGTTTCGAACGGCACGCGTAGGTCATTCCGTCCCAACTGACCGCAAACCAGTACCACCTTCATGGTCGCCGCGACCTCATCCCCAATATCTCCATCGCTGTTCGTCTTTCGCGTCCCAGAGGTTGACTCCCACGCACACGCTTTTTTGCTGCGGCCGCCGCATGCGTCCTGATATCCCGCTGGCGTTCTTTCCCATGCGACACGTTTGAGCGTCTTCGAATACTGTCTCTATTGGACCTGCCTGTATACCGACTGGCTCCTCGATCGCTCGACCGATTATTACTACGCGTATCGACATCCTCCCGTCTTTCACGGCTATGCCGCCTCGATGCTTCAGCAGCCCTACGTGAATACGACGCGGTTCGAGGAGCTCGATTTCGATGTGAGCTTTGCTCGCTGGCTGAGGAACTATACTGGCGGTAGCCATGGTGGTCGCGATCATGTACTTTGGTCTGGGGCGCCTCTCGACGCAAGTGCAACCTGCTCTGTGCCTTCCCTTTCGTGGTAGACTTTTGTCTCATCGCGGCACGTCGAAAGCCCTCAAGTGGCGACAGGCCTACCTCTGAGGGTCTGAGCTCGCTACGCCAGACCGGCAGTCTAGCTTTCCTCGCTTCCGCAGAGTTACGAGGAGACTGTTGACCACGCCTGCTGTAGGGCGCTGCCCTGTACTCAATCATCCCTCGAGAACCGCTGTCCTGGGGCCTTACCGAGTATTTATAGATGCTATCCCTCATGTTGTTCGGGCTGGTCACAGAGTGGCCTACGTCACTCCCAAGACCCTCGCTTGCCGCGATCTGACGCCAGCCTTGACAAGCTTTCATCAGCTTCAACCTTGCTGGTTCCCCGGATCTCCACACCCCATCCTCGGTCACATTAAAGTAACTGGACCGTATGGATAGGCTGCTCTCAAGTTCCGGGAGCAATTCGACAGCACGTAGTTGCGCGGACTTCAGGTCATCCCGTTTTTGTTCCCACGCCCTGCCCAGCTCTTGCGCTTTTGTAATCCAAATGTCCTGGCGGAAGTCATCGCGAGCTTCAGCTTCATTTTCGTCGTCTGCTGCTACGGATGCAGACCCTCTTGGTCCAGTATTGTCTCCGCTCTTTGATCTAGCCTTTTCCAGCTCTTCATCGAAGTTATCCCGATACTTTCTGTATAGAAGTTCCGCTATCTCGGCAGCCTGCTGCTTTCCAGATATGTCCGTCACAACTCTTGCCCGATTTTGCGGCCGGTCTGCTGTATCACTTTGACGATCAACACCGGCAGCATTGACCTGGGATCTACCATCTTCATGACGTCTTCTTGTTGCTCGCGTGATGATAGCGTCCCCTTTCCGCGGCTCAGAGTATGGCTTGAGGAACCCCGATTCTATTAACACCGGATCTAGCATGCGGTCAACGACGAGCCAAGCGTCGCGCCACGCATTTCGCTTTTCCTTGAGTTCGTCTTCTAGCATCGATTTATTATCAAGGATGATTTTCTGGTTATTTCGGCTTCGCATCAACTGTTGCCATAGATCATCCAACTCTTCCGCTTGTCTGTCGCTAGAAGTCCCAGCTCGTTCCAGTTCTTTCTTTTTAAGTTGCAACCGAAAGTCAGTGGACTCAGCTATGCCAGCAGCATCTTGACCCTGCGTCTCAAATCGCTGTCGATGAACCTGAGCTTCGCTTTCGAACTTTCGGAAGCTTCTCCCAAGACAAAGCGCTCGCTGTATGCTAACTGCAAGCTGTCTGGAAAAGACTAAGGCCTTAACCTGATCTTGATCTTGTCGAAGAGCTATGTCAACAACCTTGGGTTCATTGCAGAAGGTTGATTGGTTAATCACCGTTGTCGCCCACTGCTTGCAGGCCTTTTCAGACGAGGTCTCTGGATGTGGCAGCTCATGCGACATCTTGACGTGTATTGGTGTAATGGTATAGGGTAGGTGAACACGGTTGTTGGTGGATGTTGAACGACAGACAGTTAGCGTAGAGATGCAAGTGCAGGTCCTTGTCGTAGATCTCTGGCTGTGGAAGTCAAGAAAGGCAGCTTTAACTGGATCTTTGTCGATCGTGCTAGGGCAGCTGCGTCCCAACCCTGAGCTCTGAATTTTCCGCGGAGCGCCCGAGCTTCGTTGAAGATCGAACGATAACTTCCTCCCAGGCAGAGCGCTGTCTGCAGCCCTCCAGTCAGCTTCTTGGACAATGTGACAGCGGAGACCTTCCTCAGATCGTCGTCTGCCTCTTGGACTTGGATGACTCTTGCAGTCGCAGCAGGGTTTTGATACTCAGATGCGACTGCTCCTCTCCATCTCGCACGCGCAAGCCCGGATAACGTCTGCGCCTGCGCCATTCATCGACTTGTCCGAGTGAGTAATCACTGATAATTCTGCACCAGCATGCTCATTGCGGGCTGAGACCTGGGAGGCCCAAGCAACTTAGAAAGCTGAAGAAGGCGTGTAGTCAAACAAAGGACACAAGTATTGTCGCTCAACAAAGGACATGAACTCACGTTCTTGGCCACCTTGACATGGACGTAATCATGTTCCATGTACAGCGTTTTTTGTAATTCAACGTCATCCGAAGGTTATCAACACCATACTATCCTGGGGCCGTGCGCAATTTCCTCACTTCCAAGGTCACGGTGCAGGCTTGGCACCACGAAGTCTTTTGGCCTCTCAAAATTCACTCCGTGGTTTAGGCTTCAACTCCTCTGGGGGTATATGTAGTCAAGTGCTCGCCCTTTGCTCGATACCACCCCACCCTGCTAGCGCTATTTGTTCGCTCTTGCAATCATAGTACACAAGACCGAACTTCCAAGATGACTGATCCGGACGGTCGCGGACAAGGTACGATATACTACATGACTCTCTCAATGTTGCTGACATGCTTTCAGGTTTCAGTGCATCGAAACTTCCCCTGGTTCAATCGTACCAGCCTGCGACACCCCAACTCAACTATGACGAGGTACGATGACATCTCGCCACTATCAACAAAAGCTCCCCTGAGCATCAACCCAGCTTCGCTCACGGACCTCCTTTCCGTCAAAGCAATATACTTAACACCACGAGCAAAGCTAATGTATTGAAGGATGATATAGCCCCTGCTATCCCCGCGTTTGGAACTACGCCCGATGTCTCAAAAAAGCGCAAACACACGGAAGTG
This sequence comes from Alternaria metachromatica, assembly GCF_023757995.1. Lineage (NCBI taxonomy): Eukaryota > Fungi > Ascomycota > Dothideomycetes > Pleosporales > Pleosporaceae > Alternaria > Alternaria metachromatica. The sequence goes on from NW_026055527.1 coordinate 67,979, forward strand.
GTTACTGGCCCCTCTGATGACTTCGACGAGGAGTCCTACGATCTTAGCGATACTGAAGTTGAGGGTGACCCGAGCGCCGTCTTGACTGGCAGTGAGATGTATCCAGCCAAACGCTCAAGGACCACAAAGCACGGGGGCGCGGCGGAGGCATCCTACTTCACACGCCGAGCAAAGACAGATGAGATCTGGATGACCGATCGCCTCACCTCCTTTCCTGGCAGATTCAGCGACCTCATGACGGAAGAATTTGCCGAGATACTGCGGCGCAATGTGGTCTTCATTCATACTAACCTTGGTGCGGTGATCAAGGGCCTTGCTGTCCATCTGAACCCAGCATTCCACGACCGCGTATTCATGATGTTCAGCAAATCAGCCGTGAGCATTCCGCGTGCACCCCAGATGCCTCTTGAACATCGAGCCAAGGTCGGTATGGTCTTTAGGGAGCGAACAGTGGGGTTCTCCCATAACGAAGGTGCTCCTCTCGGAAACGACGCCGCTGGTACTGCACTGGGAAAGGTATCCACGAAACGGCGCTTTCATATCGTTCGCGCCATTGTAGGCGACGACGAATTTCTGACTACGTGTGTGGAGACTCATGGTGAGCGAGGGCTCCGCGCTCCGTCCATATCGCCGGATACATACTGGCAGTGGCTACGTGTAGCTGATGCTCGCGACCGAAACCCCACCAACCATGGTCCTCATGGCGTTCTCAAGGTGGACACAAGCCAGGCAACGAAGCCAGTTCGCATCTCGGATATGTCATACGTGCTTGCAGGCGCGTCCAGTCGATGCACACTTACGAAGGACTGGGATTTCGCCGGATATCTTGATGAAGCCAGTGTCTCTCTGCTGGAGACGATTGGAAAGCGAGTGACAACATCGCAGCAAAACGACAAACTGAATCACGGACTCTATGAGTCAATCAACTGGGATGCTATAGACGATGGCCGTAACGCCATGGGCCTCGCAGCGTATCCACGACCTGACCGGCGGCCACCCCCTCGTCAAACAGAGACTCCTCAACATCATCCGGATAACGACGAGTCCGACAAAGATCGTAGGCGTTCCGATCATCGCCGCCGCTCTGATCGACGAGGTCGAAACCATCGGGATTCATCTCGACAGGATCGTGGTTACTCAAACACCGCATCTTACGAGAAAGACCGGCCACAGCGCCCTCGTGGTTCGAATACCAGGAGCTCTCAACCGCGACCGACCCAGGGAAAGAGGGCCGTCCAATATGACGACGTTGACCGAAGCAAGGCTGATGCCCCTCGTGGGGACCACACCGCAGAAGTTGATCAGTCCTGGAACAATGCTGTTGAAGGCATCAGCGCCGGTAGTGTGTACATTAGCCCCAACTATCACGGCCGGGAGTCTACAGGCCGGACCGACCGCGTTGATCAGTCCTGGAACAATGCTGTTAATGGCATCACGGCCGGTAGTGTGTACATTAGCCCCAACTATTACTGCCGGGAGGCTAGAGGCCGGACTGACCGCAAGAACGGCGACGAAGGTCCTTCCGGATCGCGTGGCCTTGGTGGTTATTACGATCGCTCCTAATGCTGCGATTCAGTACTTCCTGGAGGGTTCTGGCGAGGAGGAATCGCGACGGTATATGGAGAAGAGGAGACGGAAGAACTTGTTGGAACCTGGGTAAGGTAAGGTGTTTCAAGCACTTCGTCTCAGTGCGCTCGTCGGACATGTCCTGCATTAAGGCGGACTCAGCTGATATGAGCTTCCCAAAACTTTGGAAGCAAAGCTGGTCGGATTTGTGTAAAGTAGCATTGTTGCTAATAGAAGATAACACCTAATGTTCTTGTGAGTGAATGCTAAGTTGCTTGTGTATGGAGAACGGGCAGAGAAGGGCCGTTGGTGACGTCAGTGCACGGGCCATGACGCGAAAGTCACGCGTGAGCGAGAATCCAGCATTCCAAGGTTCTTTCACCACTGGCATTGTCACTGCACTTATCCACTTTCCATTCACAACCGGTTTGTCGTGTCTCTAATCAGATGCAATGACTTCCTTCTGTACATTATGATCGCCATAAGGAGACGAAAGTTTGCGCGCCCAGCACAGAGGCTCGCGTGCATCGAAAGACTCCTGGAGTTCGGTGTCATGTTGAGCCACCTGGGCAGAGCCTTGGACTAAGACGTAAGCTCTTCGTTCATTTCAATTCATGTTACTTTGACTGCTATCTGCCCTCAGTAGAGCTCTGAATGGGGGTGTCGTTTTACTTGTGCTGATCTCTCCCAGGAGCTCTCGCTATCTCCTACCAGCATGATAGTCGAATCCTCGTCCGATAGTCCACTCAAGTCGCACACCGCTTTATGATGAACTTGGGCCATCCTGTCACCAACTTCGCTTCTCGTAGAACCCCACCGCTCGGTTTCGACCTACGTACCGCACCACACCTGATAGTAGCATACCTTGGAAGTGCATCCGGTGGATACATGGCGATGAGCTTCTGCCGCGCTCGACAGTTTGCGTAGTCCATGATGCATTTGCTACGCACCACTTCCCACCCTCGTGTTTGGGGGCTATCCTCTCGCCTCCGCTTGCGTACAGCTCTGCTGGCGTTGATTGCTATCGTCTATAAGACGAAGCCAATCTCTGTCACCCAGTCCGTGGCTTGAGCGCAGTTTCCGGTTGCGTTCGCCTCTCAGGCGGCGACTGACGAGGGTTGGATGGCCAATCTACGGTGATCCCCTGAGGGACGCCTGCGTTCACCGGGGGTAGCGTCGGACCACGCCGTCGCGGTCACGATACTCTCCCCTCTCTAGGCCATCACGAGAATCTCTTCGACCACGTTCTCGTCTCTCTCGATTCTGATCCAAGGAGGGTGATCGACTCCGACTCCGACTCCGACTTCTCAGCCTCGGAGCATCCCTCGTTCTTTGCCCGGTCTCCCCTCGTCGATCTACAGCTTCTCGCGAGCGTAGGCGTGGACTGCTGCTTCTTCCACCTTCATGCTCTTGCCTAGTAACTCGTTGCTCTCTTCTCCTCTCCACAGTGCGGCTGCATCTTTGGCGATTTTCTTCGACTTGATCGGAACTGTCATCTTGCTCGTCCGACCGATCGCTGTAGTACATCACTCCCGTCCGGTCCGCGCGTCTTTCTCTTCGAAGTGTCGCGGCTTCCGTCGATTCTCTGCGTCTGAAACGGGATCGATCCCTTTGTTCTCCGCGGCTTCTGCCATTCGTCCCATCGCCGTGAGTCTGGCCCTGTTCATCATTGATTCGATTGTCAAAAGTGGCCGCCGGTCTTCCAGGTCGATTCTCGCCGGTGCTTTCATATCGCTTCAATATACCAGCTTCCATCCATACGTTATCTAGCAGCTTATCCACTTCAAACCACGCATCTCTCCATCTCTCTATCTCCTTCTTGTCACCTTCGTCTAGAATGACGATATTTCTCTCAATCACGTCCTTATTGTTGCGCATGCGATGGAAGTCTTTGGCCAAGATTCTAAGCTCTTCCCTCTGCCGGTCGCTTGGCACAAGAGCTTGCTCAAGCTCCCTCTTTTTGAGCTGCAGCTCAAACTCAAGTGTTTCGACCAGACCTGCGTTGTCAAGTCTTTCTGTCTTGAGCTCCTTCATCTTAGCTTTAGTGAATTGAGTAGACAATCTGTGCTGCCGGCCCAAGGAAAGCGCTCGTTGAAACCTCATTGCCAGATCACGACAGAGTGTCAAAGCAAGGGTGCTATCATCACCTTCTTGGATCTCTGTCAGCTTCGGACTTTTTCGCGTGTAGTTACGGGCCGCGGTTGGGGCCGCCCAACGGGCGACGATAGCTTCTTCTTTCGTGGGCGGATGTCCTGCATGGTAAGGCATCTTCACTGGTTCTGGCCGTAGAGATGATGGTGAGATTTCTTCTTCCTGTCAATTAAGATAAAGTTCGTCGATGAAAGAACGGAACGGACGGTCTTTTATATACGGCAACAAGAGTTCAGACAAGCGAACAAAGGACTACGAACAAGACAAAGCATGCTTTCATGGGAGCTATTCAGCCTCGATCTTGGTTCCATACAATATTGGATGCGGGTGCCTCGGGTAGCTCCCGCTGAAACACGCAAACAAAAGTCTGATGTAGCCTCGGCGACCATTTCCGTTATGAATATGCCCCTGGTATGGGAACTACTTACCTTGGACGAGCTACATCCAATCATTACCCATGGTTGTCAAAACAGCGCAACCTGCAGTACGTGAAGTATGGTACGACTTTCACTACAGTCTCGAGCACCGTTGACTCTGGTCACGTGCGCTGAACGCTCGAATTCATTACAGGGCACGGGTGCTCGTGCGCCACACCCAGTTTGCGCTCCACTCTACTACGAAAGAAGTTCTACTCGGGTCTTTTAAATGACTCTGTACTCTGCCTAACTACACAGCCAACGCTGGCAAAACACCACCACCCAACCAACGTCTAACAAGAAATACGGATACGAAGGAGACACTATCTTCTGGTCACCAATATTCAACACAGTGGATACCGCACACCCGCCTTAGTATGCAAACATCTGGGCATGAGTCTTCGGTACGTACAAAGTTCTAGTCACCCGATTGACTGTTTCAATCTCTGCACTGCATATACATCTCCCAGCACACGCATCAAAAGCGACTGACACAACATAGGCTGACAATTCGGGTGATGATGCCGAGATCACAACTGATGTATTCGTTATTGAAGAGCTGAAGCATAGCGAAGCTACTTACCACGAGTCGAATGACAGCACTGGCAACAACCAGCCAAAGTCGACCGTCAGGAAGATTCAGCCAGGCCTTCAATTAACTTCCACGAAACGGCCTCACGAACACGAACCTGACGAAGACGAGAAACGAGTCCGCGTCAAAACCAACAACACGCCACAAAGCCCATCAACATCGGATGGCCTACGCACACCACCTTTAGCACACTCCGGCGGACAGACCCCGGATATCTTCCGGATCATGGCGGACGTTGCAGCGGTCACTGATGAGATTGTTGCATCCATGGAAGATACATCTTCGGCAATCAGTGACCTTGAACGTAAGGCCGTACTGAGTCAATTACGAGACGTGCTTGGTATGCTTGTTCCTTGCGTGACTGAGGTCCGCGACATAGGAGTCCTGGGTGTTGAGATCGTTGGGCTTGCAGCTCTAGTAGATCCCTCGCTCGAGTATGAAGGTATATTTACTATCATCGCGTCGCCCTATGCCAGCAGCATTCCGAAGCGGTTGGAACTCGATTATACCCATCACTTCGCAATCGGAGATATGTTTTGGGATCGCTCGACAGAGTTCGCAGCCGACCAAAACCTGAAGCCGGGTATAAAGGCCGCCCCAAGCCCACAAGGATTAGTTTGTGCTGCCTGGCGTCTGCACATTGTCACAAAAGTGACTCCACGTTGTATTTGGACGACGGTCTGCCGACTTAGTGGCGGAAAGGGGCTGTCGCGTCTAGACAAAGACGACATCTGGATGTACTTACATCTTCACAGTTATAAACACGGAAGACTGCCACGAAGCATGCGAGCTAAGCATAACGATTCACTTCACGCGTCACTGACATATATTTCCGACCCGGATTACGATGACAAGGCTATCGGTGCACACACACACTTCTCTGCAATAGATGTAGTACCACACTACCCTAGCGAGGAGATGTTACCTGTGGGAAAACTTGACAAGGACAGTCGCGACCTTTTCCTTGGACTGAAAGCCAATGCAAACAGCCCAGATGGAAAACTTGTCGCACACCCAAAAGGGATGGATGAGGCTGCGGTGAAGCGCGGCCTTGAACTGGTAGACCCCTATCCTCGGAGTGCCATGCCTCTTCCAAAGGCTGAGCGAACAGGTAACAGGTTGTTCCATCAACTGCGCATCCATCCTTCCAAAGGGACTACCGCGAAAGATCCCGTGAGAGATTCCGCAAATCTTCTCCAAAAGTCGCGCGCGTTCAGCTCTGCGTACTCAACGACAAGTTCCAATGAGGAACAAGCCCGGTCTTCGGTTGATCACCCTCGAAGCCGATCCGTCAGCAAGGTCAGTCCGTCTAACGTCATGCCTCCCACTCTTTTCAGCCCAGTATCGCACCCGCAACAGCGTGCATTAGCGCATGCTACGGGTGCGGTGAGGGCAGGTCAAAGTTTTCGGGGCGAAAAGGCCGGTACACCAGCCATCGGCCACCGAGAAGCCTCTTCTCATGCTAACACCATGCCCAAGATCGCTTCGATTACCACCCAACCTGCCATGGCACAAACTTTACATCAGCACGATGGAGTAATGACCAATGCCATCCTCAATGTGACAGAGCAGAACCAGTCCCTCAATCTCAACCACCCGGTATCGAGCCCGTGATCCAGTCCAGAGAGGAAACGTACCGATGGGGATGATTAGCTCTGCTCGTAGCCACGGAGTGGTCTTTGAAGGTGAATCATTGTGTTGCTTCGTAAAGCAGGAACGAATTTGTTCACCGTGCGTCATGGAATAGCCAGTCTTCGGATTTCTTTTCTATATAGTGTCCCGCCAGTGTTGTCTGGGCGAGCTGTCGCCTAACAAGTCATGATCTGATGCATGACAGCTTGAATTCATCAATAGTACCATCACTTGATTCATATTCGCAGGTCTCGTCTCGTCAACGAAAAGCTTCTCTAGATCACAGTGTGATTGACCTTTCATAAAACTAACCAAGCAACGATACTGGCCTACTACACGATGTTCTACTCATAACTAACACTACCATCCTCACAAAGCACCCCATCTACCACATCCGCCCCTGTCGTCTTCAGGAGGGTTTCGACTTCTTATCCTCCGTGCGCTTTCATCGCGAGTCCTACGCTGCTGACTTTCGCGGTGATTACGTTCCCGATAGTCTGGTGCGTCTCTAGATGTACCTCGTTCTCGTCCTGGACTGCTTGACCGACTTCGGTCTCGTCGTTCTCGATGCTCGTCATGATCATGCGCTTGCTGTCGCGCGTAGCTGGGTATGGAGACATCGTTGACATGACGTGGTGGTGGGGGCGGCGGCGGGCGCGACGAATATGCCCGATACGATCTTCGCCGATGCTCGCTAGAGTGTCGGGAGGGGCGAGAAGATGTCGGACGATCTCCAGCGTTGTTGGTGCGTCCAATAGCCTGCCTGCGATGTGTACTTGCATCTTTTCCCTTATCAAGGTTTGTGGGACTATGGGCTTCGACACTGTTTTGCCATTCCGAGATATCGCTTCTTCGTCTTCCCGCCTGCCTTTGTCGAGCGGGCTCTACCTCCGGTGCAGCTAACGGCAAGTTGTCGCCAGGTATATTCGCCCGGCCTCCGTTTCTTCCGGCTTTGTTCTTTGACTCAGTCGCTCTAGGTGGCCTTTCGTTGTCCGCATCTGAATCGTCGTCGGGTACTAGCCGCCCTGCATCTGTCCACACTTTGGCTAGAATCTTGTCTATGTCGGCCCAAGCCTTCCGCCACCTGTTCAAACCGCGCGCAAGATCCCTATCGTAGTTCGCTATCGTTTCATCCATGATACCTTGGTTGGCTTTCGTTCGCTCGACACTTTGGGCTAACATCTTCAAAGTCTTCTTTTGGACCTCGGTCGGCTCTTTGTTTGGCTGTATTTCTGCGCACTTGGCGTTAAAGCGATGAGTGAACGACTCCAAAGAACCTTTGTTATCGGCTTGCTTCAAGCGCGTTTCGTGCTTCCATCTTTTGACGTCCTGTACTGCATGAATATGACCACGACCCAATGCAAGAGCGGTCTGAATCTTCTTCTCAAGCTCTTCTGTTAGAACCAATGCCAAAGCCTCGCGTCTACCATCTCGTACTCTCTTGAGCCGCGGCCGCAAGGTACTCGATCCCGAGCTGTGTGCCGTTGGATGCACCCATATCTGACAAGCTCTTTCGGAGAAAGTCCTATCCAATTCTGCATCGTCGTACATGGCTATCGTCTTGGAAGATAGGATTCGTTGCGACAAGATGCGCGAAGCTTCCCTGCTTTTAAGCATCATGACAAAGCTAGCAGATTTCTTTGACCGCAACGCTGCTTTGTAAGTTGACAACAAAGGTTTGCTTAGTACTAGCAGCCACGCCACTTTCAATATATTCATTATGGAAGACTTCACAGTGTACGACTGCGCGAATTGATTGGCTATTGCAAGACACCATCGTCCACGTACATCCCAGAACTCGGAAGTGGGATCTAGATATACACCAAGTTTTCAAAAGCAGCCAGTTCTGTATCAATTAAGGATGCCCACTAGGTTGGTTCCATCCAAGGGGCAGTGGCAGTGGCAGACACAACTACTAGATGACCATGCTACATTCACTCACTCGTTGCACGGATCGCCCCAATGCAGCAGTGCACTACGTCAGGAACTTTCTGATTACGATGAATTGATCCACCCGGAGGGGGTAGAGCTTGCGCTACTGTTGCGAATCACTGCGCTGAAATCGACTACATCAAGTGCGCATTTCACTGATCCTTCCCAGATAGACCTTTCTACACAAACTAATTCTCAACCGAACCCTCAACCGAAATATCACAACTGTTTCGATCATTACACCTACCAAAACCCTTTAACACTTGCGCATCCGCTAAACATGTCGGGTCGTCGTGGTCATGAAGGTAAGCCTTTCCCGTCTACAACTTCCAGAACTATCCTAATCAATACAGACAAAGACAGTCCGCAGGCATCACGAGTAACACGCCCTAGAGGCTATGTAGAGAACTCTGGTCAGACCTTCGATGAACTCGAGGAAGTGGTCGTCGCCGATTCGGAAAGCTCGACACTGAGCCCGGCCAGCCCTCCCTCGCACCCTGAACAAGAGATCGAGCGCGCACCGCAGCCGACTCACGCCCCTTCTCCAAAACCACAACGGGAAACACGCGAAGCGAGTGTTGATAGCCAAGACGGGTATCATACACCTTCGGAGTTCCCCGGGGAAGAGCGCGAACCTGCTGCTAGCTCCCAAGAGCAACCTACACGCCCTCATGGTAGGCCAACAACCAGCCCGTCGCCACCCGAGCTGCAGTCTCGTCCGGGTACCAACACAGCTCCTCCACTATCTCGTCAGGAAGAGCGTAGCTTGGACGCCATTCCCCAAGACCAGACCGCACGGCTTCATGAAGCGCGAGGACCGATTGCCAATAACCGAGGAGACGTACATGCGACTACCGTTCGCCCCCCGTCTGAACACCCCTCTCCAGTCGAGCTCAGCCCTAGTGGTAGTAGTCGTGAGGGTCAATCATACCAAGATGTCGCCGTGCGAGAGCCACCCCTAGGCTCCACCGATGCACCTATTACCATTCCACAAGCGGATACCGAGCACACATTCAAGACAAGCAAAGTCATGCAGTTCGTAGCAGCGTATGGAAGCGCACAACAAAGGCCAAACCTCATCGTTGACTTCAGTACACCACTTGGTCAGAGGCAGATGCTGGCTCTTATTCAAGACTTCGCTTCTTGGTGGGCTTCCAATGGCGGTTGCATAAAGCGCGGAAATCTTGGTCTCGAAATGCCTGACCTTGCCGGGCTCTTGTTCCCGCAATATGATGGCTTGACAACGATGATCATGTCTAAGCAATCCACTCATGTACCACAACCCATCCGGCAACGTCTCGACGAGGTGTTTTGGGAAGGCATGCTCTTTTGGTTTCGTACTTCCGAGTACGCGGTGGACCCAAAACAGGTCTTGGGGGACAAATGTGGTTTGACTGCGCATGGCAAAGCTCTCTCAGGATGGAGGATTTGCTTAGTCCAGAAAGTCTTCCCCAACGTAGTCCTAGTTACTTGGGGCCGGACTTCTCAAGGCCATGATCTGGACAAGATACACCCTGGGAACCGTTGGCAATTCATGCGACTACTTCCATTTGACCGTCGAGGTTGGCCCGAAGATGTTTCAAGGAAACATAGCCCCCATGACAATATCCTCATGCATCCAAAGGAAGATGAAGGCTGGTCAGTCCAGGAGTTGAAGACACATTGCAACTTCAATGTACTTGTTGCCAACGAAGTCATACCCACTCAGGGTTTCATATTCGCAGGATATCTCACAGACGACAGTCTTGGTATGGTTAAGTGGGTTCGCAATGCCGCTTTTGTTGGGCTTGCCGAGCTTAAGTACATGCCTCCAACCCCATTAGGAGTCGACGAGGGTGCAGTACGGCGAGGTTTGGAGGATAACCACTATCCGCGGCAGCAACCAACCGGCTCTATCAAGCCAAAGCTGTTCCCTGCAGCGTACCGAATGCCAGCACCTCCCCCGTACGTCCCAGCACCGGGAGGAGAAGTGTTTGCCTTCCAAGATGCACCTTCATCTCCCCAGATCCCTAATGGTCCTCGTGGCACAGGTGGCGGTAGGCCTCGCGATCGTCCCGCACGTGGTCCTGGAAGGCAACGTAGTCGGTCGCGAAGTCCACTACCTCGTGAACGTCAAGCCGACCGAAACGGAGACTATGCTCGAGGTTACCCTGGTAGATCAGCGCAACCTGATCAACCAATTCATCAGCAAGAAGGCCACGACCGCCCTGCCGACACGCGTCTCGGCGACAATATCAACCGTCCTGTCTTCATGCCAGTAAACAACGTGATGCAAGATGGAAGATATCAGCCTCACGTTATCCATAACCATGCGTCGCGCGATCACGACGACAACCGCAACCCCGAGCGTGAGAACTACGAGGACGATCGTGGCCGTGACAGAGCTGAACAGGGTGGCGAGTACCAGCATCCTGAGCGGCGCGATCACGACCACGACCACGACCGCCGTCCCGAGCGTGAACACTACGAGGACGATGGTGGTCGTGGCAGGCATGAGCAGGGTGGTGAGTACCAGAACGGGGATTTGCTCAACTATGGTTAAGAGTACAAGAGGCCTCTCGTACGAAGAAGCGTCTTTGTTACTCTGGCATCCGAACCAAAATGGGTCGATGTCGGTATCTCATCTCAAGAGGTATTCTCGATATACCTCACGCTGAGCTTCGATTGAGGAAATGGGCTTGTTACTGCCGAGATATAAAGCGAGGCCTTGTTCATTGTAAATGATGTAAAACAATGAAGTGTAGGATTCTTGATGGCGCGATGTGCTTTGTTCAAGCTTTTGTTATCGACGTCCCTTGACGACCGAGGGACGAGACGATATACGCGTGGTTCTTTGTGTGATTTCCTGACTGCAAGACCCTACGTTAAGTGACCTCATTGTTTAAAAGACAGTATATGCGAGCTTTAACAGGGGTATCGCAATGTGATAGCCTCAGTCAATGCTCGCTGTTCGTATGATAACTGCGTTGACGATGGTCCAACAAGCCTAATTGCTGCGGTCGCAACATCGGTCGACAGCTGTCGGGTGTTGGTTTCAAACAAATTGTAGGCCTCGTCGTATCTCGAGTTGAGGTCCTCATAGATTCGTAAAGCCTTTAATTCGGGATAAGTGAAGTCTTCGGACTCTGCTGGCGCGGCGGACTCGGGACTCGAAAGTCCCAATGAAGACGTGTTCTCGTGGGCTTGTGTCCACACATGTCGCATGCGACGAGAACTGAGGCGCAGAAGAAACGATATTCATCTGAAGGGCGAAGGAGTGTGCGATGGCCGTTTCGGTTTTGATATAATGAGAGGGAAATGGAGTCGAGGGGCGCAGGGGCGAGAACTCCGAGATGATCGCCCGAAGCTAACCCGAAGACGAGGCGCACGGTGACACTAAGCACGCGTCATAACATCACGCACAGTCTTGCAATAACTATGTCTAGAGGTTTCTCTATCTTTTACGCTTAAGCCTAAAAGGTTTTTTTATAAAAGTACTTTAGTTATATATATTAAAAAAAAAAAATTTAGTAATAGTAGTTTACTAAGCTATTTATTTAAAGTAGTTATCTTTATATATACTTATAGTAGCTAAAAATAACTTTATAATAAATATATAATAAGTTATTATAATAAATTAGTATAATAAGTTTTATAATAGCTTATATAAAACTAGAGTTAAAGCTTAACTAGTAAGTTTATAAAATATATATTTTTTACTACTTTTTTTTAAACTTTTTATTATAATAATAAATAACTAAATTATTATAATAATAAATACTTAGCTTATTATTTATTAACTTTTTAGCTTTTTTAATACTTTTATAGTATTATTCTTATATTTATATTTTAATTCTTTACTATAGTATAAGATCTTTTACTACTTACTTACTTTTTTTAAAGTAATACTTAAAAAACTAAAAATAATAGTAGTATAGCTACTTTATTAAAATATAAAAGTAGTAAAAATAATTTTATATATATTTAAGTAGCTTAATAATAGTATATAATTAGTTTATACTTTAAAGTAAAGTTTCTAATATTATAGTACTAAGTAATTTTTACTTTTATATATAAAAATTAGCTATAATTAAAGTACTAGTTTTTTAGCTTACTACTAAATAGTAGCTAATAATTTTTAAAAAAAAGTTTTTAAAAAAAGTATAGTAGTAAAAAGTAAGCTTAGTAAATATACTACTTACTAAGTTTAGTATATAACTAGTTTAAAATAGTTAAAGTAGTTAAAGTATTATAAGTTAATTTTATAGCTTTATAATATTTACTATTTATATAAAAAAGTAGTATTATAAAAGAAAAAAATTTACTTTTAAACTAGTACTTTAGTAAATAAAACTAAAATTATATTAATATATTAAGGTATTTAGAGGTTTACTTAATTTTATAATTAAGGTTAGGTGCGCATTAATGTAATTACATTAACTACCTAGGTATTTGCGACTACATACGATGGTATGAACGTATTGAGTCTGGTCGCAACAGCGACGTGCTACTAGATTAATAATGCCTGAGACATGTTACTCCTCCCGGAACCAAGCATCCTGGACAACATCCTTCGCAGATGCCCTAGCAGAAGGCTCCATTCGTAGCATGCTTCCGATGAGTGCGCCGACTCTCAAAAGATCTTCTCGGCTCATATCTTCGCGCCTCTCCCCATCAAAGTACATTTCCTCTAACCATTCTTGAAGTGAGCAAGTAGGATCGCTCTCATCCAAGGTTTTTTTCATGGCATGCCAATCCATCTTCCAACGATCCGGCAAATCGTCGCTGACTGTCTCAAGCATCTGACGCACAAGGGTCGCAGGCGTTATCATGAAGCTGTCAAACGGCGGCTGTCCGACAACGAGCTCGAAAAGCTTCACAAGTCATTAGCTTTCCATCGAGTTATCTTGGGGCTTATATTGCCAAAGCCGAACTCACCAAACAACCCATACTCCAGAGATCTACACGATAATCCACCTGATCTTTGAATATAATCTCCGGGGCGCGCACGGGAAGTGGAGTACGTAGGGCGCCAGAACACTCGTCGTGTAAGAAAGATTGACCAAAATCAATGATCTTGATCGAGCTGAAGGATGACTTGATGTCTATAGGGTAGGAGGTAGGTCTGACGAGATATCGGGGCATGTTAGGTACTATTGGCTGGCCATCCTTTCTTTGGACAGCGCCCGTTTCGGGTCGCCCAAATTTCTGGAGGAAATCGTCTTTTCGCAAGGCTTGGAGCGAAGGGATCGTAAACGCTAGGTTGCGGGTGTGCAGATCTGAGGACGATGAGCAATTGCTTCAAACACTGGCATCATACTGTACCTGCATGCGCAAATTTCCGCTCGTGCAGGAAGCACAAACCAAGCAAAGCTTGTTCCGCAATTGTTTTCGCAAGCGTTCCGGGAAGCCTTCCCATGAAATGCGCGTCGAGGTAATCGGCCACACTCGGTCCTAACAGCTCTAGCACCAGGCACTCATGGTTTCCATTTGGACCACTGATATGGAAAGAATCTATCATTCTCATGAGATGGTGGTAGCCAGGCTGATCCGATTGCACCGCCGCTAATGTACGCAAGACTGCAGTCTCTCGATTCTGATGATATGTTTCAGATACCGATATCTTCAAAGCAACGTACGTTTGGCTTCTAATTGCACATCAGCTCAAGTTTTTCGATGTTGCGCAGAAAGCGGGACCTGACATCGCGCGCAGCCCAGACCGATCCGTCGATGGACTAGGCTGAGAGGGGCGTGCAAGTGTAGATGAAAGTGAACGTGTAGACGCGAGTGCCGCCATAGACGATTTGTTTACGAGCCCTTTCTGAACCGATATGGTGCGAGTTCGAGCGAACATCCTGGCGACGCTTATGTTTTCGCTTACACGCTTGCATTAGAATGTAAAGAATGTCTAGCTACTCTATTATAGCGTAAAGATTAGACTCTTCTAAGGTTAATAAGGCCTTAATATATTAATATAATTCTAGTTTTATTTACTAAAGCGCTAGTCCAAAAGTAAATTTTTCTTTTTATAATACTACTTACTTATATAAATAGTAAATATTATAAAGTTATAAAATTAACTTATAATACTAGCTTTTTTTTTACTTTTACTTTTACTAAAATTACTTACTATAGTAATTAATTAATATATTTACTAATACTATTTACTACTTAAGTTTTTTTACTTATTTAAAAAAAAAAATCTTTTTAATAAGTATAAGTTATAGCTATACTAAAAATAGCTTTTAAAGTAGTACTTTTAACTTTATAAACTTATTAGTATAAAACTTAAAAAAGCTAAAAACTAAAATATTAGTAACTTTATACTATTACTTAAGTAAATTATATACTATTATTAAGCTACTTAAATATAAACTAAGCTACTTTTACTTTAAGCTTATAAAGTATTTACTAGCTTTTTTATATATATATAGCTACTATTAATAACTTTTTAATAAATAAAGCTTTATAGTAAATTATATTAAGTTTAAAATTTAAAGTAAAAACTAAAAAAGTAAAATAAGCTATTTAGTTATTAGTAAAAATAAAAAAATAGTATTTAAAAAAAATTTAAAAGTTTAAAGTATTTATAATTATAATAAAAAAATAAAAATAGTAGTAAATATACTTTTATAAATATATTATTAAGCTTTAACTTTAGTTTTATAGTATAAGCTATTTCTACTTTATAAGCTATTATAATAACTTATTATATATTTATTATAAAGTTATTTTTAGCTATTATAAGTATATATAAAAATAACTACTTTAAATAAATAGTTTAGTAAACTACTATTACTAAATTTTTTTTTTTTTAATATATATAACTAAAGTATATAGAAAGACCTCTTAGGCTTAAGCGCAAAAGATAGAGAAGGTTAATAAGGGACTTGTAGACGCCAAGGCAATTATTATGCCGGGCCGCAAGTTGAGCCGGCGCGCGGTTCGAGCCACCTGAACATCACAACAACAGAATCGTCTGAACTTCAGCGCGCCGCAACTCCGCCAATACCGACCAGATACAGAAAGCGATTAGAGCTTTCGTTCCGCGCAGAGAAGGCGCAGATTTCAACGAAAGCCGGAAACGAGCTCACAGTCGCACCTCTCACGGGTGATGATCACGCCTGCCGGGCCGCGTTTCAACACGGATGAAAACAGAAAAAGCTCATTTGGGTGTCAGACTACAAAAGTACAATCATCTATCTATAACTAGGCTTAACACAGACTCTCGCCACGACTTTGATACGGCTTAAAGAAGTCGCGAATCGACATTCTCATCGACTCTGGAGTCCCTTCCACGACTGCCTGCTCACGCGTTTCTTCCTGGAGCCACTCGATAGCTGAGTCTTTACGTAACGGGGTTTCGCGCACACTGTTTCGAGACGCGACTACTCTCCTAGACTTCCTTTCACTTGGTTCACTGAGCTCCCGATCTTCCCGCTTCCGCTTATTGCCACTGGGGTGATAAGGCAAGTCTTCAGACGGTTCGGTCGGCTTTGGAGATGGCGTCTCTCTCTTGTCGTATTCCAGCGCTAATCGTTGCAGGCCATCTTCGAAGTCTTGAGCCTGTTGCGACATTGGTACGGAGTGTTTAACACCTTGCTCTGCCATGGCTTCGACGCTATCGTCGATGCTTACATCGCTAAATGATTGCTCGATATCATCTGGCATACTCGCCGATGGCGTCATGTCGCGATCAGCAACCTGACAGTCCTCATCTTGATACCCGCTGGATCTCTTGCAGTCATGCGACAGTTTTGTCGTAATCTCTAGGAGTGCCGGGGCTATCTCGTCCGTATCGCAAATAGTTTCCTCCATGCGCCACAGTTCCGCATCACTCTGAGCATGAGAATGAGATGACGCTGGCGAAGACGGTCGATTTCTGTGACCAGCATTGCGATGCGGGGGATTCCGGGCCCGATGTCGTGTATGACCATGCCTTCGTGACCGCGAAGGAGAGTAGTGGCTAGAGTTTTCCCTATCTCGCCCATTCAATCGTTCCCGACGCCGATGTCTTCTATCTCGAGATCTTGAGCGAGCGCGTGGCTCTCGGCGTCTGGGTACTGAAGCATCTCTTTCGTGCGCGCGGCCATGTCGAAACTCCTTCACTCGGCCTGCACCCACCCATACACGTTCGAGTTCGTGCTGGACTTTAATCCAAGCGTTAGTCCACCTCTCTTTACCCAATTTGATTGTATCTTCGAGCTTCTGGCGATGACGTTGGTTGTCTTTCAGCCCTTTTTGGCATTGCTCTTGCTCCACAAAAAGCTCTCTTAGAAGGTCTCTTTGCTCGCGTGTTGCCCTTCCATTCCTTCTCATCTCATCTTTTGTGATTTGGATGAGGTGCCCCACCTCTTTGTTCCAGGACTGCATTCTTATTTCATTCTCGAAACAAGTCTGTTCTCCCTCATCAATCTTCTCAGGTAGAGTCCAATACGAGTGAGCTATGCATAAGGCTTTGTGTATACCGTCTGCTAGCGATTCAGAAAGCAGTAAAGCTGTGCCATGCTTTCGGCCATCACGGAAATCTACGAGCTCTGCTGGCCCATCGATCAATCGTAACTGTTCCTTTCCAGGTACTGTCCAGTCATCGTAGATCCGTTCTCGTTGGTCGGTAAAGTGACTGGGATTATATCTGGACCAAAAGATATCGTCCATGTCGGAGATTTGGAGATCTGAAGATGGCAATGATGACATTGATGGCGATGAGCAAGATGATATAGGCTTGAACAAAGGAAGTTTAGAGCGCCACATATAACAACAAATGAAACGTAGTATGAGTACAATAAAGAGACGTATCTCTTTCATTGAGACCTTTGGGCTTGGTAGTCCTCGTCACTTGGCATTACTATCAATGAGTTCGCATGACTTTGACAGATGCTTGATGTGAATCACTGAGGCCGTGCCTCGGCAGCCAACCTACTGCGGGACCAACGTAATTGCCTCCATGATTCACTGAGGTCAGGGCAGGCGCAAGGCCTGCCTCTATTTCATCGGAGCCCCCTATGGAGCTACAGTCGTTACCGCCCCATTAGCACAACCCACTCAACCAAACCGGAGCTTTCCAAATCCCAAGTGTGTACACGGGAGGGGTCAACTCTCATCATGCCTCGATCGAATCGACTGGCAGACGCGCCTACAGGCCGTCACGACCCGTATCATACGCACTCTGACCCCGGCACTGAATCAAGGGACGATCCACATTACAGCGATGTGCCCGCACGAAGGCGTGACAACGATCGCGACAGGAGCCAAGATCGCCGGAGTCGCTCGCCTCGACGATCACCCCCTCGAAATCAACGTCGAAATCATCGCAGCCGATCTCGCAGTGAGCACCGAGAACGAAGTCACAGGTCTCGTAGTCGACGCCCAAGGCACAGAAATCATAGCCGGGGACGAGAACATACGGATAGATCTCGTAGTCGACGGCGGGACATAAGGCATAGATATCATAGTCGGCGACGAGAACGTACGGAAACATCTCGTAGGCGACATGAAGACGATGATAGAAGGAATGACCGAGCCCCCAGCCTTGAACGTGGCCGAGAGCGAGAAAGGCGCGAGGTACCATCTCGCTCTTCCCATCGTGAGCCCTCGTGGAGACGGCAACCTCGACAACGATCTCCCAGCACGGGCTTTACCATCTATGACAACCTCGCAATGAAAAGGCACTGGTTCAACTCCGGGTACGGAGAAATTCCAGGCAAGCCATACGACGACTTGACCAAGCACTTTCGCACTTCCGATATGGTTTCTATTCGATTCTGCGACTTCTCGTCTGACACTCAAGCGATAATTGGACAAAAGTTCACACCGTCTTCGCAAGGCATGATCAACGTCAAAGAAGATGTGCCTTTCATCATCAAACGCGTAGAGCCCGGCTATTTCCTTGGTTGGGCTGCTCACACCAGCGGTGGCCGCGGCTTGAAAGAAACGCCTTCAATACCGAAGTCGGAGTACGCGAAGTACATGGGGATCGCTACTGAAGGCCATTCGAATGGATCTCTCGGGAATGACAGTCCGCACAGCCTACTCGAAGTGAGGCCATTGGTGCAGTCGAGAAATCTCAAGCCGAAGACCCATGTCTTCGCGGGCGAGTTGATAAAGGTCACTCTCCCATCGAGGCCTCATCGCTGGGGTCAGCTCGAACCTGAGTTTTATTGGCCGTTGCAACGCCTGAGCGATTTCCTCATAGCATCTCCTGGATCTGCTGCCGCGAGGCTCGATCGTATCCCAAGAAACGCTGGATTGGACGTCGATGCGTTAAAACAGCTGCGGACCGCGGACGACTCCCTAGACGAGTACATGAAAGCTGGTCTCGCATATCTCGATGCTCTACACAAGCCGAAGCCATCCGATGACGACACGGACGCAGATGCCCGTCCGCCTAGGGCTCAGGCAGCACCGGATGACCGCAATCCACCTCGCACCGGGCGCCCCGTTGCTACGGACGTTCGCTCGACAGCGCCGCAAGATCAGCCTCGACAACCACCAACGAGGATTACGAACGCGCTGAGGGACCCAAGACCCCAACCACCCACAGGGCCGAGGTTAAAGCGCTCGCGCGATGGTGATGATCCTCCGGCGCCGAATGCCACCCGTCGACGGCGGAACTATTAGAGCGCTTGGCAGGGTCCTCGAGGCGATGTGGGAGGAGCCGTGGTGGGTATCCGTCTGCACTAGTCTCCAGTTCACAGTGAGCAGCGCATCACGCCAACCTAGGAAAAAACTGAACACCCTAGAGCCTACGTTGACGTTGGGTCAACCACTTTGCAGATTCTTGTCTTGATGTAATCTGCAGGCCTGTTCAGCTTTTTCCTTGTATGAGGTGGCATTGTGCTCAAGAAACAAAGCGGGGAGGAATGTGTCCAATGAGCAAAACGGGGCGGGCTGATCATCCAAAGAAGGCAAACTCTTTGTAGACAGATGCTCAAGTGATTCGGAATAGAAGGAGCGGGCTTTCTTTTGTTGCAAGACATGGGAGGCGGAAAAGTTCTTGGCTGTTCGCCGCCGTCTTCATCGGTGAAGTTTGATGAGATCAACACTTCATGAACGATGCGGCGCTCTAGACCTAGGGTCGGCTTTGTAATACGTCTCGGTTAGCCAACACAGTTGATGTGTGTATATACAAATGACGTTATGTTGTATATGTGTCGATGCGTGAGGATGAACCGACGGTGGATAGTGTCGTGCGTGAGAGACGATAGTTTGCCGAAGAGGAGTTGAGTGCTTGCCGTAGAGAAGAGAGCAACCATCAAGCTGCAAACAATCTGATGGACACGAGATGGAAGCTGCGAGCCATCAAATGAGGCGAGGTAGCGAAGGTTAAAGGTGGAAGGGTGCCCAAGCGACGATGCGGCTCCTTGCCCGCCAAGACCCCCGGAGATTGCCGGCGCCGATCATCACAACTCAAGGAAGCATCGCTCGTGAACTTCGACAACTGCGCCAGCTTCTTCTCTACGGGCTATACAGCATGCCCTGTGTAGTCACTCGTCACCTGCTCGTCGCTTGCGTATAGACTATAGACCTCCGTTCATACTAGCGCGTACACAGCTCCACCGCTTCCGCCAACCACCGTCGCGCCCATTCGATGGGTGTCTGCTCGTCATGCCTGGGAGGGCGAAGGACTTCTGAGTCTGACGTGAGTAACATGGATGCTTATATACCATATGCGGATCGCTGATACTCTCATATAGAACTCGGACGCCTCGCACCTACTCGGAGACCAGTACCAGCCGAACTATGGAACCGCCAGCAGCACCCACAACGCGCCCCAGCCAGACCCAGAGGAGCTTCGACGCCAGCGAGAGAACCTGGAGCGCATTTGCGCGGAGACGAATGAGTGAGTGCCGCCTTCCTCATCTTCGAGCGTTCCTTCCTGCATAGGAGTCTGCACCTTCCCACAAAGGCGCTCGCACCTTCCCGCAGAAGAGTCCGTACCTTCCGAATTAAAGACCACAAAGCCCCTTGGGGATTATCCATCTTCAGTAGGACATGCGCTAATCCCTACAGGCAACTAATCCCCGTCTCCCAACCGAGCGCCCTCCCCGAAGTCACCGAACAGCCGTCCAAAAACGACGAATACGCCCATCTCTTCAACGAGCGCTTCAAGTCGATACGAAGCCAGCGCCCGTCTTCCGCCGGCAACGACGACGACGACGAGACGACATGGCTCGAGAACGCCATGGGCAATCAGGGCGAGGATGAGCTGGAGCAGATTAAGCCAGCTAAGGGGAAGCTGACGATTCAGTTCGGTCAGCGGTAGACACCTGCACCGAGGGTTTCGAGGATGGCGATGTCTTTCGACCTTGTACGGGTTTTCCAGCTGAGGCTCTACGTACCTTTTCATTGTTTGTCGCATTCTGCTTTGCATCAGCGCCATTACGGATACCCATAATCTTTTCCTTTTGTTATTCCTACGCCTCGAAACGGGGTCGTTTACGTACGTTTTCAAGTAGCATAATCATGTCTGCATCGAATGTCTTCTCGTCTCCTTTCGTTCATGCGTGTCAAGAGTTGGCTTGGCAATGCCGTTATACGAGGCGCGTTCTTCTTCATTACTGATTTGATATAATTGGTTTCTAGATACAAGCTCCTACGATAGTACTTCGCTATCCTAGGCGAATGCCAAGCTGGTCAGACGAAGCCAACCAATGCCGACTCGCTACCCATGTGAATGGACTGATGAAAGTCCCGACAACTCTGTCTATCGCTGATTCGTCTAGCAACGCAACAAGGAGGCCAAGATAATCATCGCTCAGGCCAATGCAACACCATCACCGCCATCACCTACCCTAGACAGCCTTGAACAACAAGTCAGGAGGACCAGTCGCAGGCTTCTCGTCACTCACACCCAACTCCGCAAGCATACTACCAGCGCGCTCGTCCATCAACTTGGCCAACTCCTCCCGAAACTTCTCGTCGATGAAGTCAAGACGCAATTTCAAGCCTGGCTGCACCATGCGCTGCTTCTCTGGATCCAGCTTCTTGAACGTCTTCTTGCCCCATACCAAAGCCGCGCTCTCCATGGCGTTGAATAGGGCCTTGTTGTCGTCTCCGTCCATGGTGTCGGCGTTCAGGTACTTGGTTGCCATCTGCTCTACGAAAGCGCCAACGGTGCATTCATTGGCAGCGTGGTCAGCCTCGTTCTTCGTTGTGTCAGCTTTATCGTCGTCGATCACAGCTCTATACCCGTTACTTACGCTCTGCTCAGCCAAGGAGGCCACGGTCTCTTCTCCAGTCGTCTCGCCTGTCTGCTCTAATCCCATCTTCTCACGGAGATGCTTCTGGATGTACTTGTACGTCTCACCCTGTGGCCTCGGTACACCACCTCGCTTGATGATTTCGGGGATCCTTGAGGCAGGGTTGGACAAGACGGGGTTCTGGCGACTCAACAGCGGCTCGTCGTATGGTCCGATGGCAGCGTCGTAGAGGTCTGGATCGCCCTTGTAGTCGCCGCCTAGGTAGCCGTTTGACCGACCACCACTGCGTACACTGCCGTCGACGGGGTCCGAGTGCGGGGATGGCGGATCTTGGTAGGTAGGAGCGGTGGTTGATCGTCGAGTCGCGCGTGTGGCAGGCGGTGTCCGAGTAGCGGTAGCAAGGGCGCTCTCGGCGAAGGTGAGTTCAGTTTTGCGCTTCTTGCTGGGTGTAGGTGAGTGATCGTCTGGCTCGAAGTCGTCTTCGGAAGAGAGCTCGTCGACCTCACTGTCGAGAACAACCGGCTTTTTCCTGATCGAGCGCTTCTTCGCTGACGACTTCTGTGCAGACGCAGTAGTCTCCTTCGGCGCGGACACAACCTCACCCTCCTCTGCCTTAACCTCATCCTCCTTCTTCTCTTCGCTCTCACGTACGGGTGTGCTGCTCGCCACCGGCCTACGCCTCACCGTCCTACCCGCAGGAGTAGTACCGGCGCCAACCCCAGCCGCACCTGGCGTCGCCATATTACCATGAAGAAGGCCTTTGTTATTCTTAACCCGCTTCTCATAGCACGGCTGGCAGACCTGGAACGTACAGCCAGGACAGCGGCGCATAGTATCCATGTTACGCTGATCGCACTCTGTGCACTTGGCCGTGTGGACAGTCACCCGGCTAAACAGCGTCTCGTCGACAGTGCAGGGCTGGATTGCCGATAATGCTCCTGGAGTGCGGGGCGCGCGTGTGGGGAACGGGCTGCTAGATGAACGTGGGGTGTTGGGGAGGAGGGGGCGGTTACGTCGGCCTGGTGTGGACGGTGCGGGTGAAGGCGCGGGTACGGGTGTTGTTGCAGTTGGTACCTTAGCGTGAAGGCCCGCGTCTGGACCTGGTGTCGCTGGAGGATCCATGGCGCCACGTGGTGAGCCTTGCTCTGCTTGCTCTGGTGGGGGTGGGGGTGGGTCGGCTGCTGTGTCGCTCATGTTGTTTAGTTGCCTTGTCCTTGCGGAGGATGAGTGTACTGAGGATTGTATCGCAGTACTTTGAACTGTTAATGTGGACGCCGGAAGAAAAGTCGACGGTGGGGGATATATACTTTGAAAGATCTGAGACTGAAAAAGGGTCTCAGTAGTCGCCTGAGACTATGTCGGTGACTTGCCGCTCGGACCGTTATATTCTGATTCAAATCCGTACGAAGGGAGATTGATTCAGAAAGGTATTGATCGCAATAGGTGTGGACGGTAGAAAGCAAATGTGAAAAAGGCGCCACTTCTGATCAATCTGATAGACGTTGGTGCTTTACGCTCGGACTAACGCGGGGCACAATGACGCGAGATTCAGGCGCCAGAGTTGTAGAAATCGAACCAGAATGGAATGTCGGATCCGGGGCGAGCGGGTTCAAACGGGGGTGACTGAGGGTTATGGGTGGCGAGATCCCGAGGGATCGAGGGGTAAATGTTGCTCGTTCGAGGGAGTATTCACTGACTGGGACTGGGACTGTTTGGGGTCTTGGGCGTGACCTTAGGTGTGGCTTTGGGATAGACGGATAGAGACGGGTGGAGAGTGGAATGTATGTACAAGTACAGGTGCAAAGAGCAGAAAGAAGACAACCACCGCAACCACCACCAAGCTATATACAATCCTTCCGACGCGCTATGTGAAGAGAAGAACAAGAGATAGCCAGCCGACTTACATACACGACGGAAGCGGACTGCAAAACGAACAAGAAGCGGGAGGCGAACGAAGGACCAGTCATTGTTGATTATGTGAAGAGGAAATAGTTCTTTATAGAACGTGTGACATGGCGGGGCGCGGGTTCGTGCTGTCACATCTGTCACAAGTGTTATTGGAGTCATGAGTTTGGAGGGGATGTTGCGTAGCATTCACCTGTTCGGGGCCTGGGAGAGCTGCGTGCGTTGGTGGTACGGTGGTGACAAACGGTGGAGATGGCAAGTTGGAAAGTCGGGTTACTGGATGGGGTAATCGTGGTCGTTCAAGGCGTAAGTGGGGATGGAGATGTTGGATAATTGTAGTGTAGTCTGAATTTGATGTCTTTGATCTGGTTGTAAAGTTGTGTGACTTTGCAATGGTTTTCCGTGCACTCAGATGTCTTGAAGTGATGAGCCGCTCACAGCCGCCGCAATATGATTACTAAGCCTGCAAAGAGATGAGTCTGATTTGGTGATGTTGCAGCTACGAGGTACTGGAGTGTTTCTTGAGACTTGTATACATGTTGGGTGGGGTCTGGTACGGTCGCCAAAAGACCCTGGGCTGGGTCGCTGTTGGATGGCCGTGGTCGTTGGATGGCCCCATCTTTGCCATGCGAACGTGCGGATCCTGCGGGCCGATCTCGCAGTGGATCTAGATCTGTTGGATGTCGTGCCACATTGCATAATCGATGGCTTTGCGATGCTACCCTGGTACTGACAAAGTCGTGCTTGACATCTGGACCAGACTTCGGAACCGAGGATGCAGATGTGCTCGGTGGAACCTAACAGCATCAGCGACGCTTCTGAGCGTGGACAACAGTCAGTCTTGATATCAAACGCGGTGTCGTAGTCATGACGTGGCGACGAAAGCTCGGTACAGCATTCTCCCAGACCAACGGCGTGAGGCTCCTGCTAGTCGCTAGTGAGGCTCTCGTGGTCACTAGCAAAGCTGCTAGAGGACTGGGCGGTGTGCTTGTCTGATAAGAAAGCTAGATCAAACGCTAGGAGTGGATGCCGTTGATGGTATTCAAGTCGACGTGTCGTGCATTGCGGATCTACAGAAAGCATGCACGGTACCTGAGGAAGTGCAGCCTCGCTTACCCAATCCGGCGCAGAAGGAACTCGCATCTTGCAGATGTGACACCTGCAAGGAGCCGCATCGTCCACCAAGTCCAACCCCGCTATGGGCCGTGAACCATTTTCCCGAATCTCTTTTGCCGCCTCGAGCGCCGACGGTCGCTCTGCCGCCATGGCTGTTGTGTTGGGTGCTTGCTTCTGCCTAGAGCGGGGTCTCGCCGCTTGATGACGGCTCTAGAGAAATTTGGGGGTGTGCGGCCTCACCGGCGACTCTCTGGGAAAATGCAGCGCTATATATACATCGTTGCCGCTTCTTCAGCAGCGGCGGCACCGGAGTGTCGCCGTACGCTGTACGCCGCAAGAGCAGATAGCTGGAGACGGCGGTGAGTGGACTGCATGGTGATTGCAGTAGACCTAGCAGCGGGCACTAGCCACACCGACTAGGCTAACAAGGGCGCGCAGCTTCTTCAGTTCGGAATGCGCAAAGCGCGACAACCAAACATCGCGCGTCCATCAACAGACCGCCAAAATCATCAAGCGCGCGTGACAGTCGACTGCGCGGAAGTTTGCGCCGCGCAATCGTATAACTCTGGAGGCTGTCGCAGAGTACGCGTCGCGGGCTGTTCGAAACCCAGGCCTTAAGCGAAGACAACCCTGCCCATCACGACAGCATACACATACTCGATCCTCCTGGCTGAGCTCGCCGGGTATTCTTAAGCGGAGAAGAGCGTTGTGGCGGTGCGGCTGAAGACCATATCACCAAATCAAAAGCTTGGGGCTGCAGCCTCTGCCTCCTCGCAGCGGCCGGATTCGCACACCACCAAGCACCTTCCTCTCGGCAGCCTGCCCTTGCCAGTTCGAGACCTGGTGTGCGACCTACTCCCAGGCCTCCAACAACCGTGTGAGACGATAAAGTCGCCTCCCACGACCTTGCACAGACCGTGTATCTGTGCGCAGCCATAAGTGTCTAAGACAGACGCTACGAGAACAGGAACATCAACGAAGAAACGAGCTCACGATCACGACTACGACCATGGATCAGCCAGAAACCGCGACACCGCTTTACCCGGCCATGGCTCTCCTCAACTACATGCATGCGCCCACGCTTGGCTTTTACTACATGGGAGCTTGCGCATTCAGTTTGTGCATATTGCAAAAACCACGATTAGTATCAGCAAAGAGGCGGTGGAGCATACTCATCGCCATGCTCACAATACTGGTCGCATACATCACAGAGGTACTCTACTACTTCAGCCGGTCAATGGGCGATTGGGACTACGAGGCACCACAACCTGCAGCAATCCGCTGCTTAGGATCGATACTGGTCTGGAGCCCCCTCGCATACATACTCTGGTCGAGTAAGGCGTTACGGTGGCACGCTTACTTTGGCGCATTTGTCCTGCAATTCGCTTTCGAGACTACGACATGCCTGATAACGGCATTTCCCATCCCGGAGAAGGGTCGGCAGAAGAATGCGCCTTTCGTGATTGACTGCGTCAGGGCGTTGGCTTCGCTCATATTACTTCTTGACGCCTTCATCATTCTGGTCACCAAGCAGGCGGTGGTCAGCACGGACGAGGAACGCCAGTCTCTGCTAGGAAAGCAAGCGAATGGTTCATCAACACCCAACGGCAACGCTGGATATGGCACCATACCCACTGGAACGTCGAGCGACGATGAGGAAGCACCGCCGAAAGATGACGACAAGGACATCAAAGAGCAACAGGCAAAGCGTCTCGAAGAGGAGGGTGGCTGGTTCGGATATCTCAAAGGTTTCGCCGTGTTCTTGCCTTACCTATTCCCGAGAGACGACTGGAAAGTCATGACATGCCTGGGTCTACGACTCATTCATATGCTGACAGAGCGTGTTCTGAACTTGCTTACTCCTCGCCAAATCGGTATCATCACCAACAAACTACAGCACTCTTATGAGACCCAGAGTGGCGTCATGCCGTGGAGGGATATTGGCCTCTGGATCTTGTTCTCATACATCAACAGCTATGCTGGGCTCGGCATAATCGATGGCATCGCAAACTTAGTCATCTCGAACTCCGCGTATCGGCGCATCACCTTGCTCGCATATGAGCATGTCCTCGGTCTATCCATGGACTTCCACACCTCAAAAGACTCCGGGGAGGTTCTGAAAGCTGTTGAACAGGCGTCATCTCTAAACTCGCTCATCGAGATGGTTCTCTTCGACATTGCGCCCATTCTGTTGGACCTCTTCGTAGCCATGTACTACGTAACGCACTTGTTCGACGCTTACATGGCCTTCATCATTCTTTTCATGGGCGCAGCATACATCGTAATCGGATTCTACTTCACGACGCTCTCTCAGCCGAAGCGAAGAGACTATGTCGAAAAGCAGCGTACTGAAAGCTCTACGGTCAATGAGACTGTCCACAACTGGCAGACGGTCGCTTACTTCAACCGATTGGTGTTCGAACACAAGCGCTATGCCGAGAACATCATGAACACCATCTCCGCTCAATACGCATACTACTTCCGATCTATGGGCGGCCATGCGGCACAGGACGTTCTGACAACTCTCGGGTTCGCCGGTGCTTGCGTCTTTGGTATGTCGCAGATTGTCACTGGCCGCAAGCCAGTCGGCAATCTTGTCACTCTGATCATGTACTGGCACACAATGACATCGCCCCTATACGTTCTCTCATACAGCTATCGCCACATCTCCAGCTCGCTTATTGATGCCGAGCGCCTTCTGCAGCTACTTAATACTAAACCTACAGTTGCCGACCAAGACGGTGCAAGAGACATCGTGGTTTCCGCGGGTGAAGTCGAGTTCAAGGACGTCGACTTCCACTACGACGAGCGTAAGCCCATTATCAAGGGCGTGAATCTGAAGGCGGAAGGCGGACAGACCATCGCCTTCGTTGGTGAGACAGGAGGCGGCAAGTCGACAATGCTGAAATTGCTGTTCCGCTTTTACGACGTGACCGGCGGCTCAATCATGATCGATGGTCAAGATCTACGTTCAGTCACGCAAGCCAGCCTCAGGAATGCTCTCGGTCTTGTGCCGCAAGACCCTGTCCTCTTCAACCAGACCATCCGACAAAATATTCGCTACGCCAAACTCGACGCAACGGACAAGGAGATCGAAGATGCCTGCGCCGCTGCTGCCATTCACGACGACATCGTTGGCTTCCCCGACGGCTACAACTCCAAGGTCGGCGAACGTGGTGTTCGTCTCTCAGGCGGTCAACTCCAGCGCATAGCCATCGCGCGGGTACTCCTCAAGAATCCCAAGATCGTCATGCTTGACGAAGCCACGTCAGCAATCGACTCTTCTATCGAAGCGCTCATTCAACAAGCGTTCCGCAAACTTAGCCAGGGTCGCACCACCTTCGTTATCGCGCATCGTCTCAGCACGATTGCTGATGCGGACCAGATCCTAGTCGTGGAGAAGGGCGAAATTATCGAGCGCGGCACGCATCAAGAGCTACTGAAGAATGAAGCTGGAAAGTATTCGGAGCTTTGGTCGAAGCAGACTGCAGGGCACCTGTCCAAGACGCCATCAAAGGAGGATGTCAAGAAGGATGTGGCGACAAAGGAGACCGAAGACCCGGTGACCGAAGACAAGGACACCGAAAACAAGAAGACGAAGCAAACAGATGAGGCAACTGCAACGGCCGTAGAAAGGAAAAGCGATAATGAGGACAGGACAACGAAGCGTAAATGAGCATAGCTTGCTATCTAGGGAGGAACGTAATTAGGGCTTTCGGCCACGTAGTATCGCGATACAGCAACGCGAATCGCATTAATGAAACACACACCACATAGATTTCCAACGTCATCCCGTAAAACTCGTCCGCTTGCTTCTGCAGATTGCGACCCCATGATCCGTATACATTCCTGCTGCCTTGAAGCCACTCAGCTAACGCGGGACAACAAACCCGCCAGCCAGTCGCAAATGTGCCCTAAACAGGTGGGCGTTCTCGGGAAGACAACATGCCGACTCTTGCGCACGGACCTTCTCGGACCAGCTACGCGCAATCGAAACGATGCATGTGCGGGCGAGCAGCTGAATGCTTAAGACAGCTTGCTGAACCTCAATTCTCTCTTCTCACGATATATCATCTGTGCTGGTTACTACTTGGCATTACAGTACCACGCCGCTCAACAACCCCCGTCGTGGCGCAGACACAACTTCCTTACGTCATCCATTACCGAAACACCTTGATTCGCCGCTTCGCCACATCCACGCAGGTCGAGCGACCCCAAACAGTCAATCCCTTTCGAACATCTGCAACTGCGCCCCTTGCGCAGAGTTCCTGAAATGGCGGTGCCGAAACGCTTCCTGCTGCTTGCGGCTGCGGCGTGGACGTGGTTTAGTCAGCGGTATGCGCCTGCCGTCGCTGTTTCGCAAGGCTATATCAAGAACACCATTGCGCTTTTCGCAATCGCAGTCTTCGTTCAACTGGCATGGTCCATCGTTGTCTACCCACTGTTTTTAAGTCCGTTAAGACATCTACCCTCGCCGCCAGACAGCCATTTCCTGCTCGGCCACTTCCGACGCATCTACAAGGACCCGACGGGTGAGCCGCAGCGGGATTGGATTGACAATGTGCCGAATGACGGTGTGTTGTATTATCGGTGGTTGTTCAATGAGCCGCGGATTTTGGTGACGAATCCGAAGGCGATTGGCGAGGTGTTGGTGACGAGGAGCTATGAGTTTGTTAAGCCGGGGAGGTTGAGGAAGGGGTTGGGGAGGTTGTTGGGCGTGGGGATTTTGTTGGCGGAGGGGGATGAACATAAGGTGCGTATATGCTGTACTCTGATACAGGTCATCCACTTCAAGAAGATGGTCACTAATGTATGTGCGATTACAGCGCCAGAGAAAGGCACTTATGCCTGCGTTCAACTTCCGACACGTCAAAGACTTGTACCCGATTTTCTGGAGTAAATCCCAGGAATTTACAGACAAGCTGGCTGAAACCATCAAGAGCAGCCCTGATGGGTCATCTGTAGTCGAAATCGGGCATTGGGCCTCCCGCGCCACCCTCGACATTATTGGTGTAGCAGGAATGGGCAAAGACTTCGATGCCATCAGCAACCCGTCCAATGAACTCAACGAAACCTACCGCAAGATCTTCGCCGGCGCGCGTGGTGCTCAACTCATCCAAGTCTTGCTCAATCTGCTCCCCCACTGGGTTGCTGTAAATCTTCCCTTGGCACGCAACGACATCATCGGCAACGCCGTCGACACCATCAAGAAAGTCGCCCGGGATCTCATCCACGACAAGCGCGAGAATCTGCAATCCGGCGAAGCAAAAGGCATGGACATCTTAAGCGTAGCCATGGAATCCGGTGGTTTCAGCGACGAAGACCTCGTAAACCAACTCATGACGTTCCTCGCCGCGGGCCACGAAACTACCGCTTCAGCCATGTCATGGGCCGTATACCTCCTCTGTCAGAACCCTGATGTGCAAACACGACTACGACAGGAGATACGCACCGAGCTGCCTGAAGCACTGCAACCAGGTGGCCAGATCTCTTCTACGGAGATCGACCGACTCCCCTATTTAAACGCCGTACTCCAAGAAACAATGCGCATCTACCCCCCCGTCCCCCTCACCCTCCGCGAAACCGCCCACGACACCACCATCCAATCCCACTTCGTCCCCGCGGGCACAACCGTAGTAATCTGCCCCTGGGCCATCAACACGTCCACGCATCTCTGGGGTCCCGATGCCCGCTCCTTCAACCCCGACCGCTGGATGCAGCCTGGTACTGCCAATACCGGCGGCGCGGAGTCGAACTATGCCATTACGACGTTTTTGCATGGGCCAAGGAGTTGCATTGGCATGCAGTTTGCTAAAGCGGAGTTTGCTTGTCTTGTGGCGAGTCTTGTGGGCAGGTTTGAGATTGCGTTTGAGGTGGAGGGGCATGTGGTGGGGATTCAAGGGGGGATTACGGCGAGGCCTAAGGGGGGGTTGAGGGTTAGGTTGAGGGATGTTGGGGGGGATGAGAAGGCGTAGATAGGTTGTAGATGATTGGAATGGGAGTAGATTTTGATATCGTCGGAACGCGCATTTGGAAGCTCATGTAATATTGTACATGCCCTATGGCGTGTATGCATACGGATGTTTTGAACGAACTTTTGCCACTACCATTATTGTGATTTTCCCAACCGACTCGACGCCAATATCTAGGGGTAAAGATTGGTCCTTTCGCAACGTGAGACTGTTGATTCGTGTGTAGTCTCAAAGCGACGGAACGTAGAGGTCAAACACCGGGGATGCGGATGAGCTATTTATTAACACCCCTGTTGTGGAAATGAGAAAGAACTGCATATCGTTTCGTGGTATACACTATACCGACATTTGTGGGGTATTTCATGAAGCTTGCATTGAAGTTACAGAGGTCTACTGGTGGATGGGTTGAGGTCGGCACGGGCTAGAATAGACGTAGTAGTGGTCTGGGTGGAGGTTTTGGCCAGGTGCTTCTTTTCAGGTTGCTCAGGCGGCCAATCACGTCTTGATTGAAGTCTCTAGGTAGATTCTGGAAGTCTATACCCAGAAGCCACGAGACTTATCCAGGGTGTAGTTGTAGCAGCGCGCCCAGTGTCGAGTTGCCGTGGAGCGATGCCGTAGGGATGGAAGATAGAGTAGCCGGGGTATTCCAAATTTGGTTCGCATCCCCTGCAGGCGCTTGGTCCAGCTGCTACACGACGAACCTCTGGTACTGTCCTCATGTTAGATGATCTTGCCCTTCTTGCGAGACCTACGTGGGGTATTCGAACACCTTCGCCGACCAGCAAGGGCCATCCTAGACGTCCGCTGCGAGACGAGCCGCCGGTGGGGGTGGGAGCGCGCGCTATTGGGCACAGAACCGTCGACAATACCTGGAGTAACAACCCATTTTGGAAAAGCTGCAATCTCCGAGTTACTGCATCATGTACAAAAAATCAAGGTAATCTTAACGATCATGGAAGCAGTTTAGCGTGCCATACTTCGTGGCTGTCCAAGGTTTTCGTTGGGCGAAGTCGGCGGCATGCGATCGAGGCAGAATGCCGCTTCTGGACTGTGATTGGTCAAGCCCTTGGCGAAGAACGTACCACATTCGCATGTCCTACAAGGTCTGCATAGGCTATGACAGGCCTTGCATCGAACGCAATACATCCTTTGTCGCCGTGAATACTAGTCTACACCTGTTTTTGGTAACACAGATCTTAGGACGGCAGCCTGGACGCTGGGTGTAGACTGTCGACGGGTACAATTGCTGCGACGATAAGACAAGAAAACGTTGAAAGCACTTGAAAGCAGGATCCAACTGTGAACCTCGATATTGTCATGATTGGCGCGGGACACGTAGTGCGTCCGTTCCGATGTGCAGATAATATGCGGGAGCGCTATGGCAAGCAAGATCGACCCAAAAGGGTAAAGTCGCTATGCGCAAGGCTTGTAGCGACGACGAAAAGAGCTGGATGAATGAGCGTCAAGCGGTACGTATCGCCAGTACATGCAACTTAGTTAGTCGCCCACTACCGAACTGTAGCGAGATGAGAGAAGTACTGGGTTGGTTGCCCAGCATATCCAAAAGTGCTGTCTCGCGATATCATTGGTCGAACCGGTGCTTTACATGTGTTCCGGCTATGCACACAAATTCATCTGCAGCCCAATACATCCAAAGTGCGGCTTTTAGACATGCCTTCTGTCGTAAGTCATGTACGAACCATGTCTGAGTGGTCCTGCTGACAACACGTCGAGCTGGCTCATTGGTCGTCGAGCTGAACGTATGCCCCTCAGGTGTCCACCTAACCGCGTCTTTCAGCCCGAGGGAGGAGCGGTAGTACACGAGTGATAACCTGTCGTATGTCACGAGCGCTTAAACCTACTCGCCGTGGTAGGGTTTCGTTCGCGACATACTCAAGAACCTTGGGTAGCCCCATACGCTCTTGATCCTCTTGTCTGGACGATCCGCGCTCTCCTTCGCACGAACACACATCGGGTGGTGAGTCACCAAGTCTGGATAACGATACGGGGAGCGGATGGCGGAGAAGAAACGTGGTGGAGTCGAGCCTTGAAGACGTATGAAGGCGATCGGCCGCTATTCAGGCCACTTAGCGTTCGCCACGTAAGTCGACTCTTCTAACCTTCCTTCCTGGCTCTTGAGACTGTTGCAACCTACTACGACCACTGTATAGCTTAGCTGACCTCGAAAGCAATTTTTTCAACTGGAAGAACGAGAAAGAACATCGTGCAGCCCGCACGAAAAGCACGATGGAACACACGGAACACGACAGATCGCCCACGAGAACAGATGATCATCAGAGCGACGCCGACAAAGTGAGCGAAGTACTCGCAGACCGCTGCATACACCCACCTGATCAACGCATCGGTTCACGCACCTTTCCCTCGATAATCCAGAACCCACACATATCTGCGCCGCATGGGCTCGGCCACACAGGGGGAACGATCGACCGTAGGCCATGCGGGTTGCTGTCAGGATAGCTTTACGGACGAACGAACATGTCGTGGTGTCCATAGACAACGCAAGCCAGGCCAAAGACGTGGAAGAAAGAGTACACAAGATGACAGAGTGAGTGCAGGCCGACCAGCTGACACTATGGGATAGGCAACTAAGACCGGGGCATTATCGGCACTACCCGCTCGCACTATCCGAGTGAGCCCTAGCGTCGTCACGTGTCTGCCAAGCTGCGAAATTTACCCCACCAGCCGTCCTCCGACACAACAACACCACCGAATCCGACCCTCCGCCCGCTTCATCTCACGATGGGCGACCTTGCTGCATTGCGCAAACTCTTCGCCCGGACACTCGACTAGCCTTCCCTGACTGAGGGGAAAGCGCCGTACTGTCTCTCGCCGGGCCGTGCACCATGAGCTCTCCACTTCTATTCGCGGCTACGCGACGGTCACGGATTGGACAGCTTCAGCCCCCAATTCAAGCACAGCGGCTACGATCACCACAATCCAGGAAGCAACCAATCATACAAATTGGAAATGGTCATTGCATCATTAAATACTGAGAATCTCAGGAATAGAAAGAAGCGACTGTAAGAGGTAACGCCCGGCCTTCCCTGTTCCGTATGCCATCGCTCAATGCCAGCTCTGCGTGCATCATTCCGCCTCTGGACCCAAGAAATGAATGGCCTCAAACTGAAAGAAAATACCGAAGCGGTATACATGAAACGAAACCGCAGACGCCCGCGCCATGACCGCTGTAACCTCAGTAGACCGCTTGCAGTCTACGGTTGCGCTCGCAAGACAGCTCATTGATTTCTCCATCCAGACTGCGAATCATCTCCATCGACTTCTCGATCGAAGCACCGAACTTGTGAGGCTCTCGCTGCCAGCGCCCGATGCGGTCCACCTCAGCGGCTCGGCGGCGCATCTTGGTGTTGATCTTCTCACAGAGCTTGCAGTATGTTCCGGTAGGAATTGTCTGCATGATGAGCTTCATGCCACACGTCTCGCCGATTCGGTACTCCTTGGCGCAGTGCTGTCGGAAGTGGCCCCACTTCCAGTCGCCGCAGACGAACCTGTGTTGGTCGTAGAAGCACATGTTTCAGGCTGGAAGAGCTTGGACGTCTGATGTTCGGTAACACGTTAGTCTTGTTCACGAACCGCTTGGATAGCAGCACTCGAACACCTACCTGTTACTGCTCGTTCAAACACTGGATCTTTTTGATAGGGCCAGCGATCGCGTTCCTGGAAGTGGGTCAGCTCAGGGGTCACCTCAACCTTGAGCCTCAAAGACACATACAGAATGGTTGGATGGTAGGAGGGCTTTGGCAAAGACGGCTATGGTCTATACCCAAGAGAGGTGTTGTTGGTCAAGCCCGGTGTTGCAAAAGATGGCTGAGGATCAGAGTCTATGGTCAATGACTGGAAGAGATCTTTGGACTGAGTGTGAAGAGACTGATATTCTGGCAGCAGCGTACCGCTATTTATCCTTCGAAACGAACTCCTCTCGCCGGCCTCGCCGGCCATCCATCGAACCCGAGCCCGCTTCGCTGTCAGGCCATAAATTGATGCCGTGGCCTATCCTTTCATCGACGTGGTAGCACCCCACCCGGTTCCATCCAACGATATCGCTACGATTCACGGATCCCTCTTACTCTGACGCTAGAGTAATGCGGAGACGGGCTGAAATGATACCCTAGGCCGTGCCGGCGTTTCCAGCTGCAGACAGTTATCACATTTGCTAGGGGATCAACGTGTCGTGGCTTCCTCAACCACGTAACCCTTTGTTCCAGATGCGAAAATCCCGCATGTTCCTTGTCAAGACGCCTTAGTTGGCGCTTGGGGTCGTTATGGTGTGTCCTTGTCGAGCAATCCGGGCCTCTCATGCCATATGAGATGGAGCATTCGTGAACCGAGATACGATCACGTGCTGCTTGGTGTATGCCGAGTTACAGTCCGGTTCAAGAATATTTTCCTGGGTCCAGTAAGCGATTGGCCAATGGCTCCCGCTATTGGTACCTCAGCGGAAATGCCACCAGGCAATACACGGGCCAACCTTGAGAGTCTCTAGGTTCCACTCCCTTCACCTCGAGCTATGGTCAACCGTTACAAGATGCACTGACCAGGCCCTGGAGAATAAGCAGCATCGTCGCCTGCGGTTGGGCATCGCTGTCTCCTTACGCACTAGTACGCCATGTCGTCACGGTACTTCGGGCATTTCTCATTTCCTACGCTACATGCTCGACCCCAAATTTTCCGTTTGTGGTCACGCTAATCAACCTGTGTAGCATCACTGAGCTTCACCGATGGTGCTCGGCTGGTTTTTGCGTCCACTAGAGATCCTCACCTTTACCGCTTGGCTGACACACAACATGCCGGTCTTTCCACTATGGACTCGAAACGCTGTTGGCCAGTCACCTTATCTTGTTCTGCTGCAGACATGCGTCTTCGCCTTCGCACCTGGTCACCCAGCATCGCCACTGGGATGGAACGCTAGCAACATCCGCATGCATGTTGCATAGCACGGACTGGGTCCTTCATTCAGCTGATCGATATCCCCACTCAACGGCTGACTTTGCCCGTGGCCGGTCCGTTGTTGACTGACTAGGCCCTGCACGCTGACAGGCATTCCTATCCTAGATAACAGGATGGCGTGAAGTTAATGCGGAACCTAAGCCGCCATCGCATATCACGGTAATCATCTGGGCCCCCGGACACACACTAGAACCAGCCAAAGCATGCCCCATCGGAGATCCTCTGACGTGGCGAGCGGTATATGGTTGAGCAAAGGAGAAGCCGTATCCCTGGCGTTGTCTCGCCATCTGTCATAGCTTTTACGAACACATCCGCGTTGGCTCGCCTGCCTTTCCGCTCATACTCAGCGAGGGATGCCTCCACCGGGCCTATGGGAAGGTTTTCTTCACTAGAACCGTCTTTACCGGTGAGCCCAAAAGGATGGCAAACAAGGCTTGAGCTATATTGTGTAGTCAATGCAGTGGCAACATGATGCAGTGTGCTTTCGTAAGTCGACTCAATCAGTCTGCCTTGCCGTCGAACAAGGCAACAATTCCACATTACCGAGCCAATTGCTTGCTCTCAGTTAGATTGAGCTGTAAAATCATAACCATCTTCTTCAACTGTGTTCTGGGCATCCATGGCATGAGTGCGGCAAAGTGAGCGTACATCGAGTGATGCAGAAAGCGAGGTGTCCTTGTGGTGTCATCCGGCCCAACGACGGACTTGCGTCGTGCACGGAACCACACACCAGCCATCACAATTAACATGACAACTGCGGCCACTGCTGCGACCATAAGTAACCTTGCAAATAGTTGCGCAATCAATCGACCCGTTGCTGATTCCACCTCTTTTGGGTTTCTCTGACGCTGTGACTTGGCCTTTTATGGTCCTGGCATGCAAAAATGCCCAGAATTGCGCTCCTTGAGTACGCAAACCTCAGTCTCATCAAGGCTCGACGTTGGAATTTGCTACGCGGCACTCCGCGCATACTTCTCGTCATGTGAGAGCAAGGCGATGCTGGGTACGCCGCGAGTACATGGGCAGCGATGGAACTAGATGGCAAGTCGCACGCAATTTTGATCCCGAGACGAGCGAGTGCTGTGCTTGTGTGGGCCGGAGCTGCGGTCACCGGCGCTCTTTGTGCATGACGAGGCTAAGCTGTGTGGAGGCGGATTGGTGGGCGCCGCTTCACGGTGGGTCAAGTCGTTCTGGCCAGCCAGGTTACATGTCCCCGCGTAAGAAGAATATGGTTGGTCAAGGCGGATGAGAACGTTCATGTATGCCGAGACCAGCGCAGACTGGATGACGAAAGATTGCCTGGGAGGACATCACAAATCACTCCACGGGTCACACGTCTTAGTCAAAGCAAGGTATTCGATGACGGAAACAGAGTGAAGTGTGACATGAAGGATAAGCTACGACAAATACCTGAAGCAAGTGTGGCAGTAGATGGCGGCCACCCCGTGCAAAACGTGAAAAGACCGAAGTGGCGGGACCTCAGGCTGAAAGCCCTGCCTTGTCTTCGCTTGACCACCGAGAGAGCATGTGCATGGCACTGGCAGGTTTCGCTCGAGCACGGGAAACTGTTGCATGCAACCAACCTCTAGCCGCATATGCACAAAGGAGGAGGGATCAGGGGACAAGCTCATGGTCTGGCTGATGCCGTGGACATCCTTTGGCTGGCCACTATACGAGCAGCCTGTCAGACCGATGAAGGCGTGCAGACACTGACAAGAGACAAAGAAAGCAGAACTTTAGCGACGATGTGTTGTTCATGCGAAGGATGCGGAAGGATGGTGTTACGCATGAATCTGGCTATCGTAACCGTGTTGGGTCGCTGATATGGCCGGACAACAATGTGCTGATCCGGAAAAACATCAACAAGCAGTGATTGGGGCTGCCAAAGGCTATATGCCGTGCACGTGGCTGCCACAAGGAAAGCGCCGGCAACAAGGCATACGTAGACGAGTATTCGAGAACCTACCTTTGCCTGATGACGCAGAAAGAGGGGTACGCTGAGGCGAGCCTCCATGCATTTCTCAGTTTCAGATGGCGGCAGTTACTGCTGATATGGTCGACCAAAAGCGGCTGAACGTCGCACGCACTGAACATGACACTCGGTACCAGCAATTGGAGACATACAAGCTAGGTATGTGGGGCGAAAGTGACCTACGACATCGCACCTTACTCCAAATTAGTGGCCTATCCGCATCAGATAAATGGCCGCCGGCGACATAACTCTGAAGCAGTATGATGCTCGCAAAGCTACACCTATAACAAAGGCAAAAATCGCCGCATTGATCCAATTGGCAGGAGTTGCTACCATGACAAGGATATGCCCACACGATCGGGGTGTAAGGTGCGTTGGTCGCATCGTCCTTCAACCGAATGAGCGGTGACGAAACCGTAGCAAAAGGACCGATATGACATGCACGGTAAGCTCAAACCCACCAGTGTAAGTGTGGGGAACAAGGAAACGAGAACAACAAAGAAATAGTAGTAGAGCCTATGGAACCAGAGGGATAGCACACTTTGTGCGACAACCCCGTTGCGGCCGTCATCGCGACCCAGCGCTTGACGAAACGTCGTTTCCCTACGCGCCCACAACACTTTGACGTAAACAACAACAACATCGGCGGAGAGGAAAATGAACAAGCACTATCATGCTGCAAGTAGTTGAGCCATTAGTTCGGAAGAGAGTCCGCACTTGTCAATTGCGTGCGCAGCAGCGTGCGTCATTAGCTTCATGCTCAACATCTAAGCGAGCGAAGGAAAATAACCTAGCCCGATTACCGGCCACTGGCATGACAATGAGCGACGGCGCCACATTATCAGATCCAGAAAACCCGAGTGCGAGTAGAAAGTGGCTCTCGCGGGGCTTCTGTAACGTGCAGCTAGCCCTATTAGTTGGCCGCAAGGCGGGAAAAGTCGGATGATGGTGATGTGTAATAAGCACTGTGGGGGAATTCCAAGGCCTGTGCATGAGAGAGGCAGTGCTGTCTAGGTTTGCAATACACCCTCAGTTGCTAGTCAGCTCGGAGGGCGTTCTGGTCTTTCACGTGAATAGCCGTTGAAAGGATGAAAAGGCTGGAGGCGAGGATCCGAAAGAAGGCTGGGAGAACAGAGTGGAGTCAATCTAGAAGCGTGTTCATGTACGATGACGGTCTGTGGGTAAGGCCTCAGAGGAGTCCGTGTTCAACAACCAAATCTCAATGGGTTAAGCTTGATGTAACGATGCCTGCTGGAAGTCATACACCGCGAGACATATCCAGACAACCTGGATACAATGCCCGATTGCAAACTGCGCCATTGCAGTCTAGAGCACCTCGAATGATCATGTCTACCACGACTCATGATCGCAGACATTGACTCATCGACCAGCATGTCTTCAGAAGGGTGTCTCCCTGATATGTCTGTACGTACGTTTCTCCAAAGAGAAGACCCGAACGTAAACGAGCGGTGAAGATAACCACGTACCATCTTTTCAGACGAGGTTGGAAATTGGGCGTGTGTATGTCTTGGCACCGTCTTGCTCCGCGTCAAAGCGGTGTTCTCCGACCAACCACCGGCTTGCGATGTGCTGCTGGCTTCTTATCCTGGATCCCTTTGCCTCTGTGTTGTTCAAAGAGACACCAAGGCATATCCCTGACCAATTGCCAGCTTGACATTGTACGCGTGGAGCAGTCGCGCAAGCTTTCTATGCGACGCGTCGAGTCTAGGGGTTTCCTAAACTCGCCATGTACCCGGTTGATAGCTTGCCGACTATTCCTAGCTTGCCTAATTTCATGATCACCTGGACCACATGATCAGACAGTGTACGTTGTGTCTGGCAATCGACCAGCGAGTATGGGAGGCCGGTGTTGGAGGGGATGGACGCGGTGCGAGGTCAAAGGTCGGGCCAGACTGGTATATTTGAGTGAAGATGTGTCGAGCTGCTCAGACAGAACTGATAGGGTTGCATCGACAATGGCAACATTAGGCAGTACGGTGGCTTGAGCGATGTTGTAGACCGCGTTCGCGTAGGAGACAGGGGGCGCGTTCGATGTTCCAATGTCATTGATGACTAAGTGGCCTGCGGCTCTATCTCGGCCCGGAAATAACTTCATCTCCGGCGTCCAGATCGTCTTCTATGAAGCCATCTAGACAACACTTTGAGGGAAACACCTCAAGATCAGCAGTGAACAGCATGAGAAATGGATGCAGATTAATCACAAGTTCAAATATACATAGCTCAAAGCCGCCAATGCTTCGGCTGGTCTGCCTCAGAGCTCGTCGTGGCCCTCCGCATTCATCTCACACAACCGCCCATCCTTAGTCTCCACCGACGCCTCACTCCCAACGCATCTGCGGCACCAAAGTACGTTCTTTGGATCGGCCCTCCTCTTGACTCCCCTCAACATCCAATACCTTTCGCCCCAGAACGCTTCTTGCCATTCCGGCTCATAGCTATCCCCTTCGTTGAAGTATGCGCCAGTGTCGGGGCTGAGTTGCCGCAGTGCCTCGGTTTTTCTGCGTGTGATATCTGAATACACATCATCGATGGTGGCTTGGGATGCAATGTCACCGAACGGCGATGCGACGATAAGGTGCGTGAGAGTGTTCCGCCATGCAGGGTTAAGACTGCTTTGAAGAGGGTAGTAAGCTGGTTCGTTCGGTGCACCAATCATGTGGCCGATGAGGAGTGGGTTAGTTACTGGTCCCTATGGGTATGTTAGCCAAGATCACAGATGTCAACCAGAGCTGAGGTCCTTTACATTTGGCTCAAAGGCATCATCGGTTGGGCCGATCTTCGAAAATACGATCGCCGTCAGGTGTGGGTTCGCCAGACTCTCAGCACTGAGCAATCTCGACCCATATGCCGAGCCACCATTTGCGACTTGCTCGTTCGTGAAATTAGCTTTGTGCATCTCCAGGTACGTATCCGTGTGCGATAATATCGACTGCCATTCAAAAGCCTGCCTCCGCTCCTGCAGATATGCTTCAATAGGTTCCATGAGTAGCTCAACCGCTCCGCCTGGAGCGTTGTAAAGTAAGAATGTCCAGGAGAACGATAGAGTGGGAACAATAGGCGGTCCCACAACCAGGTAATACCCTTGCATGCCGCCTTCTTTCAGCCGCTGCATCTCGGCGTGCAGGTATCCCAAGAACTTATAGAAATCCGCGCTTCTGCCTAGGTCTTTTAAGCGGACTTGAAAGGTATGTGCAGTAATTCTTGGGGTTGGAAAAGTGCGAACGACGACTTCAGTGATGATGCCGAATGTGCCGCCACCTCCGCCTCGTATAGCAAAGAACAAGTCTTGGTTCTGACATGGGTTTGCGAGGACGACTTCACCATTCGGTGTGACAATGGTGGCCTCAAGCAAGTTGTCGGCCCCCATCCCGTAGCTTGTCGAAAGCGGTCCATGACCACCGCCTGTGAGCCACCCAATGAGCCCGACGCTGGGGTTGGCACCTGTTACAATCGCCATTCCATGCTGAGCTACTTCTTCTTGTACTTCAATGTTCGTGTGGCCAGCTGATACACGCACAGCGGTCAATGAAATCTCGGAAGGGCAAGACGCTGGACTGAACGATGCAACGTAATTGATGCCGCGCATATGGTGCGTCCATATACTCAGGCTGCCATAACCAGTGCTGCGACCTTGGTATGAATGTCCAGTCGCCTTAACGACAACGCGAATATTCCTTGCACTTGCCCAAACCAAAGCTGTGCTGACTTGAGAAGCAGTGGTAGCATTCACTACGTAGGCGGGGTAATTGCCGATATTACATCCCTGCACTTCAGCATGTGGGTTACCGGTGATGCTGGTTCCGTTTGGAAAAATTGGATTGCAAGAGTCGTTTGCCCATATAGGGTAGTCGATACTGACGGGATGCGCAGCGTGATATGACGAGTTAAACCACTGCGACGTCACGTAGTCACAAGCTTCTCGATCGAACTCCGGCCTTGACGGGTAACAGACTGCTCCTGGTGGAACGCTGCGGATAAGTGCGCCGTCAAGTGTCGTGTTGAGATTGCTCCATTCGTTGATAGTAGGCCAACAAGCATCACCAGGTGTCTGGGGTATGCATCAGCCGTACTCAGCGGGTGCGCAATCTCAACTCACACATTTGCACGGCTGGCCAACCGCGTCGCTGTGCGATGAATTGCAGAGAAGACAGAGAAGGGAGGTATATAATCGCATGTCTTTAAAGCTCCGAGCAGGCTGCGCTGCGTATGTCGAGCTTCAAGTTATTCGTCAAGTCCTCCTCAACACGTAAAAGTCGTATAGCAATTGCAGAAAACTCTGCCAACGGAAAGGTCAGCGGATTAGGCAGATCTAGTTGAAAGTACCACGTAAGATGGTGGCCTAAGACGAGTGAGAATTTTCCGATGCTATTAGGCTGATGAGTTCTCGAACGGCGAAAGAGGATAATTGAAAGAAGCTAGCGCCGCAAAGGTGTCGATAGCGAGACAACAAAAGAAGGTGATGAATGTTGAAGGAAAGAAGACGAGATGCGGAAGTCAGACAACGTTTGATGTTCAGTAATCCATTTCCATTCCGTAAACCTGGAATCGCTGACAAGCCAAGCCTGGGTGAGGGGCAAAACACGTGACCAGCCCCAATTATATCGATCCTTCGTCTTATCCTAAGGAGGCTGACGCTGCGAGTAAATCGCTGGTATGCTAGATGGACGATGAGAGTAGATAAAATCGTCTGGAGTGGTATAATGTGGGAATCCTTCCGTCCGCTTCCACCGCCGTACGTAGCTGGCCTGCCAGGCTGCCTCAGAGATGCTACTATTGTAGCCGCTTTGATCATGGCACAATCCATTGCGTTGGGGGATGTCGCTTGTGCTAGATATCATGTCCTCTTTTAGTTCCATATTGTTGTACTCCCATCATGCCAGCATGTGGTCGCAACGACGCCGCGATGACCTTCTAGAGAGACGTGTCAGCATCGAGCACTTGACGTCGCATGCAACATACATACCTCAAACACCACTTCAAGCAGGCCTTCGATGCCTCTTGCTCAGTCTCCTCCGCGCGCGACTCGGTTTGCGCGTTGGTATTTGTTCGTGGCTCGGTGCTAGAATAGGTCGTTCGGCGGCATGCATGTCGCTACCGGCTACACTTGCCCCATCCCTCAACGCACGACGCTCCTCATCCTGAACCTGAAGATCGAAAAACGATGTTCTCCAGTTCGTCTGTTCCTCCGGCATGCCCCCCGAGCTCCTCACGAGCACGCGCCGCGATCGCTGCATGTCGCTGACGTCCGGTTCTCTCCGGAACAAAGCATCGCTGAAGATGCGCTTAAAGAACTTGGGCATATTTATTCGCTGTACTTTGCAAGACAAAAGATATAGCCGCAGGAAGGATGTTATGCAGGGACTCGCGGGATGCGACAGGCCTTATCAAGCCCGTGTTGATGTTTGGGTGGCGAAGATGAGGGCGGCAATTGCGGGAGCCGATACCCCTGTTGCGAGAGGATGGGCAGCGCGATTGGCCAGTATAAGAGGGCCGTAATGTTGATCTTGAACGGGCGTGACCAACTCTCTCCTGGACGCGTCAACGAACGGAATTTCACTTCCCGTGCCTTCGCCCGCTTTACTGAAGATGACTGCCTTTCCATAATGCGCAGCCAGCGTCTCGCGCCTGGTCGTACATCCTCAGCTCACGATACACGCACCTAGAAGCGCCATTACCGACAATTCACTCAACGCGCGCATTTGGTTCGGGAGCTAGCTGCAACGATGTCACAATGATCGGCACAACAAGGTGTTTACTAGGACTTATGGTTCTAACATGGCGTCTAGATGCGGATGAACTTCAGTTCATGTGACAATGAAAAGCCCGAGCACCAGCCATCCCGATCACCGACTGGCTTCATGCTCCAAATACACTTTCCGTGCGTTGTTTCCTATCACTGACGCTTACTCATTACAGTGTCTTTTTCTCTCCTCTTCTATCCTCTCCATACACTCCTCCTCCGAGCAGTCGAACCAATCATCGATAGCGCCACTGTACCACTCAATGTCTCCAAGTCGCCAGGACTCGCACGAACAGCCGGCTTCGTAGCACTTGTGTCGAATATACTCTCCATAATTTTGGCGACCTGAAACCACGAAGCCTTGGGTCTTCAAACGATAAACCACTGGGCAGACTGCTTTCAGGTAGTCGGACCAATCGTCGGACATATCCCATTGAAAGGCAATGTGCAGCCTGAACCCCTCCTTCCGTGCAACACTTGATTCTTCCAACAAGGTAGAGAGTGACCGACATATCTGTCGGATGTGTACTGCTCGACTTGATGGCCTACTTTCTCCTGTGTGCAACGGTGGTGACGCGGGGCCGATGGCGATGTCCAGCTTCCTAAGGAAATCGCATGTCCGGACCGAAGGCGACCAGCTATCATACAAGACGCCATCGTCGTCTTGCAATAGTGGTTGTAGCAGCTTTATGTCGACCAAAAGATCTGCGCACTTGTACCAAATCTCCACAGCTTCGCGCGCGAACTCGGGGCCGACCTCACGTTCCAGCATCCAATATGGCGGCTCATATGCTTCGATCATAGGCGCAAACTCGTACAAGGGGTCGTATGGGTGCTTAGAGTTGTTTTCGACAATCTCGTACGGTTCGTCCTGGCTTCCGCGGTACAGCTCCGTGTAGATCATGTCCCGGAGCTCACGTGGTAGTTTCTCCAAGACCGCATTTGGTAGCTCTTGTATAACTTCTCGACACTGCTGGTCTCTCTTCGACAACAAGAGTCTATAATTGTCAGTATGGACGATTATGCCTCTCCAATCTTGTATACCTAGGAGCTTACATGCGTATGGCAAGACGTTTCGCGCCCAGCAACCGTAGATCATCATCTGCTAAGCGGGCTTGTTCGCGTTCCCTGTCTTCAGTGCTATATATGCTGGTAGCCAACGTCAGTCAGTTGTCCATTTCTTAGATGTCGGGTTGCTCACTCTTCATCGACGTTGCTAAGGGCTGCCTTCAGGCCCTCAACGGAATCGGGTATCTGGAAATCGGACAGAGGCATGACTGAGTCAGCGTCGTGGCGTTGGTTGTGACTTCAGAAGATGGGGAACAGAGATGGCAAGGCTGCAAGTACCTGCGTGTTTTGCGAGAGAAAGTCGGGGTCCAATCACGATCCCGCACTAACCGAAAAAGGCAAAGCGTGAGCTGGCCCGGCGCATCCGTGATGAGTGAATGCCTCTTCACCGAGAACAGCTTTATCTCGCGGCACGATCTTACTCATGTTACTATGTTATTAGTGATTTTCAGATGATGACCTTGACATTACCTCATGGGACGCGAGCCTATCACCCCCGTATCGGCCCCTACTGGTACATGTTACAGCAACGATCAAACCGGGTGCCCTTCGAGTTTGCGAAGGTGGAAGATGTATGAAGGAACGGCACCAACACAATATCCATGAAGAATTGCGTGAGACGGAAGTGAGAGAACGTTTCATTCGAAATGTACATTACTAGCCCTCCACCGCGCGCAATCCCGCTGCCATCTATCTATCTTTTGTCGTTTATTCCGCATATCGGC
This sequence comes from Alternaria metachromatica, assembly GCF_023757995.1. Classification (NCBI taxonomy): domain Eukaryota; kingdom Fungi; phylum Ascomycota; class Dothideomycetes; order Pleosporales; family Pleosporaceae; genus Alternaria; species Alternaria metachromatica. The sequence goes on from NW_026055527.1 coordinate 112,954, forward strand.
AACACTAAAGCTATCATGTCCATGTACCTGACCCCAGAACTTGCGCTTTTCCACCCCGGAGGAAGAAGCTGGAGCTGCGCCATCTATTGTTGACGCTAATTCGGTAGACGAGTAGGAGTTCTGACTTGCATTGGGCTTGGTCAATAGGACTACTCCCTCTGGGATGTCATCCTCCTCGGGACGAGGCTCGGTCTCATCTTGCGCCGGTGTTGCTACGTTGGTGTCGACATTGTTGTTCGCGGATGGTGCCGACGGTTGAGCGGCTTCTATTCTTTGAACCTCGGCGCCTTGCGCGCTCGCAATACTCCCAGTACCGTCGTCATCGCCACTAGAACTCGCGTCATAGAACGTATCTATCGTATGAATAGACGGCGGAGTAAGAACACCCGCCTCGACATGCCGCCAATTGTAAATGCGCGCCCGGTCTTTATCATTCCATGGCTTCATCATCGCCTCCAGATCATCGATATCCAAATATGGGTTAACATTTGCTTCGATAAGTTCGTCCGGAATGGTGAAAACGTTCACATCCATGGCGCGTTTCTCTGCCTCATGGTATGCTTTCTCCGCAACACGTAATGCGTTTATGAGCTCTTGTCCCTTTTTGATGAAGAAGCGGGGAAATTGAGCGGCAAGTTCAGCCTCGGGTTTGGTCGGGTACTGTGCGCAGTATCTAAGGAATGTAAGTTCGTAGCATTTTCGGTGTTTATCGTGTGCGTGGTCAGCTTCGCTAAAAGCCTTCTTTGCTGCGAGGAGTTTGAGTCTTATCTCATCCTCTGCTGTGAATCGAGTCATGGTGAGATCAGGGGGCTTGCTTTGGGGAACGTCCGCATTCCGGGTTGTGGTATCCTGCTTTGCTTTGTTACCGGTGTACAGCACCATAGCCATCTCGTTTCCAGCCACCGGCTGCAGTGCATCTTTCGCTGCCGTTGGACTAGATTTCCTTTCCGACTCCTTTGCGCCACTGGCTTCTTCACCTGGTTCAGACTCCGCGCTCGATGTTTCTCCATCTTCGCTGTCCCCATCTTCTCCTTTGAATCCTGCTTTGATGAAAGCAATATGGTGGTGAACACATACATTCCACGCCAATTTATACCATTCCTCGTTCGCGTCGTGAACCTTGCGCTCTAGCTCTGCCTTTTCCTCTTGGAGCAGCGATAGCTCCTCCTCATCCTTGAGTAGTTCCTCTCTTGCCTTTGATTGCATTGCGACAACTTTAGGGTCTTGCTGCTTCACTAAGCCAAGTTGGATGCGTTCGACACTTGCTAGACCCGACTTTGTGGAATCGACTATCTGTTGGAGGTGAAATATTTTGTGATCAATCGCTGGGATCTCCTCTTTAGACCGATCTTCGAGTGCTCCAAATTCGAGTTGTAGCTCCACAGATTTAAACATTCGTTGGCCCAATTCGTGCGAGAGAAGAAGCGCCATGACTGGCTTGCCGTCGACAGGAACCTCAATCAAGGTGGCCGAGCCTGCTTTGTAACTTTCACTGGACATTTCATCCCGCTCTGCGACCGGCCAAAGTCTGGATCCCTCTGGCAATGGTTCGACTGTCCTTGGGATGGCATTTTGGTCTTCTGTGCTCTCCGAATGTGGACTATGCGGTGGAGGGTTTTCTGTCTCAGGGTGATTCGACTGCGTGTTCGACACTTGCTCGCCGTTTGATGCGGACATTGGAATCTCAGGAGTGCAAAGTGTTTAATTTCCGAAAACACGTTACTGCCTAGAATGCGCGAGTTGGGCCAGGGTAGCATCGGGCTGAAGTTCAGCGAATTACTTTGTGTATCGGGAATTCGGAGACAAAGGCCGTCCCACGAATAGCCTAGTGGCTTTGTTGATATCTTTCAACGACATGCATGGTTCTTTGTTTCCAAGTAAGGGGTTGGAACTCATTGTTGACGCCGGAAGACAGCTTCATGAGCTTAGATTGATGCACATGAGTGGTGAGTAAGCCGCTAGACTCGGTTTGTTTGCGTCGTTGGTAAGCGCCAAAATTTACTCTCTTCAGGATGCCCGGGAGGGCTCATGATAAGACGAGCTGTCCGCAGTGCAGACGCTCGTGGCTCATACTTCGTAATTAGTTCGCATGTTCGCGGCAGCTGTCATTTTAGTGCATGTACTGTTTCATCGCTATATTCCAGTGTTGTCACAGCCACTAGATGTCAGCTTGATGCGAAAACTTGTCCCTGTCGTATCAAAATCCAGGGAAGTACGGCTGGGAAGACTGAACAAGTACGTAAGGGTTTGGCCACAGCGTGATCTTATATAGCTTCCGTTCGAGACGAGATGTGCCCGCGTGTGAATCCAGACTGAACGCGATGTTGGTGTAAGGAGGTCGAAAGCTCGAAAGCTCGAAACGCGATCCCGTTCTGCAAGCTCTGCCTGAGCTTTCACTGAGCTGTTGATTTCGCACGTGTTGGGGAAATTCGCATTTGCGGTCGAACGCGCTTTGGCCATTGTTTTTGTACGCAATGAATGCATACGCCTAGTCCAATTCAGCGCCCTAGTCTCCAAAGATTAGCAACAGCGGTCGCAAACCACTCCGCCCGCATCGCTCTTCCAACTCAGCTCAACTACGCGTTGAGCGATTTGCTAGTCTTTTGCGCCCAAAGTGTCGACGACCCAGTTGGCGGGTTGCTGACGCTTCCTCCAATAAGCCAACGATATCATCCACTTGCATCGACAAAACCAGAGCGCGTCGTCTCGACATGCCTAGAGAAAAGAAGACGAAGAGAGGTCAGCCGCATAGGCGACCGGCCTACCAAGCCCATCAAACCCATCGGCTATTTCGAGAAGATGTGCTTCGTGAGTAATCGAATCTCTTGTGAATGTGACAGCGCTAACAGTCGAGTAGGTCTCCCGCAAGCAAACCACGGTCACACACCGGCGAGGCTTGGCCGTTATACGGTGTCGACTCCAGGGCGCACTGTACATCCACCGGCTACAAGTACTGCTGCTAGGCACCCCGCCGGTCGTACCACACGCGATAAGATCGTCAACCAAGCTGAACCATCCAAAGTAGACGGAAAGTCCCTCGCGAAAGCAGTCCGCCAAGAGATGCAATTAGTCCCGGGCTGGACCAAGATCAAGGAGAAGGCCGTGGAAGAGGAGTTCAACAAGATCAAGTCCGGTACGATAATCAGGGAGATCTACTCAGAGAAGACCACCAACCCTCATGCTAGACCCGATGATTCCAGATATTTCCCCACCCCCGACGGTTTTTACCTGTTCAAGTCCGCGCCCTGGATCGTCTTCTCAGTGAACAAAGAGACATGGACCTTTGACTGCAGGAGGATGACTCGACAAGACAAGCCGAGCGATGCGAACTTGACCGCAGCTCAGCACGAGCAGTACTTGCGAGTATTGTATCCGGAGGGGATTAGCAATTCGAACGCTCATGGCCACCCTGTCGTCAAGGTCGGATGGTGCAGAGATCCGAAGGCAGGCAACGAAATATCAGTCATCAACCTGGACGAGTCAAGAACCATCCATGCTACTAAAGACATGGACATCTACGGCGCTCTGGAACCGGCGTCCGCGATCATTTTTATAAGGGCGTGCTCGGAGCTCATCTCCAAAAGGGCGCTAGCTGCCGAAGCAGAGCATATTGATATGGACTCGATCAACCCTGTCGCTGCGGAGCCTGCCATTGCTGATCACCATCCGCTAGGCACACGTGATGTGGCTTCCGTGGATCCAGCATGTGGTAAAGCGGTCGCGGGCATGCCCGAGTACATGAAAGATGCACTCATCGCTTCAAAAGCCCAGGAGAACTTCATCAACCGTACCACAGTTGAAAGCTGCATGAGCTTGGTTGGCGACCAGATATCCTCATCACTACCTGCCGGATCCGTCCTCGGCGCTACGGAGGCTCCAATACATGAGAAGCAGATGATCCGCGCGTCTCACCGACCGAGCGCTTTGGAAGATGTTGGCATGAGCTGCGACATAGAAAAGACCTCATCGCTGGCTCTTGAGCTGTATGCTCCCTCGTCGATCGTTTCCGGGCTATCCAACCCAGTTGAAGAGTTGACTTGGGATGACGAACCCTTGACCGAAGAGGAAATCGCAGCGATATGCTCACTGAAGCCTAAGACCATCGGACAAACGATTATCGCAAACCTAAAGGCGTTGGCGTTTGATGCACGACTTCGTTGTTACAGTGATGTCGTCGATGCGGACTTGGCCCGTAGCTCGGCCGAGAAATATCGCGAGAAACTTAAAGCCATGGAGCCAGATGCGAGGACACCCATGCACGTCCGCGAGTACAAGGAGCTTTGGAAAAGGTTTCTCTTGTTAGACTCTGGAATCCGTGGCCTGCAAGATGTGCAGGATGTGAACATGTTGCACCAGTTCGTTGTCTCTCGGATTCTCAAAAACCCACCGGAGGGCTGCAACTGGAACCAGGTGGCGCCTGCAGCTGGCATGATCTAGTGGACAGTTTGGCACGAGATTATGGTCGGTAACATCGCGCGAGCGGGCTGAGAAGCCTAGCTATGGGAGTCAGTATGACGTCCCTGAATTTCATGTCAGCGATTTCATCTAGCATGCACTAGCATTGCAACATGGGTAGAGCACGGGTCTGTAGAGCTTACAAGCTTTCAAGCTTCCAAGGTGCTGAGCGTACAAGCTTACATATGAATGAAAAGTCATCAAAGAAGATTCCAGTGCGTGAGCTTTCGTCTCCTAATGTCATGCGTGGGTGAACGACAGCCTGGGGGTAGTCGTCGTGAGTACTGCGCAATTTCCATAGGCGCCGCCAGAGCTACGATGCAGCTTGAGATATATAAGCACCTGTGATGGATGGGATGATGAAAGCGATGAAGGTTGATGATTTGAGGATGGCGGACCAGGCAAGAAGCCCCTGCCCACATGCAGGTGCGCTAACACGAACGGAAGCCACGATGACGTTGACAAAGCTAACCCGCGCATCCGTCGCGTCGTCGCTGCCAGATGCGCGACGCGTCTTTGTCCTCCCAACATATATTCTTTATTCGATCACATCGGCCGATGAAAGCCATCTGCTCATCGCGGTTAATTCGCAGCGGAGGTCGGTGACGGGCGCGAACCAACTCCAAGTCTCAGCCCAAGCCAAAAGCGTACTATGTCCGTTGTTGCGACCAGAGGGTAACTGGTACGCCGTATACTCGGATACCGACATCAGTACGAGCTGGAATAGATGCGGTCGGGGTAGCAGCCAGCACATCCCGCCCAGACTATCGCCCTTACTCTATAACGCATCACCAAAATCACATCCCCAGAAAAAGACTTGCTCACAAGCTTCTGATTCTCCGACTATCGCGACTAGTCTAGCAAAAGCCCAAAGATTCCATCAGATGTTGCCCAAGGCGGGTTCCAAGTATCTCCAATTCCTCCAAAGTCTGCCCGACGCAAGACGCCGGCACCTCTCCCATCCCCGGAATAGACTCTGTATCTTGACCATTGTCTTCTCGCTCTTCATCTTCCTCCTAAGAGCGATTCCGCATCTGACAAAACACGCAGTCCCGACAATGTCGTTGCCGAATCCGCGCTGTAGTATCGAGAGGCTCTGGCTCTTGACCCGGCGATTGGTAACCACCGGTCTCGGTCGCCCATTGTGCAGTCGCTTGCCAGATGGCGATATCGCTAATCATCCTGTCGCGCTCTTCGGTCTCATCGGTGGTGTCGCTGCCACTGTCGGTGCTCATATCGGTGACGGCCGGCGGGATGGTCAGGGCTTCGGGAGTGCTGTGTCCTAGTGAGACGGCTGCTGGGGGTGGTGAGCTACCTGGCTGCGGTTGACCGGCTGGGAGGAGCTTCTGCGGGACAGCTATTGGCATGCGGGGTGTGAAGTTCGGTGTGGATGGTACGGTAGCTGGGCTGTCTGTTTCTTCTAGCTTGCCCGTGTGCTTGATCGGAGCAGCTCGATTGCCAGCGATGTCAGCCCACGTAGTACCCTGTGGCGCCGCCGCGGGATCTCTCGCGACGTATGGTTCCAGCGGTGGCGTGAAGACGGGCGCGTCTTCTTGCGCTGGCTCGTCGAAGTATCCTGGTTCGTCTTGCTCCGCCATTCCCAGCGGCCGACTCGCTTGCCCTTGATCCCTCAGGTATCTCACCGACTGCCGCTGATTGTACATTTCCACTTTGAGAATGACGTTTGCTATGCGCGTCTGGTCTGTCTCCTCTTGAGCACGCGCTGCTTCGGCTTTGGTGCGGAAGCCGACGACGATGGTGGTAACATTGCTATTCGGATAGACGTTCTTAAGGCTTGTCGGATTGTAGCTCTCGTACATTCGTTTTAACTCGTCTGTCTCGATGTAGCCGGGGACGTTTTTAACGAAGATAAGGTGCTCGTTCGCCGCTTTGGCGCCATTGTTCAGAGGCATCGCGACGGTTGCGCAGTGTGGGCGGGATTGTGGAGCTTTGGATTGTATTTGCGAAAGTCTTGGTGTTGTAAAATCTAAGTCTGTCTACAAATATAAGCGATGACGAAAAGCCGAAGTGAATGTGCTGCTAAGGATTGAGATTGTGCGTGTGTGTAGAGAGGTGCAGTGGTACCCTGAGAGTTCTTGTAACGTTCGCGTGTCAGATTAGCGAGTAGATAAGGGTCTTCAACCGCTGCAGTGTTGCTTCCACAGGTAGTTCTATTGCTGTCGCGGCAGGTGTGATGGTGGAGACGAGAAAGTGATTATTGACGAATGACGCAGAGCACATCAGGCCCATAAGACCCCGTGAGAATGTGTTCGTCCTCATGGTACGCAGGCAAGCGGAAAGACCAAAGAGCAAGTGACTGGGAATCTCAAAGACGGTAACGAGACGTTTGAAGCCAGAAAGTGATTAATCGCGTCGTAATAGGCTCAACATGGCTCGACCAGGGTCCACAGCACCAGGAATCATAGTGAGCGACCTACAACCCACAATTAGAAAAGAGGATTGAGTTACAGACATAGCACTAGGTAAATCACGATGTAGCATGTAGTTTAGGATGTGAAGTGCGCAGACGCAGCGAGGTGAAGCGCGTTAGTTTCCAGACCAGCACTACGTCATGACGGCTAGTCTACCCGCGTGCACATCCCTGCATTATCGGGTCATCGCGTTCCTGCCCCGATGGTTCTCATCTGTTTGCGCTAGTCGTGACGCGAGTAGCTCTGGTTGCACGATCGGGGTTGGATTATCGATGTGCATGCAGGGCTCTAAATTCGATGTCAAGCAACTTTCCACGTGTTCGCATCTGTCGTGCTTAGAATTAGCAGAGAAACCAGAAAGAATAGAGTGTACCTTGCACTCAGACTGATTTTAGTTCCTAGATCGGGCTGTCGGTATACGGTAATTACGATAGCTGTAATGTTAGAACTTAGCAGGATCTTGCACTTAACCAACCATATCACATTCGATCTCCCTCAACGTTGGAACTCTCACGTTGCCAATAAAACCATCCGACATACTCCGACATGAAAATCAGCCGGGGCTGGCATAGACGCAACAATAATAGCAATAAGAGCAAACCTGAATAAGAGATTCGACAAGGTACACGCAGTTCACACATCAAGCTCGCGTAAGACGTCACAACATGTAGGGGTATTTGTTCTATTATTCATTTACTAAGCGCCATCAAGGATCCGACTTTCCAATCTAGACCTTGATCACAACCTTATGCGGCGCATCCTTCTCCTCCGGCTCACCAAAGATGTTAACCGGCCACCTCGGCTTGTTAGCCGTGTAAGGAATGTTGAAGCGACGCGGCTCCTTCTTGCCAATCTCCTCGACCTTTGCAAAGTCGTCTTCCGACAGATCAACCTCCTTGAAGTTCTCTTGGATGCGGGATGCGGTGACGGACTTGGGGATGACGGAGTGGCCGCCGACCTGGGCCCACGCGAGGATGACTTGTGCGGGGGAGGCGTTGATGCGGGTGGCGATCTCCTTGATGGTGGGGTGCTGGACGAGGAGGGGCTCGCCGACCATGTTGTTGCCGAAGGCCTGGGAGTGGGGTTAGTAAGTGTTAGGGAGGGAGAGGGGAAGAGGTGGCTTACGGAGTACTCGGTGATGTGGATGTTCTTCTCCTTGCAGTACTGGATGAGCTCTGGCTGGAGGAGACGGGGGTGGCGCTCGATCTGGTTGGCAGCGGGAGTGACACCGGTGCCGTCGATGATGGCCTGGAGGTGCTCCTTGGTGTGGTTGGAGACACCGACAGCGCGCGCCTTCTCCTTGGGCAGCTGTGTCATGGCCTTCCATGTGTCTACGATGGAGACGTCGTCGAGCATCTTGACGTCCTCGCCCTCGAGAGGGAAGAGGTTGTTGTGGACATCGCCGCGTTCGTCGAAAGCGACAGGGAAGTGGACGAGGTAAAGGTCTAGGTAGTCGAGGCCAAGCTCAGCCAGGCAGTCGTCGAGAGCGCCGGGCACGTCCTTGGGGCGGTGCTGCGAGTTCCACAGCTTGGATGTGATGAAGACGTCCTCACGCTTGAGGTTGGGGACCTCGCCGCCGAAAGCCTTCTTGAGGGCCTGGGCGATCTCCTTCTGGTTGCCGTAGACCTTGGCGAGATCAAGGTGGCGGTAGCCAGCCTTGAGGGCCTCGAGGACGGCAGCGCCGACCTGACCAGGCTCAGCTTGCCATGTGCCGAAACCAAGTTGGCTGGGAAGGTCAGCAATTGCTACGTATGTCTGCGGGGTGTTTGTTTGGGTACTCACGGAATGGCAGCGCCAGTGTTGAGAGTAACCTTCCTTCCGAGAGACATGATTGCAATTGGTGAAGTTGGGGTATCAAGAAGAAAAAGTAAAGAGTTTGTGAGTGCTCAAATGTGGATGTTCTGGACCTTTAAGCGTTGTCTGGGGAAAAAGTTGTCGGAGGTGGGATGGAGGGGTCGGAGACGTCACCGAGCCCCAGACGGCACCATCTCCATGTTTGGCAGCCGCCTCCGCGCATCAACAATGTCCGACGGTCCACCTTACAGACTTCTGCGTCATGCATTGGTTCGCCTTCGCCAAAGTCGCGGTAGTCGTGTCTCAACAAGCATCATCCATCGGCGCTACGGTGTTGGAGAGGCTTAGGAGTATCTGCCGTTGATCTACCGCAGACACGTCGCGTCGCCATTGGTGGATGAAATGTGGCAAACGCGAAGTTTTTGTAGGCGGCCTTCAGGGACCGGGTCGCAAACGTCTAATGTCTTGTATAAGCGCGGGCATCATGCGGAAGAGCTATGGCGGCTGCATGGCAAGATGGGGTTGGCTTGGTGACATCGATGGCGGCATACGGATGGGACTGACCTCGGCGCATCAGACGGTTATATAAGCGACCCACTCTACAGCCACGTCGCCTTTCCACGGCGTTCCAGACATGTGAATTCGCGCGTCTTTGACATTGGCATCGTTACCTCTACTGTGAAGAGCAGGAGTACATTGATAGAATGCCTAAACGTGGGCATACCATCGATATAACACTATCTTACAAAAGAGAAAAACTAAACACCCTATAGCCTACATTAAGATGAAAACATGCAAAGTAGGGGACCTAACGTTAACGTCGGCTCTACGGTTTTCAGTTTCTCCCTTGTATCAAGTGGTCACCACCCCATTCATCTCATAATCCTTTCCCAAAACGTCATCCCCTCCCGTACATCCACTGCCTTAACCCTCATCTCCACCACTTTCTCCTCCCTCCCAGGCATCGTCAAAAACCCCATCCTTTGATTCCCTTCCACGATTAAGCTACACACCGAGATCGTCACAGTCTCCAATTCCGGCGCTCCGAGCCCGGCGATCAAGCTCGTAAGACTACCCTTCGGGCCTAGCTGTAAGCAGAGCTCGAGCATATCGTGTGCGTCTGTGTAGTCGATGTCGATGTGTTTAACAATCTCCCGGATAGGTTTTGGTAGGATGGCAAAAGCGGAGAGGACGGTGAGTTTGTAAGTTATTTCGCTTTTGATGTTGATGTGTAGGGTATCTCTGTCTGGGACGAAGAGGAGGGGTTTGGTCGTCACAGATCCGCTTCCATCTAAGTTGGAAACGGGGAGGTGGAGGTGATGCGGCTTAGCGAGGAATTTGCACTCGGCGGAGAAGAATTTGCTGGTTAGGTGCAAGGTGATGTCTCGGTTGACAGAGGGCAGGACTTTGTAATTTACTGAGTAGGGAATGCTTGCTGCTAGTACAGAGGCTGCGGAATTGGGCCGGCGAAATTTTATGTCGGCGTGGAGATGGCGTGGAGATGCATGGATGGCATTGTTCCAAGCGTATTTGATGATGCGGGTTTGGAGTTCTGCGGGAAGGGAGTCGAAGGAATTGAAGACTGATGCGGGTTCGTCTACAGGGGGTGTTGGCTGTGAATTTGGCTTGCCTTGCATAATGTTTGATTTTGGCATGTTTGAAGCGGTCTTGATAATCTTGATGGTATCGAGAGCGGTGATGATGGAAGAGGGAAAGGCGGATACTCGGTAGTATGCTGTAAGACTTCAAGAAACATAACGAAAGGCGAGGGCAGGACTTGGTGTTCTCTAATATATACAACATTAACTGATGAATTAACGTACCTTGGTTAAGATGTGGCAGTCACGCTGGGTTTAGACTAGACGGTACGCCCCAACCAAGGTATAGCCAAAAGACGATATACGCCACAGCCACCTCATACAGGACAAGTTTGAACAGGACTGCAGCCTACACTAACGTAGAAACATACGAAAGTAACTACCCAACGTAAAGGTAGGCTCCAGAGTGTTCAAGTTTTTCCTTATTTGATGCATCAAAAACATGAACAGACCGATAACCAGTGCTCACGACATATTTCTTAATGTTTTGTGATTACAGTACATGGATACCATACTTCATCGAAAGCCTTGCCCCAGCGATCCAAAACATGGAAGCCAAGGACCACATAAAGCGCCGATCCACCCATCCTGGTCCCATCTAAACAGGGACTTGAAAAGGAAAACCCGCACAACCCACGCCCGCTACGAAGAAGGTATGGAAAATCGCTCCCAGAAAACATGATAAAAGCTAGAGCACATGGTTGCGGATGTCGCCAGAGACGAACTCGCCTGGAACAGACCGCGTCATGTTTGCTATGGCAGCCATTAGCACGGAACCGAAGAAGAAAGAAGGGGTATCAGAGTCGGTGAGGATGTGGAGGTGCGGTCAGGCAGTGTTTATGACTCGCCTCCTGTTGATGCTGCGGGAGCACCTTCACCACCTCTGAATGATCCCCTTCCTCCGCGGCCTCCGCGTGCGCCTCGCTCGCCACCTCGTCCACCACGAGAAGCACCGCCACGGCCTCCGCGACCGCCGCGACCACCCTCGCTGTCTGAGGCACCTCCACTTCGGTAGCCGCCGCCTGAGACGCCACCACGGGTGCTGGCTTGCCAGCTGCCGGCTCCGTACCTAGGCTGGTTGGGACCAGGGCCGCGCTCGTTGTACACCTTGACGGTCTTGTTGTCTGGGCCGCCCCTAGCGTTCCTGACATCGTCCGCAACGCGACGAAGCGCACCGTGCATGTCCTGCGAGGTGGCGAAGTGGGCGACGAAGAAGTGCTTGATCTTCTCCATCTTCTCGACCTTGGACCTGTCTTCCTCTGCGAGCAGACCCTTGGCTTCTTCCTCATCCTTTACACCGGCGATAAAGAGACCCTTGCTCTCCTTGCGCTCGACGGGTTCCCGGGGAGCGGGAGATGTAGCCTTCTCCGGTGCGCCGGTGCCATTGGGCTTGACCTCGCTTGGAATGGACTTTTCAGCAGCATTTGCTGCTGTGTTGTTGGCCGGAGGCTGGGGTGTAGCGGCCTTGACGGACTCCTTGGGTGCAGCAGCAGGGGCGGGCGAGGGTCCGGTCCGTGCAGCCTGGCCGGCATTCTGCTTCTGCTGTTGAGGAACCGGTGGGGTCGCAACGGCAGGGCGGGGCTGCTGAGGAGCGTTCGCTGGTGGTCCGGCTGAACGACCTGGGGCAGGCGATGGCTGGGCGGAGGGGCTGGGGTTCACGGCAGCTGGGGGACCAGTGCTAGTGTTTGCAGCTGCGGGCTGAGTCTGGCCAGGTGCAACCTTTCCGCCTCGGTGAGCGAAGTTGAATCCCTGGGCCCTCATCTCAGTACCGATTCTGCCATTGTCAATATCCAGTACGAGCCAACCGTAAGCAGCATCCGCAAGGTTGAAGTTCCACATATTCTTGAAAGCGCTCTCGTCGATTTGGCCGCTCTGGGGACCAGGAGCAGGGCCACCGAATGGGTTGCCGCCGTTGGCTACGGTTGGCATCTTGTTTACTATGTCAAGTGCCAGTGCCAGCAGGCGTTGTTGAGATTCGCTGTCAGCGACCGCGGGCTCGACTTCAGTCTTGACTGTATCCCAAACATCGTTGAAGGAGGCCTTGGATGCAGCGAGCTTTCCGCGGTAATGGTCGAGGGTGGGGTTGACACTGAACTCGTTGTAGGAGCTACCGTAGCGGAAATGCAGACCCGCGGAGACGGAGAAGTCGGCCTTGAGCGTGACGGACAGCTGGTTGAGCAGGCCTTCGCGAGCGGGAGATGCGTGGGTGACGAATATGCGGGTTTCGGTCGGGTCGTATACGCGGTTGGCTGTGTCGACCAGTTCGCCCATCTGTAGCAGGGTAGTCCACATGGTGCCCTGTCCACCTGCAATGGTCGTCCTGCCCTCGCCGTTGTCGAAGAGCTTGTGCATGACGACAGCGCCACCGAGGCCGAGCAGGCGCAGCTTGACGCCACCTACATCGAGCAGCCGCGAATGCGCCTCATCGATGATGTGCAGGTTGTCCACCTTGTACTCGCCCGATCGCAGCTTCTCCAGGACCTGAACATCCTCGCAAGCACCCCACACGGTGTATACTGGCACGTTCAGGGTGTATGTCTTGTTGAGGAAGAGGGGCAGTTCTGAGAGTGGCAGGTGCTCCCGTGCGAAGCGCTCCTTGATAGGCGGTTGCGGAGGGGCTGTGGCAATAGAGCGCTTAACTGCATCTGACAACAGCGGTGAGTACTGTGCCACGTGCTTGAGAGTCTTCTCGGCGATGCGATCGAGTGAGCGGTCGTCGTAGAAGCCAAAGTCGCCGGTGTGGATGATGTAGTTTGCGCGGGCGTCGGCGGCGAGCTGGTTTAGCGATTGCAGGTTTCCTGGCTGATGTTAGCGATGAAACTGATGTTCTGGTGTTGTTATCGCCCTCACCTCGGACATCTGCAATGCACAACACTCGTACGCTTCCCTGCTGGATCACGCGGCCCTGGTTGGGGAGCAGCGGGACAGCTCCAGGCGCTGGGCCTGAGGGACCGCCGGGAGCGCCGCCATTAGGGAGGTAGTTGCCTGGGTAAGGGCGCGGCTGGTTGGGAGCTTGCTGGATGAGGTCAGTATCGATGTCACATGGTGTCAGACTGGAGCGGCAATTGCCAGACATACTGAAGCCATGGAGTCGGAGGCGGAGGGGTCGAGCAACGTGTCCTGGTGAGGTATGCAGATGGCTGGGGTGGGCGGCGGAGATAGGGTGGGGTATTACAATTTCGGAGTAAGAGAGAATGTAGTGGAAGAGCCTCCTCTTTAGTGATGGCAGCGGCGAGTTGTCTGGTCTGCCGTTGCTCCTTCTGTTTTTGCTAACAGCTTTCCGCCGCACAGACCCTGGCCTAGCGCGTCCTATCAAGTCGCGTTGGAGCTGTCTGGAACCTCTACATCTCCAGCTCCCCCAGCTTCCTCCATCCATTGAGCTTTGTTTTCTCATGGTATCGCTGTTTCTTCATCTCCTTTCTGTCATGCAAGCTTCTGACAAGATGGCTTCCCTCTGCGTTACCTCCGGGCATGCACATGGCATCACTGCCAGCCACCGCGGCCTCGTCTCCTAGCTACCTGAAGAGCTGTCACCTACTTCAGATGACGGCATTTGACACACTACTTCCTCCATAGGGCTTTTCTTCGGTCTCTCTACGAAGCAGCTTCAATGCTCGAGCTCAAGAACCTCTGCCAGCTCGCACAGTCGATCTCCAGCGCAGTCTACCGACGCACCAGGTCAGGCTCTACGACCACTAGCCAACAGAAACACCGAAAGGAGAGTCCCCACCGAAGGCTTTCCGCGCTGCTACGTGCTCGTGCAGCGTTTGCTTCTCGAGTTTGCCGCGCTCGTTTGCCATTGGTCGGTGAACCGGCTTACCTAACTTTTGGACCCTAATTTTTGGACCCACTAAAAAAGTTGAAATCCCACCTTCTTCTATCGAGCGGCGCTCTTTTTCACAACTGTAAATATCAAAGGTCTTCGCTGCCCCGCGATAGATCACCACAGCCTTGCTTTCTACACAACCACACCGTGAGAGCATCGCCATGGACGAGCAACAGTTTGTCCAGCTGCTCGAGGGCCTCATGGAGCGTATGTTACCCAACCCCGCTCTACCACAGAACCTGGACTGACTTTCTCCAGCCGACACCGAGCGTGTCAAATCCGCTACCTCTACCCTCAACAAGAACTACTACAACTCCCCCGCCTCTCTCAATGCCCTCCTTCAGATCCTCTGCGGCCACCCCAAGCCTCAACTCCGCCAACTGGCGGCCGTCGAGGCTAGGAAGCTGGTGACGAAGCACTGGGCCAACCTGCCTGCGGACCAGAAGAACTCTCTTCGCAACCAGCTGTTCCAGTTCACACTAAACGAGGACGTGACTCTCACACGGCACTCTGCTGCCCGCGTCATCTCGGCTATCGCGTCGCAAGACTTCGAAGATGGCGAGTGGGCTGACCTACCCGGCTACCTCCAGCAGGCTGCCACCAGCAACGAGGCGCGCCACCGTGAAGTCGGTACCTACATCATCTTCACCACGCTTGAGTCAGCGGGCGACTCGTTCCCCGGCAAGCAAGCCGATCTGTACAAGCTGTTCAGCTCCACCATCCAAGACCCCCAGAGCGTTGAAGTCAGGATCAACACCATGCTTGGTCTCAGCCGCTTAGCCATGCTGCTTGAGCCTGACGAGAGCCCCAAGGAGCTTGCTCTGTTCCAGGAGTCTATTCCTGGCATGGTCAACGTTCTGAAGACTACTGTCGATGAGGGTGACGAGGACCGCGCCATGCAAGCTTTCGAGGTCTTCCAGACTCTTCTTGGCTGCGAGTCCGCGCTTCTCGCAAAGCACTTTGGCGATCTCGTCCGCTTCATGCTCGAGCTTGCGTCAAGCACCAACGTCGAAGACGACTACCGTTCCCAGGCGCTCGCATTCCTCATGCAATGCGTTCGCTACAGGAAGCTCAAGGTGCAGGGTCTGAGGATTGGTGAGGAGATGACCCTGAAGGCTCTCCACATCGTCACCGAGCTCGGTGACCTCTCCAGCGAGGAGGAGGATGTCACTCCTGCCCGTTCCGCTCTTGGACTCCTCGATATCCTTGCCTCAAGCCTACCTCCCAGCCAAGTTGTCATTCCCCTTCTCAAGAACCTTGGCAACTACTTCCAGTCGCAGAACCCCGACTACCGTCAAGCCGGTATTCTGGCTCTTGGCATGTGTGTCGAGGGCGCGCCTGACTTCATTGCTACCCAGCTCAACGAGATCATGCCCATGGTCCTGCACTTGTTGGAGGACCCTGAGCTCAAGGTCCGAGCTGCCGCTCTCAACGGTGTCGCTCGCTTGGCTGATGACCTGGCCGAGGACGTTGGCAAGGAGCACGCCCGCCTGATCCCCGCCATGATCAAGAACTTCGACCTCGCCGCCAACAACATGCAGGGTTCGGATGACGAGCGCAACCTTTCTATTGTCCGTGGTAGCTGCCATGCTATCGATTCTCTCATCGAGGGTCTCGAGCCAGAGGACGCTGGCAAGTACGTACCTGAACTCATCCCACGCTTCAGCAAGCTCTTCCACCACGAAGACCTCAAGGTGAAGAGCGCAGCTATCGGTGCCGTTGGCTCCATCGCCTCTGCCGCTGAGACGGCCTTCATCCCCTTCTTCGCCCAGACCATGCAAGAGCTTTCGCCATACGTAAGGATCAAGGACAGCCAAGACGAGCTCGATCTCCGCGGTGTCACTTGCGATTCCATGGCCAAGATTGCGTCCGCTGTCGGCCCTGAGCCTTTCGAGCCATACGTTATGCCACTAATGGAGGCCTCCGAGGAAGCTCTGCACTTGGACCACCCCCGTCTCAGGGAGACCAGCTACATCCTTTGGAGTGTCCTGGCCAAGGTCTACGAGGAGGGTTTCGCTAAGTACCTTGCCGGCATCGTCAAGGGACTCAACGACTGCCTTGAGCAGGAGGAGACCAACCTTGATCTCGAGTTCGGTGAGGAGGCGGCAGACCTTGCCGGCCAAGAAGTTACCATCCAGGGCCAGAAGATCAAGGTCGCAGCTGCTAGCGATGACGACGACGATGACAGCGACCTGAACGAAGCTCTCATGGCCGGCGATGACGACGATGACTGGGATGACCTTGAGGGCGTCAGCGCGGTTGCCATGGAGAAGGAGATCGCGGCTGAAGTCTTCGGAGACATCATCACCCACACCCGCCGTGAATTCATCCCTTACATGGAGTCGACTGTCACCAAGCTGCTCGAACTTGTTGACCACTCCTACGAGGGTATTCGCAAGGCTGCTATCAGTACGCTCTGGCGCACCTTTGCCTGCCTCTTCGGCATGGCCGAGGGCGATGGTATGGGCAAGTGGCAGCCTGGTCTTCCTCTGAAGGTGGACATTCCCGATGAGCTGAAGAAGCTGGGTAACCTCGTCATGACTGCCACGATGACAATCTGGCAAGACGAGATGGACCGGTAAGTGCCTTCAACTTTCTTTCCTGACACACGTTGCAAAGATGACACAACTGTCGTTAATCCCAGCTCACTCCGATGCCAAAGTGCACTTGAGGTGAAAGCGAAATCACGACTGAGCAACTCCCAACTCTACTACATATACACGATGTATACCTGAGAATCTGGCTAACGTTCTCCAGTGGCACTGTCACCGACATCAACCGTGATGTCGCGGCTACGCTCAAGGTCTGCGGACCGGCTATCTTGTTGACCGACAACGGCACCGTTGTACCTGATCTTTGCCAGCACCTGCTTGCTGTCATCACCAAGCGTCACCCTTGCCAGCAAGATCTCGGCGACGAGGCTGAGGAGGAGATCATGGATGAATCCTCCGAGTACGACTGGCTCGTGATTGAGACAGCCCTTGAGGCCGTCACCTGCCTCTCTGTCGCACTTGGCGAGCAGTTCGCTGAACTGTGGAAAATGTTCGAAAAGCCAATCGTCAAGTACGCCAGCAGCCAGGAATCCACTGAGCGCAGCGCTGCCGTTGGCGCCATTGCTGAGTGTGTCGGCAACATGGGTGCCGCCTGCACTCCCTACACCACTAGCATGTTGAAGCTCTTCCTCCACCGCCTCTCAGATGAGGACCCAGAGACCAAGTCCAACGCTGTCTACGGTATTGGCCTCCTGTGCGAGAAGACGACGAATGACGACGAGATCCTCAAGTCATTGCCTACCATCTTCTCCAAGCTCGAGCCTCTGCTCGATGCTCAGGACCAAGCACGTCTTCTTGACAACACGGCTGGATGCGTCAGCCGGTTCATCGCGAAACACCCCAGCAAGCTTCCCATTGCCGAGGTACTGCCCCGCTTGGTGCAGCTCCTGCCTCTGCGCGAGGACTACGAGGAGAACAAGCCTGTGTTCGGCATGATTGTCAAGCTCTACCAACTCAACGAGCCCACGGTGCAGCAGCTCACGTCTACGCTGATGCCCGTGTTCGAGAAGGTTCTCGGCCCGCCTGAGGACCAGCTCGAGGACGAGACGCGCTCGCAGCTTGTTGAGCTGGTGCAGCATCTGCGCAAGTAGGAAGGTTTCGTTTTGCTAAAAGAGAGGGATACCCGTCGAAAGACACACGTGATGGATTTAGGCATGGGATGGTGGGATGGGATATAGATACGGATTTACGATACCATGCAATGAATGAATGTTCAATATAGAGACTGCACTGAACTTGAACGTGTTGAAAAGTGACAATCTTGTGTTGGGTGGCTGAGACGCGTGACAAGGGGCCCATGCTTCCTGTTCCTGGGCCGGCGCGCGCCATTTATCCAAGCTGGAGCAGTGACGTCTGCACCCCAGACACTTGCGGCTGCCTGTGCGCCCACGCCTCACAACAACTCCTGCATTCTCCACAGCGAGCGGTTCCTTTACAACGCCATCCCATTCCGTGCGCATTCATTCACTAGCTTCATGACTACGCGCGAGTGCTAGACGCTGCTGGATCGCGTTCGCCTCGTACATAGCTTCCGACAGCTTCGCCCGCCACCTCGGCTCGAACGTGTAGTCCTCACCACCCACCGTCCACCATCGCCCTTACATCGTCCGTTCCTTCGCACTCTTCCATATCCAGTCGCATATAGCTCTTCTTACGATATCGCATCGCGACCGGCCCCAGCGCCCAGGCGCATCGCATAAGATGGTGCAGCCAAGCACGCGAGGATGGAAGGCCATGACGTTTGGCCTGCTCTCCATCCTCACCGGATCAGCTCTCGCAGGGCCAGACCTGACGTCCAAACACGAGAAGGGAAGATGCGCGATCCGCGGGCAATGCGGGAAGCAGAGCTTCTTCGGGTCAGAGCTGCCCTGCCCTGACAACGGCCCGGCCAAGACGCCGGACAGCGATGTGCGGAAGAAGCTGGTCGACATCTGCGGCAGTCAGTGGTCAGACACCGACATTTGCTGCGACGAAGACCAACTCGACGCCCTCAAGACGAACCTCGACCGCGCCACGCCCATCATCAACGCCTGCCCTGCCTGCAAAGAGAACTTCTACAACCTCTTCTGCACATTCACCTGCTCTCCCGACCAATCCACCTTCATCAACGTCACGCGAACCGAGCCCAAAGGAGACAAGTACCTGGTCACCGAACTAGACAACCTGGTATCTGACAAGTACGCGTCAACCTTCTACGACAGCTGTAAGGATGTCAAGTTCGGTGCGACAAACGGCAAGGCTATGGACTTTATTGGAGGTGGCGCAAAGAACTATACACAATTCCTGAAGTTTCTGGGCGACAAGAAGTTTCTGGGTTCGCCCTTCCAAATCAACTTTCCTCGGCCCAGCGAAGACGAGTTCCCTGGAATGGATGCCATGAACAAACACGCCTACCCATGCGACACTGACGACGAGAAGTATCGTTGCGCCTGCCTCGACTGTGGTGGATCATGCACTGAACTGCCAGAAGTGCAAGAGGAGAAGCAATGCCACGTCGGTCTGCTGCCCTGCCTATCCTTCGCTGTCATCATCATCTACTCCTTCTTCCTCGGCTTGCTCTGCACTGCTGTCGCAGGACACGTTGCTTACAAGAATCACTCGAAACACAAGACCGAGCGTATGCGCCTGTTGCAGGACACGAGCCCTAGCGACGATGAGGACGAGGGCGATATCGTACACAACGTTGGCATGCTGGATCGCCCCACTAAGCACTACTTCATCAATACGTGGTGCGATCGCATGTTCAGCCGTCTCGGTTACATCTGCGCTCGCTTCCCTGCCATTACCATCGTCACCAGCGTCATTGTGGTTGGCCTGATGAGCTTGGGATGGTTGCGCTTCCAGATCGAGACCGACCCTGTCAATCTATGGGTCTCTCCTGATTCCGCTGCCGCGCAAGAGAAGACCTTCTTCGATGAGAAATTCGGCCCCTTCTTCCGTGCTGAACAGGCTTTCCTTGTCAACGATACCCACGGACAAGCCGGACCCGTTCTCAGTTACGAGACTTTGGATTGGTGGTTTGGCGTTGAGAACCAGATCCAGCGTCTTAAGTCTTACGAGCACGGCGTCACTCTCGACAAGGTCTGCTTCAAGCCAGTAGGCGACGACTGTGTTGTTCAGTCTGTGACTGGATACTTCCAAGGCGACTTTGCCAATGTCTCTCCCGACAGCTGGCAAGACGACCTACTGCAATGTGTCGACAACCCTTCTCAGTGCTTGCCAACCTTCCAGCAGCCGCTCGACCCTCATCTTCTCTTTGGTGGCGTCAACGAGACCGTTCTGGACGCGAAAGCGCTCGTCGTTACATGGGTTGTGCAGAATTTTCCCAAGGGCACCCCAGAAGAACAGCGCGCCATGGACTTTGAGAACGAGATGAAGAACTACCTCAAGTTCGTGTCTGATGAAGCTCACAAGAGAGGTCTCCGACTGAGTTTCAACACTGAGGTCAGTCTTGAGCAGGAGCTGAGCAAGAGCACCAACACGGATGCCAAGATCGTGGTCATCAGCTACATCATCATGTTCCTGTATGCATCCCTGGCTTTGGGCTCTACCACGCTCACCGTAAAATCTGTTCTTCGCAACCCAGCGAACGCATTCGTACAGTCCAAGTTCATGCTCGGTACTGTTGGCATTCTGATTGTGCTCATGTCTGTGTCTGCATCGGTCGGATTGTTCTCGGCAGCAGGTATCAAAGTCACCCTGATCATCGCAGAGGTTATTCCGTTCCTTGTTCTGGCTGTTGGTGTTGACAACATCTTCCTCATTGTACACGAGTTTGAGCGCATCAACATCAGCCACCCCGAAGGCAGCATCCCAGAACGTGTATCACGTGCACTTGGACGCATGGGGCCTTCTATTCTGCTCTCTGCGCTCACAGAGACCACCGCATTCGCTCTTGGGTGTGCCGTAGGGATGCCTGCCGTGCGAAACTTCGCCGCGTACGCTGCAGGCGCTGTCTTCATCAACGCTATCCTCCAAGTCACCATGTTCATTGCTGTTCTAGCTCTGAATCAGCAACGTGTGGAGAACAACCGAGCTGACTGCTTCCCGTGTGTTCGTGTCGGTCGTGCTGATCCCGGATACCTAAACGGCGGCATGGGATACGGCGCTGGTGAGGAAGGCGCACTTCAGCGATTCATCCGCAAGACCTATGCTCCGGCGATATTGGGAAAGAAGACGAAGGTCGGCATCATTGCGCTATTCTTTGGAATCTTCACGGCTGGTCTCGCCCTCTTCCCAAGTGTGGAGCTAGGCCTTGATCAACGCATTGCTATCCCCAGCGATTCTTATCTCATTCCTTACTTCAACGATCTTTACGACTACCTAGATGTCGGCCCGCCAGTCTACTTTGTCACCAAGGAGCTGAACGTTACCGAACGGAAGCCTCAAAAGGAGCTTTGTGGACGCTTCTCCACCTGCGATCGAGAGAGCTTGGCCAACATCATCGAAGCGGAGCGCAAGCGACCTGAGGTCTCGCATCTCGCAGCTTCAGCCGCCAACTGGCTTGATGACTTCTTCCTATGGCTCAACCCCGAGAACGAGAAGTGCTGCGTCGACGACAAAGGCAAGCCGTGTTTCCAGGGTCGTCAACCACCTTGGAACATGACTTTGTCGGGCATGCCCGAAGGCGAGGAGTTCATCCACTATCTCCAACTCTGGATCGACGCACCGACTACAGAAGACTGCCCGCTAGGAGGAAAGGCTGCTTACTCTGACGCTCTAGTCATTGACTCGAAGCACCTCACCATCCCCGCATCACACTTCCGCACTTCGCACACGCCGCTCCGCTCGCAGAGTGACTTCATCTCTGCCTACACGGCCGCACGACGCATTTCGAAAGAAATCTCCAAGGACGTCGACACGGAAGTCTTCCCCTACTCCAAGTTCTACATCTTCTTCGACCAATACACTACCATCGTCCGTCTAGCCGGCGCCCTCATCGGCTCCGCCCTCGCCGCCGTCCTCGTCATCACCACCATCATGCTCGGCTCCCTAGCCACAGGTCTCGTCGTCACCCTTGTGGTCGGCATGACAGTCTCTGCCATCATCGGCTCCATGGCTGTCCTCGGCGTATCCCTCAACGCCGTCTCGCTCGTCAACCTCATCATCTGCGTCGGTATCAGCGTTGAGTTCACAGCGCACATTGCCCGTGCATTCACCTTCCCCAGCCGCGCTACCATGGAGAAGGCACCCAGACACCGCTTCCGCGGTCGTGACGCCCGCGCTTGGACCGCCATGGTTAACGTCGCAAGCAGCGTCATCAGCGGTATTACCATCACTAAGATCCTCGGCGTGGGTGTCTTGGCTTTCACGAGGAGTAAGGTATGTCATATCAAAATCCCCACTTTCCCCTTCCGTTCCCCCTTACTAACAACTCCTCAGATCTTCGAGATATACTACTTCCGCGTTTGGGTCGCCCTCGTTCTTTGGGCTTCAACACACGCTCTTGTTCTCCTCCCCGTTCTCCTATCATTGGTGGGAGGTGGAGGCTACGTCGACCCAGAGAGTGATGGCGGGCTTGAACAGGATCTTAGAAGACGCCAGTACCCTGCGCTACTCGCTGAGGAC
This sequence comes from Alternaria metachromatica, assembly GCF_023757995.1. NCBI lineage: Eukaryota > Fungi > Ascomycota > Dothideomycetes > Pleosporales > Pleosporaceae > Alternaria > Alternaria metachromatica. Next base: position 135,179 of record NW_026055527.1, read on the forward strand.
GACGAGTATGATAGCGATGACTAGGATCATGGTTTCTTGGGGAAGCGTTGGTGTAGTATGTTTTGAAGATGTGGGTTTGGGATGCATGGATGGCGTTTTCCGGTGGGTTTGGCTTTTTCCGATGAGAGAGAGGGAAGGGGGGAATGAAGGAGAGGGATGCGATTGAGAGAGAGGGAGGGGTGATGATGTAATTGTCTCCGTCTTTCCGGCTCTTAAATGTAGGCTGGTATGCATTACGCTATAGGATTAATTTGATCATATATTGTGCAAATGTAAGACATTCATGTTCTCGTTTCAATGTGGAAACACAATTTGCATCTTTGTAGTTGCCTACACCACACCACCCAACCCCTAACGAGAGCTTGACTGCTTGTTGAAGCAAACGTGTTCTAGCTACTATTATAGTGTCTGTCCCCGCAGTTGATCTCCCTGTTTCCATACCTTTTTGTTAAACGCATCGCTAATAGATACTTTGACGTAGACAGGCTGTGTTTTCCACCCGGAATTATACGTCAACCGCGGGATATGTACCAAGAATTAGTACCTATATCATGTTATCTCAAACAGAATGCAAGAGTAAACGCTGCTCGTCGGCGTCTAGCTCACATTCTCTTTAGGTCCAGGGAGAGCATGTTAAGATAAACAGGTTAGTAGCCAACAAAAACAAGATACCAAGTCTCGTTCGGGTTGGCAGATATCATAGACTCTAGCGAATACACATGCCATTCACAATCTCAAACACAAGGCAAAACACTACAACGTCGCCGTTCTAGCTTACATCTCATTCACGCATTCACGTGTAGATGCCTAACTATACCTCTACCTCTAGTTTCCCTTAAAGCCGGACGGATACATATCCGATGCCACCTTCATGTGCATGCGTAACACGACGATGTTACCGTCTAGCTCCTGTACGGACAGGTGTGGTCGAGTTATTCGTGGCGTATACGCGGTATGGTTTCGCGTAGTTTATGCACGAAGCGCAACAAGGTCGCTGTCTGGCGAGTGTATGTGTGTATTTGGGGAAGTGGGGCGTGGTGGATGGGTTGGGTGGTTTTGTATAGTATGTATATCAGGCACTACGATGTCGCTGTGTGGCTTATAGATAATTGTATCTAGTAAAGTATACTGTAGCGGATACGTTGTATAATTCTACGTCGTATGAAGACTAAACACGGTAACGTCGTCGTCTAGCTCATGTGTGCATGTATCCGGTAAGGTGTAGCGTGGCGGATACATCATATCAATCCTCTTCGTATACCTACCAAACGCTGCAACGTCGCCGCCTAGCTTATATCCTATCCACACATTCACACTACACCCTGCTAGATACATGCACATCAACCTCTTTACAATCACATCAAACACAGCAACGTAGCCGTCAGACTCATATATTATCCACTACCAAACCCCCATATTCCATCACTGCATAGGGCAGAACCCCAAGCAAGCGGTAACGAGAGCCTCCGAACAGCTACATTCAGTATCCACATCACATAGATAACAACAGCCGTCAGGGTCGCAGCCTACATACCATCTCTTCTTATCCGGATCACGTGCACGCGCCGGTACGTGAGGAACCACCAGATTAGCCGGGCGCTGGGACGACAATGGCGGCAAAAGAGTGATTTGGTGCGCCGCCGGGACGGGCTGTGCTGTGCGATTCGAAGGAGTTGGCGGTGCTGTTGGCGCTAGTGAAGGTGATGGTGTAGGTACTTCCTCAGTTTCCCTCAACTCTTCACTCCCAGAACGACGCAAACTTTCTGCATACAGACGACTACCATCCTCGTTCATGAGCTCGGTGAACCTCGAATCACCAGACTTGCGGCCTTCAGTGCGATCGGGAGGTGCGAGCGATGAGGCTGAGGACTCATGTAGGCTCCTGGGTCTCTCGTTCGGATCGAGAAGTGTATGGGATGAGCCATTGTGGGCGCCCAGCTGATCTTCTGAGTCAGCTCCACCACGCATGAATATCATGTCGTCTCGAGAGGGCTCTGTTTGGACGTAGTGAGAGTATTGAGGAGCGATGCCTCTATGGCTGAAATACGCTCGTGCAGTTTCTGATGCCGGCAGGCGACCTGGTGTGACTATCCATGCGCGACTTTGACCGTCTCGGGTTCTCGCTATGGTAGACAGCGTAGGGTTTCGTGGGGGAAGGCCATCTCCAAAGTGAAGGTCGTCGGACTCGCTCTCGGAACCGCTGCAGATGTCATAATCGATTGAGCCTGACTGGCTCATCGGGCCTTCGACTTCAACAACTTCAGCATATCTCCGTTGGTCCCTCAATACCACAGCCGACGCTGAAGATAGAAGGCGAAGCTGTTGCAGTGTTGATCTGAGTCGTGAAACCACGGGGGGAACAACTGGAGCCGCAGGCGAATGTTCAACGAGCGTTGTTTGACCACTGTTCAATTGCGATGGGCTAACATATGCTCCTTGCGGGTGCGATGGGTTCACACATGCTCCCGGTGTATGCGGGGTGGCTGACGACGAGAGAGCTTCGACGACAGTTGCTGGACCACTTGCGACTTGCGATGAATTGTCTAAGGATGCTACGAAGTGTGGGGTTGGCGCGAAGCCAGGCGGAGACGTTGCTGCATGTGTTGCTGACAGCTAATCAGTAATCGAGCCGAGAGGCGACATCGAGCTGAGAGGCGACGGATGGTATGCGGTATTGTAGGCGTTGTTGTACTGCACATCCTTCCAGTCTGGCAGAGCCGCAAATTCTGCATCGGACATGAAGGCGGGATGCGAACCTGGCCGCTTGTTGTGAGTGTATTCGACCGGACGCTTCAGCCACAGGCTTGCGACATGCTGTCTCCGATGTCGCTCCTGTAATCGAGTCACCCAGCTTTGCGCTTCTTCCGGCTCTTGCTCTTCTTGCTCTTCCTACGAGCCGACCTCGTCAGCCCAGCTGCGTCCCTTCTCCATGGGCGATGGCAGGCCGAAATCGTCTGTGTCCTTCACCTTCTCCTTCACCTTCTCCTCTGCAGGTGCCTTGCCCTTGGCAGAGGGTAGTTCTGGGAAGTCTGACGCTGAGGGCGGGACGTTGTCGCGCTTTTCCCGAGTGTTTGCCGGCCTCTCATCGGATCCTCGGTAGTCGCCACGGCCACCCCTGCTGCCACGGCCTCTACCTCTGCCTCGTCCGCGGCTAGACTGTCCGGCAGGCTCATGGTAGTCTTCGCCTCCGTTGTGTCCGTTGTCGACCGGTCTCGAGGGTGCGATGCCACCATGCGCGCCACGTGCAGCGCCTCGTCGCTTCTCGTCTCCAGTGCCAGAGAAGCCATCTTCTTTCTCAAAGTCCCACTCCCTGCCCCCTTGCGCATTGAGCTTGCGCTGGCGGTTCTTCTCGCGTTCGCCCATCATCTGTTGGCGACTCTGGCGCTCTGCCTTCTGCTTCTCTGCGAGAGCCTTCTTTCGCTCTATATCCTGCTTCTGCATGACGGCTTCGCGTGCCTCGAAATTGCCCTTGTCGGCCTCGGCGCGAGCATGGGCGCTCTGACGGGCTTCGTTCTTAATGCGCATGTTGGCTAGCTTCGTGTTCAGCTCCTCTTCTGTCAGGCGCGTGCGTGCAGGGCCGCCAGTCAGGCCTCTGTCTCCGCGCACGGCGTGTGTGGTCTTCTCCTTGGGCTCGGTGGGTGCAGAGGGAGGGGCTGAGTTGTCTGCGACATCGGCAGTGGCAGCCGCGGTCGGCGCAGCTTCCTTCGGTGCCTCTGGAGCCTTCTTGCCGTTTTCTTCTAGTCGAATGTCGGTGTTGTGCCCGCCGCGACCTCGTCCACGGCCCCTTCCTCGACCACGGCCGCGACCTCCTCTTTCGGCGTTCCTTGGCTCACGAGGCGCATGGGGTGCGAGGTGCGCTTGCGGTGCGGTCGGCGGTTGTACTTCCTCGGGAACGAACTCGGGGGCGGAAGCTTGTAGCTCGATAGGGTTCTGCTCGACGACTGGCTCGGCGATAGGTGTGATGTCGTCGTCGAAGAAAAGGTCGTCTGTGCTTGCCGTCTGAGCGAATGGATCTATTGACGGGTCGTCGAAGGCGGGGTCGTAGGACGTGTTGTCCATCTGGCGGGAGTTAGTCTTGCATATGAAGCAGAGACCTACTCCAAAAGGAGGAGAGACGTCAGGGGCAAAGAGTGTATAAGTCAACATACCTGTGCTGGCGCTGCTTCTGGTTGAGCGACGGTGACCTCGGGCGCTCCTGTTTGGTCCGTCTCGTCAGGCTGGGTAGCCCATTTTGACTTGAGCATGATGACTAATAACGAGTAGTGCTAGAAATAGTATCTAGAACGAAGTATGGAGTTGGACGTTATTTAGCGATGTTGGGTAGCGATGTGAGGAGTCTTTGGTCGTTGCGGCTGGCCGAATTACTTGCAGGAACCCTGGCACCCAAGTCCGTGCGGCAACACCTCCCCGCACCTGCAGTCTAGACCCGATGGGTCCTTCCCCCACGTCCATGGTTCTGTGACAGCTACTCCAAAGCGTACTCGCTGCTTCTTACATGATCCTGTGTGCACTCGAATCATGGCAATGGCCCCTAAAAACCCATGTGTACAGCTCATACACGGCAGAATTGAACAGGTGTCTTGCAACCTACATCAAGCTCACGAGCAGCGGTTTGCTACATACCAAGGCAATGTAGACTCCAGACATTATTATTATTCTGCTAATCTTGCTACCACTAAAGGAGACCACAACATGAAAATACCTAGCTCTGTGACACATCCCACCAGCCCAGAACGCCGTCGCTAAGTCGTAGAGATGATATACAAGGCCATCCAGCCAATAAAGTTACAAACGCATTAAAAGACAACAAAACTCCGCAAAACAGCTACTCAGGCTCTCCGCTTGAACCAGGCAGGACATCATCAACCCGAACAACAGAAGCAACATACGGATACACCGGAACACCAGACCCATGCGTATACCCATCTTGCCCATCCCCCCAAGACAAGCTCTCCTGCGCAAGCCAAACCCGTCCTCCCTCAGACTCAGACTTTGAACAAAACGTCAAAGCCACGACTCCCTTCCCAGGCTCAAGCGGCGTAGACTCGCGGCTCTGCTGCCGCGAAGAACCCGGTGAGAGTTCCGGTGGATCCGTTGGTTGGTCTTCAAGCCAGCCAAGTACCTTTTGGCTCACGGTTTCTGTGAGCGGGTTGCCGACGTTGTCGAAATCCTGGCCGGCGAAGGTGTACTTGATGATACCGGGGTCTGCGAAGGAGGGGGCGTGGGAAGGGCGTTTTGGGGCGGCGAGACGCATTTCGTGCTCGACGGACGCTAGGGTGCGAGAAGGAATTGGCGGCTTTGTTGATACAGAACCGGAGATGGGGGACTTGTAACCCGTGGAGATGGGAGCGCTGATCTTTGAGATGCCTTCAGCCTTGACTTTCGCAAACAACTCGTCGAGAGCTGATGGAACCGTCAAATCGGCTTCAGTCAAGCCCGTCTCAATCGGCGTGATCACAAAGCCGTTGTCGTCAAAACACTTGCGAACTGGCTTGCCAATCAAGGCATGTGCCCATTCCAATTCATACACCGGCTCCTCCCGATGGAACTCGGCGTCAACAGAAACCCTGTACTTGCAGCGAATCAGCCTCTGGCGCGGCGTCTCCATGTTTTCGTACAGCGCGGCTTCTAGAGCCTTACGTTGGGCGACAACACCGTACGCCTTTTCAAACGCTTTTGCGTTTTCGGTAAGCCATCCCGGGGCGGTGTCTTCTTTTGTGAGGGTGATGGAGACGGGTGGAGTTTGGGCGACTACGATCTTTCCGAAGAGGAATGCTGGGGCGGTTGGGTTGAGCATGCTGACGTGTGTGGTGGTGAGTTTTGGAGGGGAAGGAGAAGTCTTGAGTAGGCTGACTTGTGTGGTGGTGGGTTTTGGAAGAGAACAAGGAGCGGTCTTGGGATAAGATATACTTTTGGGCTCTTGTTCGACTTTGGTTTGGTTGCTGGCTACCTTGGTTGGAGCGTTGTTCTTGGAGCCAGTAGGGACGTCTTCGGATACAACAACGGGCAGATATGTGCAGAGCTGCGGTTGCGATGTAGCGGTCTTGGTACCGGTGGTGGTGTGTGTTCCAGTAAGAGCCTCAACGTTGGTGACGGCCTTCTCTTGGATGGCCAACTCGTCTCGAGAAAGATGGGACGACTCCACGATGACCTGCGCAGAGTCTTTTACCATGGCCGCCGGTCCTTCATTTCCATTAACGTCTCCTTTTACAGGTGCAGCCTTGATGATAACGATGGTAGCGACCGGCGGATACGAAGCCTTGTTCGCGGTAGTCTTCTCGGCGGCGGCGGTGCGCTTCGCCAGCGCCTTCTCTTTCTGTGCCTTCTTGTGGTTCTTCAGGCCCTTGTTCTTCTTGCACGCGACGTCGCCGGTAGCGTCCTTGCGAGGAGCCATGTTTGCGGTTCGTAGTGAGAGTGCGACTAGGTACTGTCAGGGGTGCTTCACATCACCGACGCAAGTCCTGACTTACATATATTAATGACAGTAGTATAAGCGAGAATATGGTACAGTGCACAAGAACAGAGCGAGAACTTCGGTTCAAGACAACTAGGTATACGCAATAAAGCGGGCGATTATACAGGAGAGTCGAACGAATGTAGCGAGCCTCGTCCAGTGCTTTCGGGCTGCGGGCGATGGTGTTGCGCGGGTAAGATAACCTGTGGTGGAGCGCAAGCAGGTTGAGCGTACGCTGGCCGCGGTAAGGTATCGACTACTACGAGTGTCGCGCGCTGTATTAGACACTAGTACCGTGAGAGTGGAAGTGATGTAATATTGTGAACAATGGCGTCCGTGCGTTGAGACAAAGTAAGAGTGAAAGGAATGACAGTGTGACTAAACAGGCATTGTTTGACAATCAAATTGTTCAGAACGGCTCGGTCATCACGTGGAGTTGGCAAAGCCTAAAAATTTGGAAGGAGAAGTATGATGTCGTGAGACAGATGTGGTATAAAGTATCTGTAGGACGGCTACAGCGCTCCGATATTACCACACCGGTCCAATCCAATAAGAATTCCTGGAGTCAAAATGACCTTGACAACGCGTACTACTGACCTGACCTTGGCGAAGATCCTACATCCAGGCTCCGAGCTTTCGTAGAACGTCTGGCGCTACTTCGTCACCTTACTCTAGATAAGCAACAGCACATGCGCCGAAGAAGTCTTGTGGGGTGAGTTACCTTGCACCGCTCGTTGTAAGCAGGTATCTCGAAGATGAGAGCACATGAGCTGTAGGAGTAGTTGATGTCTGCCATATTGCCGTACTGTGTAGATAGTCAGTAGAAGTTCAAGAGCGCGTGCGTAAAACTACTCACCGCAAGGAAGCCGAACTGTAGATTAGTTGTAGTAGCACAATTCAACCATCGAACATGGAGTCTGTCGTGGGGGTATTGGGCGTAGATCTCGCTCCAAGTGTCATCCTCGTCGCCACCAACACTTGACATGACGGGGGCTGAGAGCTTCTTACCGATACGCGCGAATTGTAGGTGCTTTTGGTCGTCATCTTCATCGGTACGGTTCTCCGACCTGTCGTCTTCTTCGTCTTCTTCGTCTTCTCCCGAAGTCAAAAGTACGGGACGAACGCGCGTCTTGATGCCCAGCGAGCGAAATACCTCATATGCCATAAAATCTGAGCCTTTGAGTAGGGCGGGTAGAGCCTTCGAGCCCTCCTTGGTGGCGTGAGCATATGCATGATCGCAGTACTTTCCGAGGTAACCGCCTGGAATGATGTCAGTGATGTTCCCACAGTGATTAAGCTTATCACAAACCTTTGGCCATGAATTCCGGACTGTTCAAAGCGTTCGCCACCTCGCGATAGAGCGGCAGCTGTTTGAAATCCAGCGCGTCGGCGTGTCCTGCAAGCTCGCCAAGACCTCGGCGCACGAAGAGGTTGTATGTAAGGGTTATGCGATGACCCGCAGTGACTTCGAGGACCTCATGCTCACAGTCGCTGTAGAAAGCTGCCCACTGTGCAACGTTGGCGTCGCCAGACCAATCGAACGTAGTGGTATGGCCTTTGTGGCGGACAACGAGCTGGCCTCCTTCGTGAGCGCACGGCAGACAGACGACGAGTGAGCCGAATTGCATCTCGGAACGTGGCGTATCGACGTGTGGCTTGAACAGACCTGACGGTGCTCCGTATACCTGAGTTGACTGTCAGCATGTCTCGATCATTGGAATGGGAGGAAGCGATAAGGCGCGCACATTCAACTTGTAGAGCTCTGCTCGAACACCCTGTGACTGATCCGGAGACAGTGGAAGTAACGCTTGCGCAACAACATCGATGATGCCGGTCTCATAGGGACAGAAGTTGGTGGAGAAGGCAGAGGTGTCGAGCTTGGAGGCCTTGCGATACGACTCGTCGATGATGTCCTTGCCCTTGTATCCGAATCCAGCAGGCTCAGTGCCTTCGAGGAGCTTCGCAAGTGAACCATCCACTTCACCCTTACTGCCGACTTGGAGAGGTAGGATTAATTTTTCGATGGCGCTTGAAGAGTCCCAGCGGATGGTGATCGCCGAGCTAGGGCGGATGTTGGCGTCATCCGGGCTGCTGAGAGAGCCGCCGCACGCGTACGTGGAATGTGTAAGTATATCCTGGAGAGCCTTAACGATAGGCTCAATCGGATTGTTATCAGCCGCCTGAGCGTCGTCGCGGTCGTTGCTAGCCATATCTGCAGTCTGTGTACGTAGAGTTTGTGAGTAAAAGGCAAGAGCGCGTTTTATATGCAAAAGTCGAAAGAGCTTGAAGATGACACGTTATCACGTGTACTCGCGAGTAGTCCAACTTGATTGGGGGGAGGGTTGCCTATCACTAGGCAACAACGCCCTTGTGTTCCCTGTAATCTTCGTCCTATGGTACTGCGGTGACGCTACGAGGACGAGCGACTCACAACTTCCGAAATTCATATGTACCCATTTAATTAGGTCCTCTCGAAAAGAGAACTATGGTCAACACAAGAGCTTGTGTTCCCTGTACCACCTACCCTGTGCGTTGCGCGTGGGAGCGAGACGAAGGAAGTCAACACAAACATATCATTCGACGCAGCAGAAGCAGCTCAAGGCAGCAGTGCGACCTTTCTTTGTCATATGATAACTTGATGTAACGGTCGCAGGTTTGCTGTACTTCCAATGGCCATCGGGGTGAAGCTTGCGCTCTTGTCAGTAAAGTAGCCGGGTATGATAGCGTCTGTCTTCGAATTTATCGCTGAAAGCTAGGATCGACCAGGCTTGATCCGTTTCGAATGGAAGTGAAGAAGGCAGCCGCTTCTGATCGATAGGGTATTTGCGTCCCCGTGTTAAAGGACAGATGATACCAAATTATGTGATGTGAAGTGCAGACGTGAGCATGAGTACGTGTGAATGCCTCGAGATTACATGGCATAGGAAGATTTGGAGGCGTTTACGACAAGGTAGTCTGTAGGGAAACATCGTGCGGGTACGGGAACAATCTCCTCATAGGTACGGTGAACTTCTCTGCCGTGCGATTGTCACGGAATGTGTGTTAGATGGGGCCGGATCGCCAGCGCTGAGCCGTCTCAGAGCATGAAGATGAATTAAGAAGCAGTCGCTACGAAGACAGGTGGACGTGCGAGGAAGATTGTAGACCGCGATGGTTGTGGGTGGGCGTTGGAGTGTTGTGATGACGCGCGCTTACCTTGGAAGGTACGCGGCGACAAGCCCGAGCCTTTCGGACGCTAAACTTCATTGCGACAGGATCGCGCTTACTAAGTATCGCGAACACTTTCTACGCTCTATGCATACCTTCATCTTATTGACTCACCCCGCTGTGTCGACCTTTTGAAATGCCGGATATAACAGCCAACGATGGTATTCATCTGCACTACGAGACATATGGCTCTCCCGGTGCCGCTCCCTTGATCTTGGTGAGCTCCCCGCCATCGAGCGCGTACCGCCACCAGGCCTGACATTGGTCGCTAGCTGCACGGCTTCACGGGTTCAGGCGCAGTCTTCAAGCGCAACGTTGCCGCACTCGCAAAAGCTCATCATGTCATCATTCCCGATTTGCGCGGCCACGGCGACTCCGGTAAACCAAAAGCCGGTTATAACGTGGCACGCCTAGCAATGGATCTCAAGAACTTGATCGAGTTCTTCGGTTTCCGCGACGGTACCATCAAAGCCATAGGCACGAGCCTAGGTGCAGCTATCCTATGGAGCTACAGCGAATTGTTCACGACTGGTGCGTTCTCACACGTGGTTTTCGTGGACCAAGCTCCATTGCAGAATTATCTTGAGGATTGGGGTCCTGAGTTCGGCAATCTCGGATGCAACAATCTAGAAGCACTGAACGCGATGCAAAAGACACTGATTGCAAACCCGAAAGAGGCGCACCTCGGTACTATCGCAGCGTGCCTGGGCTACAGATCCCACCCGCGACCCCGAGACCCTCCGGCGGATTCGGCACAGTGGGAAGATGACGAAGCGTTCTTCCTGGCTGAGGCCCTGAAAGGCGATGGGTGGTGGTATGGGAAGCTCATGGCTGATCATACGGCGAACGATTGGCGACATCCTATCGCTCATGCTTTCGGACCAGAGAGCGGTAGTGAAACTAAGGTGCTGGTTGTCGCAAGTAGCCGAAGTGGATGTTTCCCAGCTGCGGGACCGCTCAAGGTGGTGGAGCTGGTGAATGGAGGCGAAAAGGAAGGATTTGCAAAGGGAGTGACGGTGGACTGGGGTGGCCATTGGTGTTATTGGGAGAAGCCGGAGATGTTCAATGCGCTTGTCATTAACTTTTTTTCGTGAGCGTAATGTACGCTGTGTTGACTTGATGCTGCTGCGACAGAGTAGTTTGTATTATTAGTCATCTCAACGTTCATACCTGATGATCCTATTTCATATCCAAAGGAACGAGAGGGGTAAAGCTTGCACGCAACAAATTTTTCTGCGGGCGTGTCAAACCCTGCAGAGCGCCGCTAATGAGTGGCATATGGACAAAAAGCTGGCGAAAATATACCACAGTGGGGATTGTCAAGCATTCATCCACAGAGCCACTTCTAAACCGCCGGCATCCTGCTTGTATATGGCTGAGCGGCCGTAAAAGACCACTATGTGGGGTTCCCCAGGCTAAAGATGCGGCTCCCGGAGGCTCTGGGGCTAGCGCATCTGAGTTGTGGCTCGTAGCGAGCAGGTCTGCCTCGAGACGAGCATGACTCGCCTCGATCCCCGCAACGCTGTCACGTATATATGCTCAATTGGCCGCATCTTCATCGCATTATCATCGCCCATCTCTTCATTGTGCAAGCAATATACTCTCAGCTTCTTCGTCGCATTGCATAGCTCTCAATCCAAGATCGTGAGTTCCAGAATCGAAGCCCTGATCACCGCAAACCTCATCCAAGAGTTTTGAAGACCTCGGGAGCAAACCACCAAAAATGTCGAACAACATCCTCATCACCGGCGGCGCCGGCTTTCTGGGCCCTATGCTCGCCGCCAAGTTGGCAAAAGACCCTTCAAACAACATCGTCCTGACCGACCTGCGCACACCCCAACGGCCAGCCGGCATCTCAGACTCTGCATCCAACCTAGAGCTCACGGCAGGAGACCTGACTTCACAATCAGACATCGACAAACTCCTCTCCATGCGCCCCCAATGGTCAGCAATCTTCCTTTTCCACGGCATCATGTCCGTCGGCTGCGAAGAGAACCCCGCGCTTTCCACCAAAGTAAACCTAGACGCCACGCTCTCCGTTCTTACATCCATCTCAAAACTTCAACAATCTACCAAACCCCGCATTGTCTACGCTTCCACCCAGGCTGTGTACGGACCGCCTTACACGGCAACAGGACCCATCACAGATGATACGCCCGCGACGCCAATTGGCGTGTACGGCACCCACAAGGCCATAATGGAGAAGCACATCGATGATCTCAATCGCCGCGGTCTAATCGACGCCTTCTCCGTGCGTCTACCGACCGTCGTCGTCCGTCCAGGCGCACCATCGCGATCAGCAGCAGCATTCCTGAGCGGCCTACTCCGCGAGCCACTAGCCGGACTCGAATGCATCGTGCCCATTAGCGACCGATCAGCACGCCAAATGATCTGCTCGCCACGCGTCATGATCGAGAACTTTGTGCGCGTCATGAAGGCCCCATCAGATGCTATGCCCTCGCATATCCGAGCGGTGTATATGCCGGGAATCAGTGTCACGCTTGGAGACATGTACGCGGCGTTCGAGGCGGTAGTTGGAAAGGAGAAGCTGAGCCTGTTGAGAGAGGAGGTGGATGAGGAAGCGAAGAGGTTGTTGGATAGCTGGCCGCAGACTGCGGAGTTTGGGAATGCGACGAGGATGGGGCTATTGTTTGACGAGAGTTGCGAGCAGATATATAGGGAGTATGCTGATAGTTTGAAGGCGTAGGTTTTGAAGTAACATTATATTTTACTTTCAACATCCACATTCCAGATAATCATCGCATGTCGCAAGCACACCGACCGCTTACTCATGCAATAGTCTTGAAATATACGTCCTCCTCGATCCTTTCGACGTCCAAACACCCCAACTTCTCCATATCCACCTCCCACCTCTCCATCTTTTCTTCTCGCGTGCCAGCCAGCAAGTCCTCTTTCTTTCCGTACTGCCACCGTCTAAAGCCCGAAGGCCCACTAACTCGAGCCTTATACGTGCGACCAGCCTTCAGCCCTTCCATACTGCGAATATATTCTTTCTCGTTGCCCAATCTTTCCAAAGTACATTCAAATCGCCACGGTCTGTTCATTGAGATCTCGACAAAGTCACCATCGTCCGGGAACACTGGGTGGGGATCGTAATCGTAGCAGACGAAGACGGCACCCCATTCGACCTTCTCTCCGGTATCATCATCTCGACAATCGATTAGTTGGTCGATACAATGCAGGTCTCCGGAGCAGAAGTTGGTGACCGAGAGTGGGGAGCGTGATTTATCGAACACGAAGGGCTCGGGACTGTCGGTCGTGTATTCGATGACGAAGGTGAAGGGATCTGGACCATTGAGATGAGCTTTGCTGGGCATCTCCAGCCTGGCGAAAAGTTTGGGTGGCGCTTGGTCGTCGTGGACGGTGAAGTAGTATGTGCCGGCTCGCTCACGATGAACGGGCAGCTTCTGCGCTGAGGTGAGGCTTTCAGGATTGCCATCGAACTCATCCGTATAACATGCGATCACTTCGCCAGCTTTCTCAGACAACCGTAAACCGTATGTACGCCCGGGCTGTAAGATGTCTTTCCACACAACATGTGTTGTTTCAGTTGACACACCAATCGACACTTCCCGATACTGTGGAAATGCCGTCGGGGGTATGCTGTACTGGCCTTTCTTAGGTGACGTGAAAGATGGCAGCATGATAACACCTTCATCTTCCTTACCAGATTGCACGAGTTCGAACAGTCCAGACCTTAATGCCTGTAGGACAGTGTTTCGCCCCCTTCCAACAACAGTGAGACCATTGCAAAACAGAGTTATCGGGCGCTCTGTCTCTGGGGTTGTAACTATGAGGTGGCCAAGGCTACGACGTTGTTTGCGGTTCAGCTGGAACGAGTCGTTGGGTTCCAGCTCCTCTGCCTCAAACCGGAGGGATATGATATTGCTACTATCATGACCCGATCTCATCTGTCATATTGAGCGAGTGCTTCTTGATGCGTGTAGCCCAGATTTGGAACAGATTCGAGCGACAGGCGTGTTGGGGTGAAGGTAAGGATTTCGTAGCTGTCGAATGCGATCAACGATTGCGCACCAACAGGTTATATTTGACGGTATCTGTGGCTGATAGAGAGACTGCGCGCTGACAAGTGTGGGATTAGTTTAGGCTTCAGTCTAGATGAGAGGCGCATGCCCTTCTCCTTTGATGCTTCGTCGACGGCGGCACAGCTCTGACGTCACATCAAAACAAGAATCAGAAGGGATGACGCTTGGCGCGTTGCCAAAGGAAGCTCATAACACCGCGCACCCACTTAAGAATCCCTCAAAATTCGCACTTCATGGCAGCATTCCAAGAATACGCATCTTCCTATCTGCTATCGCCACAATGATGGTCATAGCCAGGCTTATTCAAGACCGCGAAGTGTGCCAACCTGGTCTAGACATAGTTCCAGGTTTGATTCAGTACTCCCTGCGCTCTAACTGAACCGACCCCGTTTAGACATGGAGTTATGCGTGCTATGCGATGTGTATCGATGATCACGTTTCTTAGTCCGACGCGTCTTTTGCCGAGCAGTAGGAGGTGGGCTCTCAGAAGATCTTGCTAATCTCCTTCCTGATGGACTGTCTATCCGCGGTTGTGAACGTAATTGTGACTGAGTGTGCCGGATCCGCTCATCGGATGCCTTTTTTACCGCTATTTTCATATCCGCAAGTATTTCTTGAGATGATAAGGGTGGTTCGTTCCTCAACAATTGTTGGATTTTGGGAACGTGAGGGTCCGCCCCGTACTGCAAGGAAGTGAGAAAGATATAGGAGAGGAAACTGTTGGGGTCTTCGTTCCTGACGCCCCATTGGAAGCCACGGTGCATAGCTTCAAGGAGACTCTCCCATAGAGTGCGACCATCGCACGTAGTGTTCAGATCCATTCCATGATCAAGCAGAATGCGGTATTGTATGCTGCGTGGTAGCATCGAATCACCCCAGGACAACTGGGGATGCGACAATATTTGGCACACACCTGAGAACCATCCTAGATCGGAATTGTCATTGTAGACCAAGGAAAGGTCCGCGTCGTGTCGTAAGAATTCGCTCAAGAGTTTGTGATGGCCTTCCTGCGAGGCACTGGGTAAATGGGGAGAGTCTCGCGCTATCATCCGTAGGAATTCCTTGGTCAAGGTTGTGCCCTGTATTGGGGCATTGGGATCAAGACCATGGCTGAACAGATATCGGAGATACCTTAACGTATTCAGCGGACTCTCGTTCGAGTCAGAAACTTTGCGATTGAGTATCTCCACCCAGTTCCCATTTGCCAATTTCACATCTACGCCCTTTTCGAGGAAAAGCTTCAGGACGGTCAAGCATTGCTCTGAATGGACGCCGTCCATCAAGCTCATTACTTGGCTTGCAAATATGGTCCAGCTAGATGCGCCATCCACGACAGCATTAGGGTCTGCTCCAAGTCCAAACAAAACTTTCACTAAATGCGGTGAAGGCACGTCGCCAATTCGGCGTGAAGTGGATGGGTTGAGCCTGTCGCTGGGTGGGCCTGACATGTCATGTTGGGGGGAGACGGCGTGTAAACACCAGTCGTATGTCTCACCGATGTCGACATCGACCGGGCACGCTATCGCGTGCTTGAGGATATGATCGAGGTCTAGCACGACACTGCTTGTGTGCATGCGATATATCAGATACTCTTCATGCCCGAGCGAAGCTGCAAACCGCAACATGAAGCAATCCAGTCCGCACATTATATGGGATGGTCTTGTGCGCCCATTTTCCAGCTCTGCCTGGTCAATAACCTCAAAACAATGAGATGTATCACCCGTTTCGAGAGCACCTGCACTAGCCAGCTCCACCGCTAGCTTCAGTGTAGTAGTGCACGTATGCTCATCGATAAACTTCGATTCGGCGATCAATGCGCGGCTTATAGCAATCAAGGTGTTCGGCTCCTGAGAGGCCCACACATGAAGTTTGTCCCTCATGCGCTTCGTAGCTAGGAAGTCACTCAAGGTACGGTGTAAGAAGTCCACTTTAGTCTGAGCCCCAATATCATCCGCGGAGGCAGTCTCTAAGAGACCTTTAAATCGACCGTTGAGCCTCCGCTGGGTCAGAGAAGCACGTTCTTGGATCTCAGAGTGTCGCCACGTCTTGCTGGGCATATCGAACCCGAAAGTAGTGTTTCCGTCGTCCAGGAAGTAGTAATGGATCAACTTCAAGGGATGTGGGCTCCGCATGGCGGCAAGAAAGGTACCAGCCATCCGGCTTCGATAGATGTCTTCTACAGATATAAGTATCTGCTCAAAGAACTCTTCCAGATCTGAAGGCATCGTACGTAAGCGTTCTCGTAATATGGGGATAGGGTCCTCGTTGTCGATGCCGTTGCGCAGCGATCTGACTACCAGGCGAACCCAGAGGAAAACTCCTTGCGCTCGCTCTCCAATATCTTGTACCAGACTCCGAAGGAGGGTTGGTTCGGATCTCATGTAGGAACCATGCGATAGCAGATTTTCCCGTGCAAACAGCTCGATATCTGGCCTGGTAAACTCGTGAACTCGAAGCATTTGTGGAGTGGCCTTTCCAAATGAATCTTGGAAACAGTTCCACGGCCTACTTGAAAGACACATTTTGACGTTCGGAGCCGTGGATAGGTCTCGCAATGTGTCAATTACGTCCCAGCTGTCCCCATAGTACTCGTCCAGGCCGTCTATATGGAAGTAGAACCTGGTATTCATAGCGGGTTGTGAGCGGAACAAGGCGAATGACCTTTGTAACTCAGGAAGGGTCCATGGGCTCAGTGATGTGATTTCATAAGCTTGAGGTTGAGATTGGGATTGAGGCCCAGCATCCCACCTTTCCGGACATAATTTTGGAGCCAACTCGGGGCAAACTTGAAGTATATGATGTAGGAGTGTTTGGAGAAGTCCTTCCAAGGACTTTTGCATCTGCTGTCCTGGTAACCAAAAGTAAAAACACACTTTGGCCAACGGTGCATCTCCGGACCAAACACGAAGATGTCGTATAGTCTGTTCATGGTCAAAGAGATATTTCATCAATGTTGACTTTCCGGAACCTGTTGAGGCGGTAAGTTAAGGAGTGACGGACTGTGAGCCACTCGGACCCACCTGGCTTTCCGGTGATCCAGTAGATCCCACTTCCACACCGCAGCCATTGAGTGAACCCCGTATCTGGCTGTGAAGAAGACGACTGAAATGCACGAGCGCGGTATATCCAAGAGAAGGTTCTTCGATGCGCATCTTTGATGGCGCTTTGTCTTGTGTGCATGGACTCGTAGCGAAGACTGGCGATGATCCTATGACAATGGGAGGCCTGATGAACGTTATAAGAAAGCAGAGAAAATCTATCATGCAATGCCTTCCAGAAACTATCGCCGTGGAGTCCCAGAACATGGGTCTGAGTAGCTTGGAGCTGAGAGGCCAAGGCTTGAATCTGTGCAGTGATGTCTAAGGCTACCTGAAGATTCTTCTGTTCCAATTCTTTGAACATTTGGATGAGCTGGATTTGACTGTCACTATTTTCATCGTTTCATAAGTAATGACGACGCGTATCGAATAGTATGACGAGACGTTACCTTGTGTCAGACACCAGATGCATGGTTACCTGGTCTCTGAGCAGTGCCAGCCTTGCCTTCAATTCTTCGATGTGTGCTTTTCCCCATACAGACTTGAGAGCTTTCCGAAAGCTCTGCCACCTTCTTGGTGTATCTTCAGGTCCCAATACATTATGCTTGCGCTTGAGTGCCGCAAGCGCATCCAAAAGTTCTTTGGCAACGGTGTCGCATCGAGTCGCGATCTCAGATAGCCGTGTAGACGATGAGCCTGTAGTTGAATTTATCTTTTTACTGAAAATCCTAATGTCCCGAGACACCATGTTGAGGTCGACATTCTCGTCCAATGTGCCCGATGCGGACTGATGCAATTCCCTCGTCTTCGACACAAGAACAAAGCTGAAAGAGATAAATTGGATGATGTTTCCGGCAAGACCAATGGCAGCAAGACTTTCTGCCATTCTGATATTGTTCTTTTTGAAGTGAATCGCAAAGGCGTGTCAGACCGGGACGCGGCCAACCATAATTATAGTTCGAAGCGGTACAGCTGCGCAGCCGTTCCAGGCCCCACCATCATCAGGCTGAGGGCTGTGTTGATGTGTGGCGATCCGTGATTCGATGCGAGGACGACAGCGGTGACACGACATGCTGCGCGCATTTCGGCAAGGCAGAATGATGCTCTCATGAAGCATCGTTCCGGTGAGGTGTGGCGGTTTTGGCTGGTGACGATTGGAGGCTACGAGCTCTGGTGCTTGGCGATGTCCAGGTGCGCCTGCCTCCACACCGGCAAGGCACACGCAGACGGCAAGAACACGACTCCACGACATCCTTTGAGTGGAGCTGACATCAAAACAATATTAGTGGCAATGCAATGCATGCGACAAATTACCTAGAGATGATCCATTAGGTAGGGAAGCGAAATGTACATTGCGGGGTTTGACATTGGCTCACCACAGCCTATTAGCATCGCTCGAGCCCCTACGCTTGCGAAGCATTCCTGATGCTAAGCAGACTGCACACGTGAGATTGCGATGCGCCAGCCTCATCTTCCCGCCACCATGCAACTCTTCGCTTCCTATACTCTGCCCCTCAACCACTCGCCCGCCCGCTTAGCCATATTCACAGCCTCCTGGTTAAACCCCAGAAGATGGCCAAGAAGGAGAATGTCATGTGGGACATTCTCTTCAATATCCAATTGCAAATCATTGCCTGCCTCCTTCATCTTCTCCGCCCACTCCACAATATCAAAGTATAGCACCTCTCCGCTGCCCGTGTTCACAAACATGGGCACCCCAGTCTTGAACGTCCGATTCTTCTGCGACACATAAGGCTGCGACAGCACCTTGTCCCCACCCTCGCCCGCATACGCGGTTGTGCCCCACGCCGTGAAGGGCGGCGAGATGTAGTCTGTAGCGTAGTTTCGGTTGTCGTGGACGTAGGAGCCGGAGGTATCGGCAGGGTTGGTCCACGGTGACCAGAGGAGCGCGGAGGAGGGGGCGGGTAGACCGAGTTCGGAGCCGTAGTCGGTGATGTAGCGAAGGAGCGCGATGGCGAGGTTGCCGCCTGCTGAGTCACCCGAGAGGATGATGTTCTTCGGGGAGA
The DNA here is from genome assembly GCF_023757995.1 of Alternaria metachromatica. Taxonomy (NCBI): domain Eukaryota; kingdom Fungi; phylum Ascomycota; class Dothideomycetes; order Pleosporales; family Pleosporaceae; genus Alternaria; species Alternaria metachromatica. Next base: position 153,972 of record NW_026055527.1, read on the forward strand.
TATTGAGGTCGTTCAGCAGGTATAGGTATGATGTCAGACTGTCTTGGAGGGCGGCTGGGAACGGGTTCGACGTCTTCGAGACGGGCAGGGTCGAGAGGCGGTATTGCGGGCAGAAGACGTGCGTGGCTGGTGTGTGTTTGAGGAGTTTCTTTGCCATGGGTCCGCTGGCTGCTGTTCGTCCATCCCCTAGAAGGAGTTAGTGGACGCATCTGAGTAGTGGAAACGTCATGCTCACCCGTGACGAAAGCTCCGCCGTGGATATGGAGAACCACCTTAGTGTTCTTATCACTGCCCGTGGTCAAAGGCGCAGGAAACCACGTCGCCCCGATTTCCACAGGCACAATGTCCTTGTTGCTCCTCAATGGCCCCTTGTATGCATCGCTCTTCGCCGGCTTGATGACTACGAAGCGCTCCTTCTCTTGCTCCGGCGTCAGGGGTAGTGGCGTAGCAACCTGCACCTTTGACACGTGCCATAGACCAGAGAAGAAGGCGTGTACGGTGATAGCCTGTCGAAGAGTCCAGCTGGGATGCTGGCGACCGAGAACGAGGAACTTGATGAGGATGATAGGGAAGCGCACGAGCTCGAAGCCCAGGGCGCCGAGCCCATACACGGCCTTTACGGGATGTTGCGTGAGGTCCACCATTGCGCTCGTGGCAGTGTCGACAGAGATGAAGAGAGCTCCATTGCGGGACTAGGAACTTATAACGCGATGACGATGGTGTGCCGCTTGCCTGTGATTGTTGAGGGGCGGCTGGTTCTGAGGATCTGAGCCGAGGTCCTTGGCGCTGCTAGCTCACGATCTCCAAAACTACCCCACATCTGTACCTCGACTTTTCCTACCTTTGCCCTTATCGACTTAGGAGAAACGCATTTTGGTACGCACCGCGTTTGGTCCGGCGACCTCGCAACGCGTTCTCGAGCACGCGATGACGACCCGATGTCAAGGAGCTTACGTTCAGGCGACTTACGCGTTCCGGACGACTTTCCGGCGTGTTGGTCCAACTTTATCCTACCAGATCCCTTACAGACAGGCACACATACTGGGGCACCCTGACGCCTGTCAAGCGGGAATCTAGAGCGGTTTCCTCACCTCACGCCTCTACCAGGTTGCTTGAAGGGAAAGAGCTTGGGATACATGACGTCACGTTGCAAGATCATACAAGTAATTCACTGTAATCTTTTGGATTCGGGTATCTCAATCTTCTCCATATCTTTCCAACATCGGTAAGCCTTTCCTAGGCTCGGTTCGTACCATCACCGGCCGATTGCTGTCGCGTGAGGGGCTTCTCTTTCTCATCTCAAGAGGGACGCACCGTTGACTGCCATAATGAACGTTTGACCGAAGCCGAGATGACAGGCAAAGATGCCAGTCGAATTGGACTCGCTTCTGAGCCTAAGGATTATAACGACGTTCCCTTTTCGGCACGGGAGGCACGTAGTCTTCATCAGTGTCTTCCTGGTCATAGTGCCAGATCAATGCCATGATATCACCCCGCGTGGTACATGTATCGCGACTGAGCTTTGTGTTCCGCCCTTGATCAATACGCTTTTGTATTTTTTCCTTGACTTCGTCCAGCTTTCCTGTCGTGAGCCTCGCTAGATCCAGGAGGAGGATTAGAAATTCCTCACCCCATCTCTCGATGTCATTGGTGTGCCTATAGCTTAGGCCATTTGGAAGTGCTTCTTGGACGTGTTGTATATTCCAACGACTGCAGATCTCGTTGATCACCTCGTTGATGACTGGTTCGGGGGTAGGAGACCGTGACAGTTGCGCGTTGGGTGTCATGGTTGATGTCGATTGACAGGATCTTGCGATGGTCTTGGTTGCGGTTGCAATACCTTGCTTGGGTCGTAGAGAGTCGCCGGTTGGTGTGGAGAGACTGTGATCATATAGGAGCTCGCGGGATTATATCGTGTCGGGGAGAGATGTGTGACTGAACAAGGTCGCCATCCATCGGTCCAAATGAGGAGTGATCACACAGAAGCTCACATCTCGACTTTCACCCGAATCAAAACGCCTGCGGTTTACCTCGCGCTCGCACCGGTGAAAGCGATAGCCTAGATGCATCGCGGATCTCAGTACCTTTCTGATAATGACTTTCCAGATGACATGGTATAATGCGCAGACTCTGTCCTATAATAGGGCTGAGCCATCAGTGTAGCTGTCGGAGGCTTGCTTATATAATGTATTCAAGGTATGTGTGACGAAATTGTAGTTCGGTCCTATACCCGTCCGATTCCATGTTGAGATGACATGTCGGACCCCGTATGCCAACGGAGCAGATGTTGTCTTTTATGAGTGAAAGGCTTGTTTGATGTTTGTATCGATACAATGAATCATGAATATTCCAGCGAACTCCCATTTGGCTTGCTGTAGAGCAAGCTTTCGCGCCTTTCACACCTTCAGTGCAAGGACGAGGCGTCGGAATCGAGTGGAAGTTAGAACAATCGACTGTGAATGAGTAAAGGGATATACAGCAATGTTTTAATGTTTCAATCATTCCTGTCTCTTCATTGTGGGCAGATGACAGACCTTGAGGGAGAGGGAGAGATTTGCTTACTCAGCTCACTCTGCCAAGCCGAACCCTGGCGTCTTTCCACTCAGAGCTCCCACCAGTTTCAATCAAATCTTTGGGCTTCCATTTTACCACCGGCATCTTTCCAGCGCCGAAGAAAGTGCGCAAACCAGCGACGTTTCTTCTTATCGCATCGCCATTCCTTGCGAATATACGGGATCGTGATGCCAGACTTCAGCTGTCAGCTGTCGCACCGGCCAGAAGCTGTCAAACATGGAAGCAACAACAATACACATGCACGCTGATACCCGCCGAACGGATTTCGCCAAAGACGTCTGACTAGTGCGCTCCTCATACGATAAGCAAAAGCAGAGAACAATGGGGACGTCGCATGCATAGCCTTGCTGGCCATCATGCCTCGGTTGAGGATGTTGCCCCTTTCCGGAAGTCAGGCGCGCGCGGTACCCCATTCAACGACCTTCATCCCAAAATACACGATGGATCATTCTTGCGTAGTCGCAAACATACTGAAAAGGAACAAAAATGAACACCCACGCCGTCCAGTCGTCGTCGTTGTGGTGCTGAACAGACTGTGCTGTGTATACGAGTAGACAGCTCCGCCAAATTATGGGTACCTGTGTCCGTCAGCAATTCCGCCGAGAGAAGGCGAACCCAGACCACTTCATGTCGCGTGCACGACCCGGAGATTTTCAGGACCAATTGGCTACAAGAAAATACCAATCATGCATGGTTCGTGATGCCAAAATTAGATGACAACGGTCTAAGATCGTTTTCTAGACGAAGCTGTCCTTAGCTCTTCGGTGAGAGTAACCGCAACCCCACACCTTCCATGCTCCATCCTACATCGTATCCTGAACACGAACTTAGTCGCTGCAACGGGCACTATGGCAGCCTTTCCCGTATGCGCATTGATCATGCGCCGTTTAAGAAGCCCCGTACTGGTACCCTTTAATAGCATTGCGCATTCTAGAGGCCTTATATACCGCTGCTCGGCGCAACGGTCTTCACCATCATCATTTGACATTCGTTTAGTCCTTCGTTAGAAAATCCAAGCGCACTGATCATGAGGAGAAACCAACTAATCAGCCTTGCGCTGCTTGCCCCGAGTTGTCAAGCCTACGTCTGGCCCAGCAAGTACGACCAGCTCGATGACCTACTGTATCTGCAATCTGGGTACATCAGGAACGGAGAACTCTCAGATCGTACGTACCCATACTCCTCATTTTATCCCTCCTGCAACTTACACAACAACAGAGGTCCAGACCTGCTCATTCGGCGCTCGCCAACCAGGCATCCAAAAGGCCGCAGAATGGGTGCGAACGAACTTCCACGACGCCGTCACCCACGATGCCTCAACGGGGATCGGAGGCTTGGACGCCTCGATTCAATACGAACTCGATAGAACAGAGAATCTTGGTGCCGCGTTGAACAACACCTTATCCGATATGGCCAGTTCAGTCAACATCCGGAGCTCCGCAGCCGACGTTTTGGCCTTGTCATTGGTCATGTCTGTGGCTCGTTGCGCTGACATGCGCGTGCCTCTACGACTGGGCCGCAAGGACGCGGCAGAGGCTGGCATCAAAGGCGTACCGGAAGCGCACACCGACCTCGACACCACAAGGAAGAGATTTGAAACTGCCAGTTTAACAGAGAAGGAGATGATCACTTTGATTGCTTGCGGTCACAGCATTGGAGGTGTTCACTCAGTCGATCACCCGGAGATCGTCTCCGGTCCCGTTACCGCCGAGAACAAGGCGACTTTCGATACCACCAGCGGAGAAATGGACAACGCTGTGGTAACAGAGTACCTCAACAACTCGACGGCAAACCCATTGGTCGTCAACGCCAACAACACTTTGAACTCCGACAAGCGCATCTTCCTTGCCGACGACAACGCGACTATGCGCAAGCTTGCAGACAAGGCTTACTTCAAGTCGCAGTGTGAAGCTGCCTTCGAAAAGCTGATTCACCTCGTGCCAGGAGATGTCACACTAACGGAGCCCATGGAGCCAGCCGATATCCGTCCTTACATCACAACATACCAACTCAAGGACGGAGCAGTCGAGTTAACAGGACGTCTTCGTGTCCGAACCACACCAGTCACCGGCCGCGACGGCGACACACTCACAGCTTCTCTCATCCCAGTTTCGCGCAATGGCAGCGCATCCGCCGAGATCGTCGCCAACCGCGCTACCTACAAGTTAGGAACGTCCTCTGGATACCTAGACGAAGTGTTCCAGTGGTTCGAATTCACCCAGACACTCAACACCACCGACGTCTTCGACGCCTTCACCATCCGCGTCAACGACGAAACCTACGACAACGGCGGCACAGGCAGCTACCCCATCAACCCCAACGTTCTCTACCAACAAACTCAGTCATGCACAGCCAAGGATATCACAACAGGCGAGTGGAAGATGACCATCACCGCAGCCGTTTCCAAGGCCCTCCTCCAGAGCGGTGCTACACCACAGCTCAACGTGTCGAAGAAGACCAAGGTCCAGGGCCTTGTTATTCCTCGTCTTACACCAACGATTGTCGAGATGAGCCCTGCGGGCAAGGAGACGGCGGAGTATGTGTATTACACTGCGACGACGGTTTTGAGTGAGAGGGGGCTGGATTCTACGTTTGATATTGAGGTTGGGGAGAGTAAGGTGGAGTTTATTAATGCGAATGCGCTTACGCAGCAAGAGTGTGCGCCGTTGTAGATACCCAGTTTTTAATGACTAATTTTATCGTTCCAAAGCCCGTTTGTTCCAATTTTCTTCGAGTGACATGACGAATACCATGAATAAGAGGTGTCGTGTATTGTTAGACAGGTTTAGCGCGCGATCACGGTGCTCAGTCGCATGCAATATAATACCAAACATCCTGCACTTGCCAGTATTTCGGGTGCACGATTTTCTTGAACATCTATGAGACCAAGCCTCGGTCTAAGTCTTCCTCGTCATCTACTAATACATCATCCCCACCGACCACACCAGGAACGCCGAACCATGCAACCCAACCCTACAACTTCGAAGACAGCTTCCCGCTCTTTTGCGCCGTGTAGGTAGCGATGAGATCCATCAACGCTGGGCTAAGTACATCGTATGTCTGCAGACCCTCCTTCCTGAACTTCTCGCGTACGGCGTCCATCTCCTTTGGGTTGAAACCCTGCTCGATGATGCTGCTGACGAAGGCGGCGAACTGCGGCTCTTGCCATCCCTTCTTGTCACTGAGTTCAACGTGGACGAAGTCCAGGCCTTTGAATGGATGGTCGACGACGATGCGACCGAAGAGGTGGACGCCGCATTGCTTGCAGGCATTACGCTGGATGGCCGCTGATTCGTCGATGATGTGCAGCTTGTCGCCGTTGGCGGTCACGGAGACGTTGTCCTTTGGAATGACGCCAACGACGGAGAAGAGCGCGCCCTTTGGCTTCCAGCATTTCGAGCAGCCGCAGGCGTGGTTGTGCGCGACGTTGCCAGCGAGGGTAACTTCGACCTTCTTGGTGGGGCAATGGCAGTAGAGCTTGCCGCCGGAGAAGTTGGGGTCGCCCTTCTTGATACCGTTGTCGATGGCGGGGTGGATGGACGGCATTATGAACACTAATTTATCGATGGTTTACTTGGAACAAAAGGTGGTTGTTTGAGGTTATCTGGAGGGTGACAAAGTCGCAGATACTCAGGTACCTAGGCGCACACTATATACGGGTCCTGCGTTCCACATCGAGACTATCACCCCCTCACGGGACTGCGCAACCGATCAAGAAAGAACCGCCCCAATATGTGGTGCGACCGCACGCAATACTGATGGTATTGTGGACTGGAGGTGCGGAGCCGCATAACGTTGCCGCTTTAGGTCACTCGGCCCTTCCCCGCCTCGCTTTGGAGATTGCCGCGATACAGCTGCCTGCCCTTTGGAGGCGATGCAGATGTTCATATTCACTGCATTTCGCGAACATGAAGAGACGATCCGTCACTACAGCTTCGAGATGAGACCGACGCTTTGATGAGCATTGCATTCGGTGGTGGTGTTGCACGTGCGAAGTAGAGGATGCCTCGTATCGGCGCCCGATAAGACCCTGACTATGTTCGCAGAGGGAAAACAGTAGCCAAGAGCGGTAGTCCGCCAAAAGAGCACATCCAAAAACACCAAAGCTTGTACATCTGTCGATCCAACCTTCCATCCTGTATAGCGACCGCTCGCATAGCCGTACCCACCAAAAGCCCGCCAAGAGAGACCGAAACTACCGCCGCCTCCCAGCGAGCACCCAAGAAGACCAGCGGTGCATAAAATGTCCAGAAAACGACGGCCACCACAACAGTCCACAGCGCACGTCTCCTACCCAACTCAATTGGAATGGTACGCCGGCCACGGGCTCGATCGCCGGCTTCGTCGCGAAAGTCTTGGGCATGAATCGTTGTGCCGATGATACCAAGTGTGACCAGAAAGATCCATTGCCATGCTGCGTAGCTCATCGTAGTATCCGGGCCGAGGGCGATGCGTAGAGCGCCGCTGAAAGGGCATACGAGGCCAAGAGCACAGATGGCATTGCGCGAGATGCCGCTGAAGTCGCTTCCGCCCATATCGTGGTACAAGGTGTTGAAGACAACCCATGCGACGTACATCGGCACTACGTTGAGGCGGTAACTGACAAGTGCAAGTGCCAGGTACGCAGCAATCATCAGGATTGTAGTCTGCGCTGTGTTGATCCTTCCTGTTGGGATTGGACGCCAGGGCTTGTTGATTGCGTCTTCTTGGAGTGAGGATTCATGACACTGATTTTGCAGGCAGCATGGCAACAACATCAGCCAAAGCCATGTCAACGTTGTTGGTACTCTTCGCAACACCGCGAGACCGTCTTGGGATGGTAGATCCAAAGCCGGGCCGGAAAGAGTGGCGAGCACGCCGAAAACTGCGGGAGGGATGACCACGTCTTTTAGGTTGTCGCACGTGAAGAGGACCAAGGTGTGGGCATGGTACAGGATCTTCTTTGCGGCCCTTGATGGGCTTGTGACGAATTTAGATGTGGGATGATTGTCGATGGGTGTAGAGACATCCGTGCTCTCACCCATGTCTGACGACGTCCCCTCCATGGCAGACATGGTGTACGCAAATTGAGTAGGGTAAAGAAGTCGATGCTTGGAGTTCACCGAGGTTGAGTTGCTGTGTGTATTCCCTTCATAGCTTCCTCGTCCGTCTTTTATAGCACATCTCAGCGAACGCTGGCATATCTTGTCACTCCAGGACTGGATACAGCTTGCTATTCCCTCGCATGCCAAAATCAATACTCCTCGTGCATCCCACGTTTAGCGGAAAGATGAATGAGTGGTACGGTACCATTGTTACTTTCTGTCATATCCTGCTTACATGCCTTATCTCGCTGTAAGCCTTGCTGTCCATGTACATCACCCTCCCGATCGAGCCTCGAACATTGCCGTCGCATACTTATTGCACGGTAAATCGGCATCCGGCGACGAGCTTGTGGAAATTGAAGCTTTACGAGTGGTTGTTCATGTTGCGTCCCTGTTACGCCCGGCAGAGTGCATATAGATAGCTAAGCGACGTTGTGTGCCTTATTTGACATGAACCTTCGGCTAGCAGATGTAAAGATTAGGTTGCTGGCCATCGTCGGCTTGAGCTATGTAGCGCCATCCTGCGAAGAGAAGGTATCCAATGGAAGATGTTGATCTGAATCTTGATACGTGTTGCTTATGTCTAGGACGCATATACGCGACGTTCACGCTGTGCACTTTGCGAGGTCGTAAGCTAGATCGATCATGTGACTTCAAACATTGGGTGCGGGCTTCTTGGTATTCAACTTAGGTTCTGATTGTAGCAGTGAGGCCGATCGATGGTCCGGTGTTCCGGTAGGTGATTAGTGATCCAGGCAATCTTTCTTGGTGTTGGTGCCCAGCTTGGTCGACAGACGCTCCGTACCGCCCGCGCTCATCAAAGGCGCTGTGTTGTGTACACCACACCACGATACATTCTGTTCGTCATTGCTGGTGAAATTGTCTTGGCTCGTCGACAAGTGGCATCGTTACGGCAAGATGCTAGGGTCGTGAGCGCTTGATGTCTAGAGAGATGTTAGGAGCGGCCGTTGGCAATTCTGGAGGTGTCCGAAATATCGCAGAACTCTCTCTTAATGCTGTCCCGTTAGCTATCTGGACACTGCTACCAGAGCGGTATGTGCAATAGAGTTGCAGAGCCATAGTCCAGACGCGACAATGTGACTTGCTCATGCCGCGGAAGAATGCATCCGCGAAGGTAAGGAGTGCTAGCATAGTGCCGCCGCGTGCGCGCAAAGCCCCGACCCGTGACCTGCCTTATGTGCTTCGCCGTTTTACCCTGTCGATAAGGATGCTTGTTTTACAGTCCAGTACCTTGCGGGCGCGTCGCAAAGAACGATGTTTTGATTGAGTCCTGAAGGGGGAAAACTGCAATGATGCGCGCGAGGACGGGGCCACCTTGGCAAAGCGGCACGGGCCTCAGCCGACGCGCCCATTCGAGGTCGCACCTGCCGTGTCTGCTCGCGCGCCCCACTCAACTCATCTCTACATCAATCACTCGTTCGACTTGCATGATTCCTTGGCTGCTTCACAGGAATTCCATAGCCATTATGTCTCGGAAGCGTACCAGAAGTTCATCGCGCGGGAGGCACCAGTGTACCTTCGTCATCCGTCGGGCGCTGTGAACGTGGCCAGCGGCTATCAAACTACCAGAGCCGGGGAAGCGATCCTATGAGTGGGATCGGGACCTCCTTCAACGCGTACTAATGCACGACCGGAAGCCCGCATTGGAGTCGTTCGCACAATATCAGTGCATGCGGACTTTTTGCCTACTCACTCATACATCAAGGTAAGACGTATGCTGAGGACGCGACCTTTCAACTACTGGCTCCATGTACCTAAATTCTGGGATATAGCATGTGCACCATAAGACATTCTTCGATCAACCTCCTTTCACTCGAGACTGAAAGATCATAGTACATGCCGGACACTCTTATAATCCTACCGTCTGAGGCCAAGGCTACCTTCTTCAAGGTGTACACTTGTGGTTACGGACGCCGCGTCATGTGCTGTCGCAAGCTCTTCCCTACTATCATCCATCGCTAGCCACGTCTCTGATGGGTTCTCCTTGCGGTTCCCCGATCCACCCGAGCCACCAATGGTAGTGAGTTGGACTTCTTGCTCATCCGCATCAGGTCTTCTTATTGCGTTTCGGCCTGCGCGAACCAGGACAGCAAATGATGGGGTTAGACCGATGACTACGGCTGTCGATCTGGTTAGCGACATTGCCATCGGTAGTTTCCAGTCATGCTCAACCAAATCGTGGAATGAAGGACAGCGGACGTACCAACGGCGCACTCAGCCATGCCCCAAACTGCGAGCCATGTTCCGTCTGTGTCGGCATCTGTATTGATCGTGTTTGCGGTAATTTGGGCGGCTCGGAGTGTAGATATCATGATGCAAAGAACAGCACTAGCGAAAAGCGCATTGATGCCTAGCCCGTCTGTCAGCTTCCAGGGTATCATACATTATGATTGGCAACATCAAGCATTGAATGGCTCAAACTCCGCTGTGTTTTTTGAAGTTTGAGGGCGGAGACACATACTGCGAGGGTATCAGCAGTGCATACTGAACGTCAACTCGGCTTATGACCCACCCAATCTTTTGTCCTCGTGGCAATTGAAGATTCCACGTCAGATGCATGGGAAACGCAATGACTGTAAAGAGCGTTGATCAGATGAAGCTCTGAATGGTATATGTATTGTGTGCTCGCACGTACTCATGATGTTGGTCAGCGTGTCAGCAGCGAAAGAATACCAGACACTCATGAACTGACGCACCCTGTCGTGACAGCCACCGTTGAAGAACCCTTTTAAAGTCTCGCAGGATTCGATATAGCAGACGTAGTTCCCTACTTGAGTCTATCGATCCCTTTGAGCGCAGGTAGCATCAGGGTCGAAGCTGTACGGGGACTTACAATGGCACAAAACACCACGATGAACCACCAGATCTTGTTGTAGACACTTGGCACTCCTACCAGAAGCTTTCTATACAGGAACAGCAGGCTAAACTTAACCAGCCAAAGTATTATCCAGAAGATGATAAGAGCGGGGAAGTACAGCCTTCCCAGCAAGAAACCTTCATCGATCAGTTCCGGATAATATGGCGCTCTTCCCTCTTGGACTGCCACGACGCGGTCTGACAATGGCGCAATCGCAATGTATAGTGCGCATTGAGAAACGAAGAAAGCGTATGCTAAAAAGACGCAGTAGTCTTCCGCTACAAACCTCTTCGGCCGCAGCACAAGGAGCACTATCCGAGCTATCATGACCACCAAGACAACAGATACGGCGACGTAGCCAACCGTAAGTACGGTCGTCTGCGAGAACGAGTTACTGGATTTCTTGATGCCCTCGCTGTTGCCGTTGGGTAGCGGAGCGTCTGGCATCGTGATAGATGTGCAAAAAGACCTGAAGCATCTAAAAAAAGGAAACGAGTTGGTGAAAACGAGTTGAATAGAGATGAAAAGACAGACGAGTGATGGGGCGCAGTCTATATGTGATGATCAACGCCTGAGATCAACACGGCTGAGACATTTTACATATGGGCTATAGGCTCCTTGTTGTGATGTCTGAGACATGCCTGCATCGGCAAGAGTGATTGACGCCCCAGTGATCCGGTAAATGGCGTTATCGTCAAGAGCGTTCCTTTGTTGGTGCTGCCGCTGCCAAGTTCTCGTGGTAGACGCTCCGTTCCGCCCATGTTCATCGTAGGCGCCACGCGCTATACAGCGCGCGCCAAATTGCAATGCTTGCTATTCGTGACTCTTTGTATATGTCTCCTGGTGCCTTTGGCGGCCTTTCCCTTCTCTGCAAACTGCAGGATAATGCGCAATGCTTTGATTGTCGACGAACATGCTTTACTTCGCTAATGTCGTTTCTTTGCGCGCTCATAGAAGTTGGGCTTGCTTCGCTACTCAAGCGCTTGAAAATTTGGAAATGGTTTAGAGCAGCACATCCACGGAAGTACACTCGCAATGCGGGAGTCGGTGCGTGACATGCCGAAGCTGCGGAAGGGGCCACCCGCCGGGTGAAGTGAATCCGGCCGCACTGTCACATTGCTCTAGACCTTAACAGGTATAACCTGATTAGTGCGTGAATTCTCTAAACAGAGTAGTTTTTCGTAGACTATATTACGTATCTAAAGTAAGCCTTAAGCTTTAGTATTTCTTAACTATAAAAACTTAGAAAAATCTTAACTTAATAACTAAAGTATACTATTATAGTTATATACTACTTTAATACTTAAAAAAAATAAAATTATAAAATCTTTATACTTATACTACTATTAATTTTTTTATATTTATTTCTATCTAAGTACTTAAAAATACTTTAATATAACTTTTATATATATATAATACTATTAAAACTTAGCTCTAATAAATATAAGCTAATTAAGCTTATTAACTTCTTTAATAAAAAGTATTTTAGCTATATTACTAAGTATAGAGAAGCTATTAACTAGAAATATATATTTTTACTTTAAGTAATTACTTATTATAAAGTTACTATTATCTTTATTTTTAATAATACTTTTAATAATATTATTAAACTCTTTATATATATAAAGCTAAAAACTTTTAAATAACTTTATAAAAGAGTTTTTACTAATAATACTACTACTACTAATAAAATAATTATTAATATACTTATAAATAAATTTTAAAGAAAAGTATAAAAATAAGTAAAATATATTTTAGTTAAAGTTTAAAGTAAATAAAAGTAATAAGTAAATTAAGTAAACTAGTAATTAATAAGCTTATAAGTATACACTATAATATCTTCTGCAGCGTAACATTAGGCTTGTAGACTATAGTTGTTAAGTCTTGTTGCGATGCTTAAACTGAAATATCGCACCACCCGGAGCCCGACAAGCCGGATGACCGGTGTCCGTGCCACCTTGGCAATGCGGCACGGTCCTCAACCAACGAGCCGCGCCTTTCCCACCTTCCGTGTCCGCTCGCCCACTCCACATATCTCATTCCAATATGAATCCTTCGCTCGCCCTCATCCTCTTAACCAGTTGCTCCTGGGCGCAGGAGAGTTATCGCCATGATGACACAGCTACGCACGAGCGACTTGTCATTCGGCTCTGAAGTCCAGCAATGTGCCCCATCTCCTCCTGGAAGCCACATTTACTCAACCACTCTTGCCATACCAGCGCTGAGGAGGCAATCCTACAAACGGAATATATGCACCCTATAGCGTATGCTAATGCAGGGCCGGCAGCTCACACTTGTCTCCATATGAACCCAGCCCCTCATCCGGCCTGTCTAGGCATCGGTTCGCATCCTGTCAACCCTTACGACGGAGTGAGGCTTGCACTCCGATTGGGTGTAATCCAAGGAAGCTATGTCCTTTTGCTAACAAAAGCCTAGCTAGAGCCACGGTGAACGCAGGTGTGAGCCAGAAGCCTCCTGTCGGTAGATGCAGGCTACTAATCCGAGGGACTTCTTCGCCTACTTACTCGTACATGAACATACATCTGTGGTCAACGGCCAAATGTAAAAGCACGAGGTAGCCTCGTCGTTCATCCTATTTTGGAGTCCTGTACAACATTCCCCACCATGAAATTTATTGAGAAGGTTATGTGTGGCACCCTTGCCGTAATGGTAGGGGCGTCGGCCCAAGATACGTTCGAAGCACCTGATTTCAATGTAACCGAAGCCCTGATCCAGAATGGGGTCAATGTTTCCGCAATGCCTGAATTGGCGGGCTTGGCCATCCGATCGTCTTTAAGCGGCTGCTCCATCGCAGTGAGTTTTGGCGCTGTGCTTCTCTGCAGCATAAGCTAACTTCCACGACAGTGTGGCTCGCTCGAAGTCGTCTTCGGTAAAGAAAAGACTGCCCGTGGACAGAATGCCGAATACTGGTCGAACCAACAAGCCGCCGTTGTGCCGTATTGCACCTTTACTCCCAAGGCCACTCTTGAGGTGTCATCCTTGATACTGATATCTCGCCTTACCCAGTGCCCCTTTGCGGTAAAGAGTGGTGGGCATGCCGCGTTTCCCGGTGCTTCCAGTATCCATGGAGGTATTACGGTCGACTTGAAAGACTTCACCGTGCGCAAGCTGTCTGCGGACCAGAAGACTGTCGCTATTGGGCCAGGTAACCGGTGGATAGATGCATACCGGTATCTCACACCCTACAACTTGACGATAGTCGGTGGCCGAGTACGTTCAATTCGGACGCCAAGCTACTCTCCATGAAGTGCGCTTACATCTTCTAGGCCGCACAAGTCGGTGTTGGTGGTCTGACTCTAGGTGGAGGCATCAGCGATTTGACAAACGAATACGGTCTTGCCTGCGACAATGTCGCTTCCTACGAAGTCGTTACCGCGTCTGGCGTTATTGTCAACGCGTCTCCGAGTCGCTACCCCGATCTATACTGGGCCCTACGCGGTGGCGGAAACAACTTCGGTATTGTCACAACCTTCCAATATGAGACTATTGTACAACCACCCATGTGGGGTGGGATGCGTATCCACGACCCCAGCACCACTCCCGCATTGATCACTGCATTTGAGAACGCCATCAATAATGCCGAAGAAGATACGAAGCTCGCACACGTAGTGTCATTTACAACATACGATACTTACCAGCTCGCATTTACCGAACTCGAATACCTCCTCCCAGTCGACCTCTCGAACCCTCCCGAAATCGCCAGGGAGTATCTCAGCATCCCATTCATGCAAGACAAGACGAGCAACAGTACCCTCGAAGATCTGACGCCACACCGAAGCGACGATATGCCATCTGGTTTCCGCACCTCCATGTGGTCTGCGTCATTCAAAATGAGCGCCGAGCTCATTCAGAAGATGACCGACAGATTCTTTGAGGTAGCACCTGGTCTGCCTGCCGTCTCCGTGAACATTGCATTCCAAGCGTTTTCCAAGCCAGCGCTACAAGCGATGCAAAAGAAAGGTGGTAACGCCCTAGGGTTGTACCCCGAGAACGGCCCGTTCTTCCATGTCTTGGTGTATATGGCGTGGAACGAGTCTAGCGACGACACAGCGATGATGGAGGCTGCCCAGTCCTATATTGAGACGTCCAAGGGTATGGCTAGGGATCTGGGTGTCGATAACGAGTACTACTACATGCCGTACAGCAGCGGATATGAGCCTGTGGTTTCCGGGTATGGAGAGGAGAACATGGCGAGACTAAGCGCTATATCGCAAAGGTATGACCCGATGCAAGTTTTCCAGAACCTGCAACCAGGGTACTTTAAGCTTGATGGGAAAGCACCGCTTGGTGCGAGTCTTTAGACAGCGCGCATGGAACGGGCTGTCATTGCTCAAAACTTCAGGGTTCTGCGGCGTTTGCATTTTTGTGGCTGAGGCTATTCGGGTGGCTACCAAAGTTGAGGCTTCCAACGTCGGCAGAAGACCTTCATCCCTTGCGAAAATATTACGATGTGCGCCTGCCCCTGTGCGCTGGATGTTATGCACGAGCGCAACCGAAGCATTCAATTTCGACTGTCTACGGGATTCTGATTTGAATGTAAATTGAAAGTTTCCTGGAGAACATGCGGACAGGCCCGCCCGCCCGCAGACTGTGCCGCAATACTAAGACAGCGCTAGTGGCGGAGCGCAGTGCTTAGCTGTCTTAGCCTAAAATCTGTGTCTCTTCATACTGATATTGCCAATTTAATACCTCCCCTCAGCTACCAAACTAGTCATCGCGATAGTGAGATTAGAAGGCACTCAACGCGTCGATGCAGAAGTGGTAGCTCTCTGTCTGGAGACCAGGAATACGATCCCCCAGCAAGCTGCTAGGTATACAACGGCACCCGAACGCATGGGCTGTACGTTCCCTTACCTCCGAGAAGCAATGTATCCCGCTCAGTGACGACATAGGCTGTTCATATGATACGAGTGAACGTCGAATCTGCGACATGTGAGAAGAACTGCAGGTCAATGGGCGGTAGGATAGATCTATCGACAGCCCATTTGGTACCAATAGAAGACTGCAGATGAAGTACTATCATGCTGACTGCTTAAGGTCGTCGCTGCAATGTCATAAAGTAAACACAACTCAGCCTAAATGAAGCACCATCATGTTGACTGTTGGGGTCGTTGCTGCAAAGCAACAAATTAAACACAATTTACTTTGAACGAAAAGGTGTTGTGTGGGGCTACCTGTGCGACTGACTTGTCGCTTCAACATAATAACATGACGGCAATTGTCACTCTGAAAGATGTATAAATTTCTTCGTTCGCCGTTGAGCTTTGGTTCCCACCACAAAGAACAGAATCACTCCGCACACCAAAAGCATCGTTATCATACCCACATTACCCCAATCACAATCTGAAATCCCAAAGTTACGATGTTGTCCCTGTCCTGGATCGCATGCCTCACCGCTCTCCTTCCCTTGGCTACCGCCGCATGCTGTAACGGTGACGACGACGTCCGATGTGCGGATGGCACTCGAAGTACACCATGCTGCGGATACGGAAAATGCAACATATTCTGCTGCGCCTGCAAAGGCGGCTGTCGTCACAGGAAACGGGACCTTCCCGAGGCATTCGACCTGGCTGATCGTTCGGACGCTACCATGACAGCTTTCATGGAAGCTGATACAGAAGGTACGGGCAGTATCACTTTGGACCGCTATCTGGAGTATATGGCGGTGGAGGGAGATAGTGAGGTTTGGGTCAAGTGGTTTAACGAGTAAGTGCTAATATTTTTGTTATTGCTATTGGATGTGGCGTTGACTTGATAAAGGCACGACACGAACAACGATGGTGTCATTACTGTCGACGAAGCTGCTTAAGACCATCAGCCGTATAAGACGCGGTTCTAGCCACGAATCAGGAGGGCTTGCGGAAGGATGCTGTAGGGTTAGCAGGGGATGGCATGACTAGGAGACGCTCAGGTATACGCACTCGAAAGAGAAGCGTCCAACACTCACTTGAACAACACACATTTCATATACACAATACATTCGTTTCTGCATCGTCGAGTTGAAACGTAATCGAAGACCTGAAAATGCGCGTCTAAGGGGCTCTGCCCGTTCATAGTGAGGACGTCTTGTGGACATGCACTTATTACAAATACAACATCTCTTAGCGCCTCTAACACAACATGGTGCTAGGTTAGGGTACGGCATCACAGCTTGCCATCATGCCGGCTGAATGCTGGACGTTAGATGCAGGTATTAATTGATCGTGCATGCCCAGTGGTGTCCTCTACGCCGTTTGCAGTGCCGCAAGTGGGATTGTATGAGCTTCGCGCATCGCACGCCAGGGTCTTCTCACATAGCCTATACCGTCACTGAGCGCAGTCATGCTTCTGTGACATCAAGCGTGGCGCTTCTCACATGTCAGGCACAGCAGTAAAGCATGGTAGACGATCGAACCCGCATGGTGATCGAACAAGTGCGAAAAACTTCCTAGCCCAAGGTAGCACCCGCACGTTGCCAGCATCCGAGTCCACTCCAGCGAAAGCTTGTCAATCTGTCCACATCAGCACTCAAGGCAACCACGCACATCATTCCCCTCATCGATGTCTTCGTCGTCACACCCTCTCTCTTGTCTTAACCCCCAATTCTCCCAGCCCCATCCTCATACCACCCACGCCTTCTACCCCAGCGACTTTAACCCAGTAAACCGACCCTGACGACGCGTACCTGGCGCCTCGCACATCTCAGGAACCGAACCCATGTCTGGCAGAAAAGGCTGTTGCGATTGGCTCAGCAAAATGTTTGATGTCGTAACAGACATGGAGGCGGCGCAGCATGCGGCGCATGAACGTCGGGGGGCTATTTTTGCAATCGACGGGAGGAAGGAAGGAAGCGATGGCGCGATGGGATGGGGGCCATAAGGCTGGCGCTGGCGCGGCGGCGGTACCTGAGACCAGGCGGTAATACGAGACTTGGCCCCTAGGGAGGAGGTCTTGAGAATGGTTGTCGCATTTGCCGTTTTGGCGATGGGGAGATGGGCGCGTTGCGGCTTACGAATTACAAATGCGTGTCGGAGGGCGCCGGTGCAGTATGTTTGCTATCGATTTTCATCAGCCGCGGGATCAGGTGCGATGGTGTTCTGACCGGTGGTCATGCATCGAACCAGTGGCTTGACGCCTTGGACGACAATCTGATGGCTCAGCCCTGTGAACGCGGTGCTGCGCCTCACCCACCACCACCCACCGAACGATAGCTTCCCGCAACACGCGGACATGCGACAAACCACCACGCATCGACCACCGAACACCTGCCTCGACGACAAAGCCATTGCCCAATGACCTACACTTTTTCTGCCAGTACCTGCGACCAGCGTAGCCCTGTCCAGCTCAGCGACGTACCCATCAATACTCGGCTACGGGCCCATAGCAGGCGAAGATTGACCACCAAAGTCCACAGTTGGGCAGGGCCGCTATGACTCCTCGGGGGCAGGACCCCAGCAAGCGAGGTCGACACGTTGACATTTGCACCGGACTACATTAGAAAATACTAAAGTATTGGACTGTGGGGAAGCATATCGGATCGGGTGGTTGGGATGAGGTTGGGTTCGGACGAGGGAGAATATTGGCGCTGGCGCTGTTCTGTGTGAGTCGACACGAACACGGGAATCCAGCTAGACACGTTGGCCAGCAAGACCAGCCTCGCCGGATGGGCAAAGGGCAGCTCCTGGTAAATGCGGGGGAGCTGGTGAGCTGGCAATACAGCTTGCGCACTGCTTTTGTCCTGAAACACTGACACGGGCAGCTCCGTCGATGCAGGAGCTGTGATGATATGGTTGATTCGAGACCGTCGTGTGCTGTGGGTTTCGTACAGGTACTCGTTCTGGTTGACCGGTGAGGCTGCAGTGCATGCACGCTGCACCTACTACGACGTGGACTAGAGGGCTAGCTGCATATTGACCGGTGACAATGGAGTCGCGGCCTGCTCCACTGGAGAATAAGAATATGCATATCATATGCAATCGACAATTATCCATGATGAAGTCGCGCATTCGTTGAACTGTCGTTGTTGTGCTGGGCTGGCCAGTTACGATGGCATCCTGATTATAGACAGGGTGGGGCTGGGGGCTGGCTGGAGTGCGGTTACCGGCATCACCCACGGGCTCTGGGGATGCGCAGTCGGGAACGTCCTTGATCAGAACAGATAGCTGCCGCGATATTGGGACAGTTGTCAATGCGCGATAATAAAGATGGAGAAGTGTTCTGGATTGTAGATGTCGCTATCAGGTCTGGCTAGTATGAGGGGTTGGCGGGGCCTTTTGGGCTGGACAGTGCGAAGTGCAGCTCATCAATTCTCCATCTCTCCTGAGGTTTGCAGTCTACTCTTTCCACCATCGCTCGATGACAAACATGTGCTGACGATATGTGACGTCCGATATTGGGGACTCGGTCGTTCTGCGGCGGACGCGCAATAACGTTCGTACATTCTCGTTCGATCTTCGTGTCGCGGGAAGAAGCGAGACAGGTGCTATTATCGTGAGGCTCCTACTATTGAGATCTTTCGGCTTGTGGCAATATCGCCGTTGTATTCAGGGTTGTATTTTTGGTAGTGGCGAGAATTTCTATTGAGTTCTGGTTGTGGCAGACGGCGCTGAAGATCGAGCACAGCCGGCGAGGCCGCTGCCTATCTGCCGGCTGCCGTCCAGCGCAAGTACCCCGCAACACCACATTCCATCGCTACCAGCCATCCAGGCCACTCTTAGTAATCTCCTACCAAGGCAACGATCACAGTAGACGTATTCTCGAACACCACCGATCACGGTACCTCCGTCGCCTGCCCCCAACTTGGCAGACCCTTGACTTCCGTCGTCCCGTGTGAGATTGCAAGATTCCTGCCTGGACCCTGACGTCTGCCATCATTGCCCCGCATCGCAACCTTGGAATCCTCCCTGACGAAGATCAGAATTCTGCCGTCGTGAACCATGTTGATAAGACGTCATGGGCAAACGACCCCCAGCATCCCGACTGTCATCAGAAACATCCGACCAGGGCCCCAGTCCAGCTGACGATGATGTCGTCCTGGTTTCACTCCGGGGCTGAGGTCATGTATGTAAGAAAGTGGCTTTGTGGCTCAGTATTGCACATTTGAAATCAACCGCGACGGCATGACATGTTTGCGCAACCTTGGTATACACTAGCAGTTGCGCAAATGCAAGTCTCACTTTGATACTCCAGGAGGGTGTATCGAAACCCACTTCACCTCGCCTGGCGATAAGGGAGGGTGCTTGCGCACGCCAGGCAGACATCAGGGTCCAATTCGCACACGCGCGGAAATCTTGGTTAGAGAGGGTGTTCACGCACTCGTATCCGGCGCCGGCGATCAATATATTCCTGGCCACATGATGCGGAACTTGGCTGGAGATAAGACAAGGTGTTGCTGGCTGCCCTGGGGTCTGATTGGTCGTGTCTCAGGCGTAACAAAGGGAGGAGCCAGAGGGGAGCAGCCGAGGTGTGTGTCTTGTAGGAGTCATTGTTGGTTCAGCATGTCTTGTGTGTGACTGTTTCAGAGTAGCGTGGTTCTGTGGGATTCTGTGTGTGTGGAGCAAGACTTGCGCTCCGATAGCGCATCTTGTAGTTATCTGTCGCAAAGACATTCTAGACTGCTGTAGAAATGATGTTAGTATTATTCTTGGGTAATGGGGCAAAGTCACTCCATGATGGCACAGTGATGTTGAGTGATGAGGAGATGTCTCCATTATTAGCTATCTAGCCAGACCCTCTAGTCTCAGCCCATTAACGTCATTCCAAGTCTCCTCCGCATCATCCAGGGTCCATTACCCTGGAGCGCATCATCCATTCCCTCCTCAAACACCGCAAAGGTGGAGGCATGCAACTGTGATCCTTTGCAGGTATCATTCCACCGTCGTTCCTCCAGCACCCAATAGCATGTATAAGCAACGCATAAGCAACGCGTGCGATAAAGCATGTATGAACGTGTGTTTGGCGGTGGCGCGCACCGGCGCGGAGCTTTTGCAGCGTCCGCCCGCGGATGTCGTCGTGGTGGGATCGGATCGGTTGACCGCGTGGCCGCTAGGCCTCGTAGCCGTAGATGGTATTGTGGGTATCGTATTACTCAATAAGTCGTAGTTCGTAAGGCGCAAAGAAAGTCTTCAAGTCATCATTCATCGGTAGTAGCCAGACGACCGGTGCTCGCGGATGTCGCGTGATGATGGTTCGCGGACCTCGACAGCGTAGTGCTTAGCAGCCCGGCGCTGCTTAGCCACTTCCTCCTCGTAGAGCGACCCGCGCTTGGAGTTGGGAGTGTTGCTGATCTCGGCGATTGGACGCTTCGGCCGGCTGGTGGAGTGCTGTGGCCAGTCGACGATTTCGCTGTTGCGTCGTGATGATGACTTCTTGGTCTTTGGCTCTTGCTCAACCTTGACGGAGTGGCTTCGTCGGGGAGAGGCGGGTGCTGTGCGGGGGGCAACGTAGTAGCTGCGATCCATGGAGACAAATGGCTTGCGGGATCGGTGACGGATGCTACGCTCAATGGCCTTGAGGAGGCTGCAGACCTCGATGTAGCCGGCGGGGATCTCTACACGGACGAGCTTGTTGTCTTCTTCGACAGTTGAGTAGGTGGCTCCATCGGACTTCTGGTAGATGTAGCGAGCGACCTGTTGAGCGAGACTGTGGCCGACGTCGCAGAGCTGCTCGTGGTTGCGGTGGACTTCGTAAGGGTTGTGGCAGTAAGCACACTTCCTGGCGTGCATCTCGAAGTGGTAGGCGGCCCAGCTCTCAGCAGTGTTGACGGGGCGGGAGAAAGAGTCGACAGGGTCCTCGTAGAAGCCGACCACGCGCTCCTTCTTGGCCGTGGAAGGCCGCGAGTGAACGATGGTAGGCTGGTTTGTGCGTGCGGAAGGCATCTTGGGCGATGAAGGGGGTGAGGTCTTCAAAATGGACTTGGGGTAAGCCGTTGTGACGTTGTTGCCAAGGTACGGAATGGTAGCGAAGTCACTCCCGTGTGGGAGGGTGATATTGGTGTGGTGTTGTTAAGCGTTGGTTGACTTTGGTCGTTATGGGAAGGCGAAGACTGGTTGTTATGTAGATAGCAGGTCGTCGTCGTCTGGAGTGAGTTGGTATGAATGGAGGGGCCATGGTGGGTGCGGGTGCCATGGAATATATGTCTTGTCTCTGTACAGAGGCCGCATGCCCAGGGTGTGGGTGGAAGCCTGAGCTAGGCCAGGGTTGCCTGCGCCCATCAGCAGGGCTAGGTTAGCTGCTCCTAGTGCCCAGACTGGGGGGGCCATGGCCGGCTAGCGAGGGCGGTGACTTGAAATGTTCCTCTCGATCCGTGCATGACGACGATGTCTTGGGAACCGCCGCTAGACGCATGTTTCGTCAGTCAGAGGGCCGCCAACGGCCGCTGCTCGAGGGCGCTGTCATTGGCGATGGTGAGCTGTCGCTTCGCGCACTGCTGTCGGAGGATGGGTCCAGCAGTGCCAGCACCCGCCGCACCGACTCCTGGCGCCCGTCAACGTGTCCAGTCGGGCAGAGAGAACACCTATGCTGTCTCTCCAACGAGGTCGGCCGCTTCCGTGGATGGGGTCTGATTATTCGACGCTGCGCCTCATGTCGCTGGCCGCGTTCGCAGGGTGTTGAGGGGTGGGCGGGTGGTCGCTGCCTGTTTCTCGAGGCATCAGCCACACCCAATCCGGCCTAGACTTGTTTCCTCCCCACCATCGATTTCTCATTTGCGCAGCACTCCCACAATCTCACCGCTACACAGGTTCGCGCATAGCCACAACTTCCCGCAACCCGTCTGTCAACTAATGCACAGCGCAGAGTGGCTGTTGAAGCCCTTGTGCGACTGTGCGAATCGCTGCAAAATTGCACTCTACGTGGCTGCCATGCTACAGACCGGCGGTTGCAACCACGACAAGACCCACAACATTTCACCTAGGGCTGTGCTAAAGGGTCTACGCCCTTCAATGTGCGCCAGTCGAGGGCGCCGAACATGCAAATTGTTTGCGTGTCTGCAAAAGACTCATCAGACACCCTGTTACTCGACGCTTGCCGAACAACGTGCATAGCGCTACGCACCCACCGATCTATTAGCTCTTCTCATTCTGGTTGACCGGAGTTTGACACCTCGTCATTCGTCAATTGGGCTCTCTGGTGACTCTTTTCACTATCGGCGCGCTGGTACAGCAGTTCGCGCCCACCCCACCGAGCTGAGCAGGCCCTGGTTACCAATGTATCCTTCGGTATACAGCGGAAGTGTTTCATCACGGGAAACACGTGGACGGGCCCTGGATAGTCAAGTTTCATACCTGGCTGTCGCTCGATTTTGCCAACGGTGAGTCAAATGTGCCCCGTTTGGCACTTCTCGGTGTCTCTCTTGGCGCTTTCCTATGACTCCGACTGCGACTCGACAGTCGGCTCGCCCCGTATGTCGGAGCAAGCCATCAAACTGTCAGTCCCGCTTGTAGGCATCTTCTAGTGGCACATGATCAAGTCACTGGCCTTGGCCGGAGATTTAATGGCTTCTAGCGCCATGTCGCTCATCATGACAGCCGCAAACACCGGTTCGTCGGCTCTGCACCGCCACACAATGCCGCTAGTTACACGATAGAAACTCCAGTCGTCATTCTCCCACCTCGTAAGCTCTTCCATGCCACACCAAGACCCTCTAAGGCTACGATGCATGGCGACCAGAATCCACTAGCATCCGATGTCCAGAAATACGCCATACCCTGGCGCCACAGAGGCGTCTTACGAAGCCTAGGAATTACGGCATCTTTGTCTCCACATGTCGTACTTCGGAGGATGGAACGCTCCGTCGCTTTTTGTGAATTGTCTCAGTTGCCTTACGGGAAACAAGCTTCGATGCGCACGTCGCTGGAGTATCCTTCCACTGCTTCATTCTCCTAACATGCCCAAGCATCTTCCGTTATTTGTGATCAGCTGATATGAGTAGGTCTGCCGTGGTCTGGATCAAGCCCTCGGTGAATCTGCGTTACCAGAGACTAGGCAACAAGTCGCCGTCATAGCTGAGGATAAGGTACCAGGCGATGGATATCGTCGGAATGCCGGCGTGCCCCATAATCCAGTCGGCTGGCGTGACCTCTCGCTCACTCAATGCTCTTAGAAGCTGGCCTTGACATGTGTCTTCGCGTTCAACGTACCTCGTGACATTAGCAAGTGTATGTACGTTAGCATCTCAAAGTGTGGAGTAGTATGCAGTATTGGTTTGACTGATTAATAACACCGTCTAGCCGCATTTGAACTGACAAGTGCAGGAGGGTCCAGATAAGATTGTGGGACCACGCGAAGCGGGTCAGTCACGTGCGCACCCTTTCATCCGCGCGACATCACGTACCACTTGACTTTCGGACGTGGCGCTTACTAAATCGACTGGATACTGGCGATAGAGGCGATCAATTCGGCAATACTTCGCGATTCTCTTATCTTGTCCAGATCTGAAGCTGACTTGTTCCCGTAGTAAGCGGCAAAGCTTACCAAGTTCACCGGTTGCTGGGCCTTTCATCAGCACAAACCTGTTCTCGAGAACAACGAACACGGTGAACGGCAGCTCAGGGTCAGCTGAAATTGACTTCGCGGCATGCGGGCGTTGTGACGATCTCCAGGCAGGCCAGTAGTGTCGAGCTCGAAATAGGGGTCCTCAATCGCCATCGCGTCCGGCATCACCCTTGCGTTTGACAAAAGAAACTACTGTCGCGCCAGCGTTGATTGTAGATGAACAGCGAACACTCAATACCTGATCAGCTTGTTGCTGACATGTACACGCAAAGCTTCCACGGGGACCGTCAGCCGCTGACTACCCCACAAACTGGCGGTCTCGCCGTTTCCGTTAATGGGGATGTGCATCGAGCTGCTTGCTTTTCAAACTCAATCGCGCTCCAGACAGTCGGAGATTTCTTTTGCAGATCCCGCGATGATCGGAACTCAGTCGCGCAACGTGAACTACAACCACCATTTTCAAGCCCCAAAGCACTGCAACAACCACACAATGCACAGAAGATGCAAGAGAAGACGTCCATCTCCAAGATGATACGGTGAATTGATACCCAAGGCTGAGACACATGACCGCGCGTTTCAGCGGAACGGTAAGCCTTAGCCTGTTCCTGGGCTAGTTTGCGATCTGTGCTTCCACACCTCACACCGCTTTTCAGCGAAACTTTGCAGGAGCGCAGCGACCGCATTTTTGCTTGAAATACCAGACATCCCTTCTATTCTCCTAATTCTTTCTTTTCTAGAACACCTTGCCCTTGACCGGTTGCTTGAAAGGAAACGACGTTGCGAAACAGAAAGAGAAGAGGAAATGCCACCCCGAAGCGTGTGTTTGAATGTGTTTACGTCCAGTCTTGGCGATGGCAATGGAGCGGTGAACACTGGTCGACATTCCATAATGGACCGGAGGGATAGCGCGCAGAGTGGTATGTTGGAGTCCTTTTCGAAGTTGCAATTGCAGACTTTGAAAGCGTTATTGCGATGCATACTAACTTTGCAAACTAGACATTCCGAGACGGTCCTCTGACGGCTCTGTCGCATCGCAAGCCACACCACCAGCGACGACCTCACCACTCCCTGCATTCAACCGACCCGAACTCTTCCATTCCCTGCGTCCGATGGCCAGCACCGAAAGCCTAAACGGCGCATTCAACAGCAAACGTAAGTTTGGACTCCTATCTCCAGCTCCCATGTGGCGCGATGCAGGAACCCCGATTTGATTCGCTGGGCTGCATTAGCGCACATGTGGCGCTCCACTTTATCCCACAATTATCGCCGGCCGCCTTACTGGCCTCGCACTACAACACCACTTCACCTGATGCAAACTTCATCATGCTGTGAACTTGATGCTAACATGCAAACAGCGTGCACAACATGCTCCGGCGAACCCGCTCGCCGCCGCTGCTCCCGCTGCAAGGCAGCTTACTACTGCGACCGCAACTGCCAAAAGTCCGACTGGAAGACCCACCGCAACGTCTGCGAGCCCATCACTCAGACTTACTCCGCGCCTGCCACACCCAACTTCTCCAATCCCACCAGCCCCACGAACGAGTCTTGAAGATGCGACGACTACCACGCCGCTGAACGTAATGAACGCTGGAGGAGTCAATAGAGCAGAGGTGCTGCCAATCGGAACGACGGATGTGATATCAACAGCAATACACCTGCTACGAACTAATGATACGAATTGACTGGATATGGGAAAACTGGACCGCGGCGTTATCTTTGTTTTTGTTGTTTGTTTGATTGAGGAGGTGTTTTTGGGTGTTATTACATTTAGAAAGAGCGAAAGCATTCAGTTGCACTGCATAGCGAAACTAGCGAAATCATACTCATTCTTAGCTTTTTTGGAAGATGGGGCTTCTTTGCGATGTTGGTGATGATAGCAATGGGATGCCCAATGCGTTTGGGACAAATTCTTTCTCATGAAGCCTTTTTACTTTCGCCTACGCGCTGGCATAGTTGCGAAGAAGTCTGGGCGTCTTCTGCTTACTGCGAAATGTTCCGATGCAGCACAAGATCCCATCCCTTCGGCGCAATCGTTGTGTATCTGACTCGCTTTCAAATATATACGCTCACCGCTTCTCTTCACGGAGTCACCGACTCGGACCTACGTGGCATATTCCTTCGCGCACTGTTCACGCAGCATTGTTGTTACGGCAGATGATACATTCATGTTCTAATCTGCTATGTAGCAGACTACACAGTCTGCTAACGCCATGCGCGCCTTTGCCGACAGGTTTTTTATGCTGCTCGCTGTCAGACAAGTAACTACTAATTAATACAGGATGCAAGAGATAGCTAAGTAATAGTATACTGTCTAGTAAGGATAGACAAATTATTGCCTGCTTAGCTACAATTCTCCGGATCTACTTATACTCGCACTAGGTCAGGTCACCTGACCGTCTGGAACACGGGTTCTTGACACTCGCTAGGGTCTGTGGAATTTACAGGTCATGTTGTTACACGATCGTGATCTCCTGTTCAACGACGTCTCCTATCCTGCGTTCCTTAAGGTCTTTAAATGTGCCAATTCTTCGTACGATCCCTGGTCCAGCGGGGATAAGAACGAGACCTCGGCAGATTTGCACGCGATCATTATCCACTGAACGCCAATAGTGTCGTAGCGGCAGAAGTACTAAACCGAAAAACATCGATCATTAGAGTTGCTCGCCAGAAGCTGTTAGGGTTGGGGAAAACTCACGAACAATCAAAGGGTCACTGCGGAATTCTTCGTAGTCCCAGAAAAAGTCTACTTCAAATGCTGTACCCCGGCTCAGCACTGCACCAATGGTGTCGTGGTGAAAATAGGTCTTGTAGAACATTTTTAATGGTGGTTCTGTCACCCCAGTGTCGGAATGGATAAGCGTACACATCAGGAACCTCCTCCGGGCTGACGTTTCAACGCTTGCAATGATTATCTTTCCACAGATTTTGATTGATGCGTGGACCACTTCTCCATAAGGAACTTCTACGTTCTTACGGAGGACCTTCACCGATGACAATTTGCAGCAGTCCTCTGCTGCAACTGTACTTGCCATCGCCATGGACAAATGGCCAGCTGAAGCCCAAGACCACGATGGTGCTTTGTACAAGTCGCCACGGCGTTCTCGTGAAGAAGATGAGGGTTCCCAACACAACTGTTTGATAAGACCGTATTGCCAGAGACCCGCATAGTAATGCCCCAGGACTGTGGCAAACCTTTCCGCCAAAGCCGCGATGGCAGGCAACTTGTCACTTTGTAGGGACATGTTTCGATGCGAATAACGTTCAACAACTCGTCCCCACTCATGAAGAGCTTCTTCTGGATTTCTGCTAAGTTGAGAGATGAACTTTGGCTTTGAGTTATACCTTTTGATTACATTTAATGAGTCGTTCAAATTCATCGTATTTGATGCACATCGCCACTGTAGAGTATGCTCAGTGTAATTTAGTATTCGGCTAGCCATCATCTCTTCTTGCAATGCCCATGCTCGTGTGCTCAGTGGGTTGTTTGAACTTTCATGTGACGGGTGAGGTACATACTTCCGAGCGGTGATGCTTCCAAATCTATTCAGCGCCACTCGGAACGGTAATCGCGCCTTGGGCGATTTGTCTTCGATACGATTTGCAAGGAATCCGTGAGCCGCGTCGCTTGCATTGGAAGCTAAAATTGTGATATAAGCATTGCTGTATATCCGGGCCATGGACCCAATCTCGCGGGCTTTGTCTTCCGCATCATCCTGAACTATGCATAGTGCATCGACCTAGGGCACGCTCGTTAGACATACTGACTATGGCTCTTAATCCGATGGAAGTTTCCAACATACCCAGAGATAAGGGATCGATAGTGACCGTGTGACAAGGATAGCATCCCTGATAGTTTGAGGCAGATTGTTGAAGTCCATGTGCTGCATCAGTGTCTTGATACTATTCGACCGCAGCTGGATTTGCGAACCAGACCCCCAACAATATGACAATGCTACAAACCTCCCGAAGGCTCCGTTCGTGTGACAGATCTTTGCTGTCTCTACTTCAATGACACGTGTGGGGAGAGGAAAATCGATTTGCTCAGGACAGCATGTGTGTTGACCACATTCCATAAGCCACCTCGCAATCTGGGGAGATGTTCTTGATGGCGTCATATCTCCATCTACTTCGCGAGCGGTGACTTGTTGGGCAGCAAAATTCTCGCATTCAGTGAAGAATTGAAGTTCTTCGAAGCAATGAAACCACTCGAGCTTGCGCGTAAATCGGAACTGGTAAAGGTTGCGGCCTGTTGGCGTGATAACATCTTCGGAATTATGGATCAAACTGATTTCACAGGTCTCCGAAGGAATTTCGTGTTTATGTACGACCCGGTCGATGAACAAACACCACGTGCATCCAGTTTTGGTACCCGCTTGAACGTTCTCTCCGGTGATCTAATCCAGACTCTGGGTCAGCCTACGTTGTATTCATTGGGTATCCTGGGTAATTGTGGCAATCGAGACCCACAAACGCTTTGTAACATGCAAATCATAGGATGGTAACCGCGTGTAATACTCACGTTGTATTTGAACTCATCAATATCACCACGCCCCAGCTTCTCAAACCCCTCCGTATCGAAGCAATTCACCCAGCAAGGCTCGCAAACCAACGCGCGCACACGCTCGAGCGGTTCCGGTTCACGCGCCATTTTGGCAGCTAATAGCGCAATGCGACTTGCGCACAGTGGCACTTTCGTTGGCTTGCTGTCGTTGTGTGAGTCGGAATGGAGGAAGTGATGCGGGGTCATAAGAACGCTGAACTCGGGATGGCGAAGCTTTGAAGTTCGGGAACCGTCCACGTGAGATGTACGAAAAGGGAAAGTGGCGTACGTAGCAGTTGCGTATGAGCAAGTGAGATTGCAGCGTCAGCAACACTGCGCAAGGCCAGTTTTTTTCCCGTGACGATCTTGATAGGGATATCTAGTCCATCACAGATCAGCGACACTGCAAGATGCTGAAAGCAGTTGCAGTTGTATCTCATTAGCATGGACCGTAGATGATCTTTCACTCCAACACTTGGGGCTGCGCGACTGGAAAGACGGGACACGCAATATTACTCATTGTACATTGGCACCATGCTATGAGGCTCTTACACAACTTGGCCGTACGGTGCCCCACCATCAAGCTTGAAGTAACCGGGCTGCAAGTTCTGGAACACACCTGTGGGATCGTACTTTTTCGAGACCTTGTTCAGCCTAGCCACGTTTTCCGCGCCGTAGCCTGAGATGACGGGCTGGTAAGGACTACTATACGGCATGTACATGTAGTCATTATACGCACCCAGCTCCTTCGCCATGGCAACCGATGCGCTCAGGAAGTCTTGCGCCGCTCTCAAGACCACTTTATCATCCTTCTCGTCCGTCCAAGACAGGTAGAAGAGGGCGTGAAATAGAGGACCGTCTTCCTGCCGAAGACCCAGCGCATTGCCGCCCTTTTTCTGCATGGCCTTGATGGCGGGTTTGCTGAAGGCTTGGAACGTGACACTGGGCGAGCCGACGGGGATGCCGGGCGCGATCTTGAAAAGATAATCCGTCATGCGCTTCATCAACTCTGTGTTCAACTTGAAGGACTGGGACCACATAGTCGTGCGGAAGCCGTCTGGCATGCTCTGGCTGAGACCAGGGGTTGTGTCAGCCAGACTGCAATTACGAGTGTTGTCAGTGAGTGGAGGCACCGCGAGGTATTCCTTTAGTATAGCGGGTGGGTTTGCTGGGTCGACCGATTCGAAATACTCGTACTCAGTCGATGCAATCTTGACGCCACGGGAGTAAGCGACGGCAACGAAGTGGGCGGCCTTGGTATCGGTCTCAGCTGCCTCAACTGCGTTTCCAAACGCGTCGAACAGGGCAGGAGCATAAGTTGCGTTGTATTGGCGTTTGCTCGCAAACATGAGACCTTGAGGTAGGGTTTCGTAGGTGAACGCCGTGATCACGCCGAAGTTGTTGCCTCCGCCGCGAAGGGCCCAATAAAGGTCTGGGAAAATCTTTTGGCTCACAGTAACAATGATACCCGAAGCGGTAACGAGCTCATATGAGGCAATGTTGTCACAAGCTAAGCCGTACTCGTTGGTGTGGTGACTGATACCTCCGCCGAGCGTGAGTCCGCCGACTCCGACATATGCCGCCTATTTGGCATCAGTAACGAACTCAAGGTATTGAATTTGATCATTCAACTTACTCGTCCACCCACAATGGCAAGATCGTAGGGCGTCAGGTAGTCATAAACCTCCTTCCATCGGTTCCCAGGGCCAACGGTAAAAGTCTTCTTATCAGTAGAGAGTTTCTTTTGATTCAGGTTGACCATGTCGACAGTGATGCCACCTTCAATGCTAGATGCGCCGGGAAAGGCCGCATGGCCTCCGCTCTTGACTGCGAAGGGACATCTTGTGAGACGCGCGATCAGTACTAGGCTCGAGACATCTAGGGCGGTACTAGGCTTGAACGTGCAATGGGGTTCGACTTCGAGCTGCTGTATAGACCAATACGTTGTTGGCGCAACGCTGGATACCTTGGCCGCTCCAAAAACGAGCTTGAGGGAGTTGCACTTTCCGAAGCTGATTAGCGGAAGATGGAAAAGGTTGGGTAAATGAGACCTACGGCAATGGAGCAGCCCTTCAAGGAGGATCTGGCCGCCAGACCAACCAAGTCGGGGATGCTAGACACGTTGATGCCGTTGTCAGTAAGAGCCTCCGTCACACTGAAGTCAGCCGGCTCGAACACATCCTGAGTTGATGCTCCAGCTGCCACCGCAAGGGTGCAAACGCATAGATGATGGAAAAGCTTCATGGCCACTGAAGGGAATAGCCGCGCACCCAAGGGATCAAGATCGGAACTTGTGCGGCCTATATGTGAAGGGACAGGCCATCGATCGCAGAAGACAAGCCTTTTGTAGTCGTATCCAAACCCGCGGAGCCCCCAGGGCGAGTAATGAGACGGGCTCTTACGGGTCTAGAAACGCCGTTGCGCGTTTTCTATGCGATGTACAGCGCGTGTTAGTGAGATCATATAAGCTGTCCAATCGCGAAGGTTCAGATCGTTACTTCTGCAGGTGACAGGCGACAGGCCGCGAACCGAGATGCCCACAGTATGCAAGTCGCACATATTGCCTCGCGGAAGTAAGGAGCAAGCACAGTCCCTGCAGGATCCTGTACCTAGATGGTGCGACTTGTATGCCTGGCTAACTTTGAAGGGATTGCACTTTTGATCTTGGGCACTGCCCCTCTTCTTCGAGAGATGTCTTGTCGAGCGCTAGGAAAGATACGCATCCAAAGTGCATCTCTTCCGGACATTGTCGGATCCAAGACAGTTAGTTGACGCATTCTGTAATGCAGGCAAGGAATCGAAATGCAAATGTTGATGCAAAGAGAGACGGAAATCGGGTTGGGACGGCTCGGTTCCGTGCTCCGCCACTAGCGCCGCTTGGCATTGCGGCACGGTCTGCGGCTGAACCCAGCCATCGGTTCTCCACGACTCTTTCAATCCATCATCCATCACCACCAAGTTTCTTGTACTCTGGGTTCGATTCTTTCGCTACACTCGCACCCATATGATTACAACTAGCGTGTATCAGGCAGGTGCAGCTTTAAGCTCTTGTCCCGGGCGGTAAGCTCGTGGCAAGCCTCACTAGCCATTCGATAGCCCCGGCCCTGTCAACGCCGACAAGTTACCCCCTGACATCTGGAGTTGGGTTAGGGTAGGCTTCCACACATCCACCGACGAACACATGCACTCTGACTGTCGCTTATCGATTCGGAAATTGAATAAGCACTGTGTGCGACACGTCGCCCGGAGAGCATCTTGGACGAGCAGCTCGCATCAAGCTTTTGCTACACTAAGAGCATGGATCCACCAAACATGGCGCGGCGACACGCACTGAAAGTTCGGTCAGCTGTGCCTCTTCCTTCCTGTTATTGCAATCAAAGTTGCCGCGACATGAGACTGCAATCCATGCACCAGGATTCTGGCACGTTGAGATCCACTGTACCGCTGACGCGGTCAAGAAGGATGACGGACGACTCTTATACCTGATGCTGGGTGCACTGTTTGTAGCAATAGACCCCATTGTCTACCCTGGGCGTCCTTTCCTTGCCAGTACGTTGCCCCTCCAGTTGGCACTACTCTTTCATTCTTCAGAGTCACTGTTATGACTGTCTCTACTCACGAATCCAATGACGGAGGCTCGAGCGCATCGTTTCCACAGACAACGGTGCGGGTAGTTGGCTATGTATCCATCTCCATAGTGTCAGTGGCTATAATAGCCCGATGCTTGCTGCAGTATCTGCGACCGAGAAGAATTACTGCACAAGACTGCTGCATGGCTTTTGCGTACGTTCTTTTTCTTGCGCAATGCATACTCTACATTGTCCTGTCGCCCATACGGGGTAAAGTGCAGGAGGTAATGGAAGGCAAGATGCCACGCTACCCTGAGCTTCCTTATCATGTCTATCTCACCGGCAGACTCATTTTTCCTGCCTTGATGTTCTTCTGGGCCATCCTATGGACTGTCAAGTTGGGCCTGCTTCTTCTTTACAGGAAACTAACTGTCGGGCTGCCGAGGGTGTACAATCGGATGTGGTGGTTCCTTGTCGTTTTCTGGGTCATTGTGAGTTTCCCCCTACATCTTGACAAGAAAACCACTGTATGCTGACATGACAAACAGTCACTCATTGGAAACTATGTCGCTTTTCTCACATCTTGCGTATCACTGCACAGCTTCTTCGATGGATCTGGAGGTTGCAACAACAGAGTTAGGCAGTTCGTCAGCATTTGGTACTCTTTCGGTGCGGATACGATCACCAATATCATGCGTAAGCACTCTCGGCATCAAATCGCACGCTTCGAAATCGCTGCTGACGATCCCTAGTCATCGCATTTCCTTTGCGTCTTACGTGGAACCTTCAGATGCCGCGCACGCAGAAAAATGCTATCATCGTCTTATTTGCCAGCGCAGTATTTTGCATCTTGATCGCCACTCTACGCGCTGCCAATGTCACTGCGCATACTATCAGGACTGGCAAGACGATGGACGGTACATGGCTTGCAGTATGGAGTATGGCTGAGACAGCTGTCGGTAAGTCGCCTATGTGTCTTTTAGCTTGATCTGCTCCGTTGATCCAGTCGCTCAATACTGACACGAGTTAGCCATTTTGATCGGGCTTTGCCCCTCTTTCGCCGTCCTTCTCAACTCGAATAGCAGAACAACTCAGAAAGTCCATGGATGGAGCTACAACCTGCGTACCGTCGGCAGTGATTCAACACGCCATAAGCACAAGACGCCTAATGGATTGGATACTTTTTGGACGAACATACACGGTAGCCAGGAAGAGCTAGCAGGAAAACAAGATGGTGCATCTGTCACTACGACAGCCGACCAAGATGAAGAAGGTCCGGGCATGGCTAGATGAGTGCGGACAAGATCATGGGAATAATGGAAGTTCGAGCTAGCAGCAGCTAGCACACCTGAACAGGCGCGGGGTATCACGTGGACGTAGCATGGCCCATGGAGTATACAACGTGTCGAACTCGCGTGAAGGTACATGTAACGACTATGCATGACCTCTATGTCATGTTTCATACTCTACTGCCGCACTACAAATCGTTGCGACTCAGCCCTCCGTCTTCTTCACGACGTTAAAGACAGAAGCCAGTCTGGCGCTAGCGAGCCACATTCACTTCGTTTCTGGGGTCCACACTTAGCTTGTTTGGTATATCACGGGTTCTAGCGCACTCCGCGAACTGCAAGTGACGCCGACTTCTCTACAATAGCCAACTTCTCTTGATTCGCGTTTGCGATACAACCTAACGTGCTCTGGTTTCAACCACCCCTTCCATAACCTCTCCAAGCACCTCTCTAAGAACTTGCGGCTGTTCTTCCAGCGCACCTACATCTTCAGGCTAACACATCCCAGGGCTTTACCTCACATAACCGAGAGACTTTCGGTCAGCCGAAAAGATGAGCGCCAATCAGGACTACATGACGCCAAACGACCATCTCCAGCAGTCCCTCCAGAACACCTCCGCATTTGAAGTCCTGGGCCACTTCTGCGGTATACCCGCTGTGGGCTCTCCCCAACGACTCAACGAGGCCGCCGTCGTCTGTATCGACGCAGAGTGGTGGCAGAAAGAGCCCAAACCCACCACCGAGCTCGGAATCGCTGAGCTCATGCAAAAAGGACTAACCCCAACCATTCACGCTGAGAACATCCTGTCTAGCATCCAAGTCGCGCACGCCCGCATCATCGAGAACGCCCATCTCATCAACAGATTCCCCGGTGCTGGAGACCCCGAGAACTTCCTCTTCGGCAAGACCAAGTTCGTCACTATGGACGAGGTGAAGCAGGTTCTGATCAACACATTTGTGCGACCGCGGGAATACGGAGACTCCTCTGATCTGCAGCCCATTATCTTGGTTGGTCACGCGGTAGAGAACGAATTCGAACACATGCAGCGCGCGTTCGGCGTTGATCTACTCAGCTACGGTACTATCGTCAAGGTCATCGACACGCAGCTCATGGCGCAAGAACTGGGCATCAAGGCGCCACGAGGACCGTTCATCGGCCTGAAGGACCTTCTCGCACACTTCAACATGGTTGTACCCAACCTTCACACCGCTGGCAACGACGCAGCCGCCACGCTCATGGCCGCCGTCTTACTCACCCTCAAGCCGTGGATGTACCCCGATGTCCCTGGCTCGCCACCCGCCATCGTCCAGGGTCGCAGTATGTCAGAAGTGGTGGCTGGAGTCATGGAAATCGGACAGTCGTTGTCGCCGCCTCCGTGGGGTGAGCTTGTTTACTGCATCCGATGCGATCACAAGAGTCATCTCGCCAAATCCTGCTACACTGCTCTGACCTGTCAGATTTGCAGCAATTCGGGCGTCAAGAGGCTGTTTGGTGCGCGAAACACACATAAGACTACGAGGTGTATGTACCAGTACTTACCGATACCGCCAAGGGATTATGGATTTGGAGGGCAGTAGATTGAAGGGAACAGAGGCGAGAGATGAGACCAAGGAAACGTTTGAAAGGACTACCGGTAGAACACCCAGGTAGCTACGCAGCTACGAATGAAACCATCACACTGGCGTACAAGTCAGACCCCACCCTAGCCTAAACTGACCGTGGGCTACCTACTTTGCATGTGTTCATCTTGATGTAGGCTGTAGACCTGTTCAGTTCTTCCTTGGTGCCACATAGCTGCTCGTATATCAGCCCGCCCCATCTTCTCAACGGGGCCCAAACGCACACAACCCCTCCATATGCGTCCCCGCATTCTTCCTCCTCCACTCCTGCACTGCAACCTCGCATCTCCCACACTTTAGATCCGTATTGTGACACTCGATAAACCCATGCTCATAACTCCCGCACCTCCAACAAAACACTTCCACGCCAACAGGCGGCGCCGGCGTGGGCCAGTTCATCAAGCTCTGCACCACGAACATTGCAGACTTGGAACTTGACTGGCCCACTTGCCCCGGCTTTGCCTTTGCATTCTGTAGAGACCCATAGAGCTCGAAGCGGAGGGTTGAGAGGATAGCGACGATGGTGGCGTACATGGCTGCGTT
The DNA here is from genome assembly GCF_023757995.1 of Alternaria metachromatica. Taxonomy (NCBI): domain Eukaryota; kingdom Fungi; phylum Ascomycota; class Dothideomycetes; order Pleosporales; family Pleosporaceae; genus Alternaria; species Alternaria metachromatica. Next base: position 189,563 of record NW_026055527.1, read on the forward strand.
ACCGCTGTTATCGGAGTGGTATACCGGGACGCTGAACTGTCTGAGGAGGTATGCGAAGTCCGCGTCTGCATGGCGAGTAATCTTAGACTGCTGGGGTATGACTTGCGCATCGAGGCTCGCTACCGTGGTGTCCAGACGGAACGGATCGAAGTCGAAAGCCGTCTTGCGTACCTTGCTGATGCTATTGTTGGAGCCAAAGGACATGTATATGATGGGTCGGTAGCCAGAGTCCTCGTTCTGCTCATCCATGGGCTGGTGCCAGATCTGCTGGAGTAGGAAAAGAGCTTCTTCTTGGGAGACGTAGACCGTGGTGCCGAAGTGGAAGGGGTCGAGACCGGTGTCTGTAGAGTCCAGGTGCGCAGTGGAGCGGATGACAAGGTGTAGACACCACACTTGGCGTAGCAGGTCTTCTGCGTGTGGGCCAGCCATAAGAGGCTGCCCTTGATTGATGCTAGATCGGTCGTAGGTGGTAATTCCTAGCTCGGTGAGGCGATACGGTGGGTGAGCTGCCCATTTGCGGTGGAGGACGACGAGGACAGCGTCGCAAAGTAGGTTTGGAGCAGTTGTCGACCTTCCGAGGTATTTGTGCAGCACGTCTTTATCTGGAAGCTGGGCCAAGACGCCGCGGAGGGTCGCTAGCTTTGTTGACGTGGATTTTGACATGGCTTTTGAGCTGCGCGATGTCGACGGGTAGCAGGAAATGAGGGTTAGGAAATTTGCGTAGGTGAAGCTGTCGTCCGTTTGACGCGGCGCTTTGGGACGAGTCTAGTGCCATTGAAAAGGAAGGTGAAGGTGAAAGTAGATGTGAAGATGAGATTGACTTAGGTTCCGGTTTTCGCGGTCTGCTACTGCTCAGCGCAGCACATCTTTCTCGTTACAGTTATGGCCTTGTGTAGCCATCATAACCGTAATCCTGTCAAGCCTGAGTCTTCTAGACTTTTCTGATGCCGAAGCATAGTGTATTGAGTTTGCATCTCGCTGCGAAATGAGCGTGTACGCCATCATAGTTTGTGGCTTTACTTGTCCAGGTGTTTTTGGCTTCATCATCCGCACGTTTTGGTGACTCAAAGGGAGCTGTGATATTAGATTGCGGTTATCGGCTGACGAAAATCCATCGATCTGAATAAGATTCAACCGCTACGATGGGTGTGCCCGTAGACGCGACCTTGGTGCTCTCCCTCGCGGGGGAATGAGGAGAGAGGATTTCCCGAGGTCGGCTGGATGGTAGCGCAGCCGCTAATCCATGAATGGCCTAGCTCTGGATACCCTTGTTAATCCCAGCGCATCCCCGCCATAGCTCCATTCACCCTCAGAATCTGATCCCTCCAGCCTCATAATTGTCCATTGTCGAGATAGGCCGCCCACTCAACTTTCATTATGTCGTCAGCGCCACCTAGAACCATAATTGATCTTCCGAGCGAACTCATCGAGATGATCGGAATGAATCTCATTGAGTATGCTCCATACAACGATTCCGTCGCACCAGTCATACCGCGATTACTGGTGGGGAGTTGCCAGGCAGTGTACAACACCCGTCTAGCATGTCGGAGTCTCAATAACGCTTTAAAAAAAGCGTTCCTAGAGGTCCTACATGATGTACCCTTCCAATGCACTGAGGAGCATCTGGGCCATTTGACGCGGTTGTTGCAGCTTCCCTGGGTGTCGCAGTCGTTCAAACAGCTCACTATCGGCGGTGCCAAGATAGCCAAAACACCCATACAACGATCCCGAGCGGTCTGGATACAGGACCATTTGGCGGACGCTTTCAAGACAATTCTCAGCATTGCGCCTCGTTTGGAAAGCATTAGATGTGTCCCAATCTTTGAGTCTTTCAAGCCAAACGACCCCCGTGATATCTATGACGAAGCCACCGCCGACGAGACTATTCAAGAACGGAGGCAGGGTCCCTTTCGCTCTATAGACATCTTTGGAGTATGTTAAAGCACCCATCGTTTCCATAGATAGTCCTAAAATAGAGGCTAACGCATGAACATAGAAACTTTACACATCGATACACGAAAGCGGACACGCGGATTCTCTTCGGTCGCTTTTGTTAGGATCCGACTCCAGGGGAACGCGTAGACTTGGAGCGCCCAGTGAGACATTGTACCGCGGTCAAATAAGACTCTCCCCGTTCCTTGCAATGCCATTACCTCATCTCCAACATCTCGTCCTCGACTTGGGGTGTCTACGATACGGCACCGGCATTTCCAGTTCGACCCATATGCCAGTCCTCGAGTCTTTGACGATCGTATACACAACGTTCCACAATAACAGCGAACGGAATGTCGGGCCGTGGCCGGAGGGAAACTTGGACCTTTTGGCAAAGACTCAACCTCGACGGCTCGTACTCACCAGCTATAGGTACTTCATTTCGTGGGTACACGAGCCTCGAGAGAAAATTCTTGCTATTGTCCGCGCATTCAGCCACAGGCAAGGGCCACTACCGTGCTTGGAATTGCGAGACATGGATGTCGAATTGGATTACCATCGGGACGAACGACCGATGCCAGCAGATACTTGGAAGTTCTCGGAGGACTTTCGCATCGCAGAGTTCAAGATTGCAAACGTGACGTGGTACCGACATGTAATCCATCGTGACAGTTCAGAGCGCCGTGGCTGGTGCAAGACGGGTTGGGAACTGTTTCCTCAAATTTGTGACGCGTCAGATGTCGTACGTGTACGCGTGTGTGACGAGTCGGAGCTCATTGAAGAAAGCTTTCTCGAAAGACCATATGAAGATTTGCATATTGATGGCAATAGCACGGATCATGATACCGAGACAGATCGCAGCACCACCGAAGACGGATTCGATGATTCAGACCGGTCCACAGACGAAGACGAAGATGACGACGAAGACGAAGAGGAAGATGAAGACGAAGATGACGACGATGACAATGACGCAATGGACGAGGCATAGGCCATGATGGTTATACATAGCCACTGTTTTCGATTTGATACAAGGGGTCCATGTGCATAGTGTTGGCGCAGCTTTACGTTTGGTGACAGCTTCAACCTCCGCCAGGCTTCTTCAGCGCTCCACCAAGAATACTCGGGTCAAGCATCTTGGCTTCAGGGACGTCGACACCACAACGCACCCACATGCTGCTCCAAAGCGCACCGACTGCTCTTTCTTCGGGCATGAAAACGACCGTGTTTACGTACGACCGTGTCGTGTTATAGCAATCTGGCATGTTGAACAGCTGCGCCTCGCAGTTGTCGCCTTTGTTTGAATAGAACACGCCGCATCGCGCTTCGCTTGGAAGAGTGATACATGTGCCGTTCTTCCACGTTTCGAGGGGCGGTGGAAAATACGTCTTCTGCAAGAGCTCGCCGCGGCAGTGTTTAGGGCCGCCCGCGCCGGAGTATGTGAGGGCGAGGATCGGTATCTGTGGAGTGGTCGGCGGTCGAGGCTTAGGCGCGACGGACGGTTTTGGCGTAGCAATAGGCCCCAAGACACCTTCAGCACTCCAGCTCGCGCTCGTTTGTGGTTCGGGTGTGAAGCCAATCATTCCGTCCTGGGTTTCGGTCATCGTGGTGGGTACGAGCGTTGCGCCGGACACGATGCTGCTGCCGTTGTACACATCGCCGCGGTCGAAGTCCGTGCCGTTCAACAGCGCCTTCGCTGCGACGATATCATCGCCATCTCCGACTCTTGCAGCCTGCGCGAGGTTGATTTGTATGACTGGTGTGGTTGGTGCGCGTACTTCGATGGCGGTCGCTAGCGAGATTGCGATGAAGAGGAGGAGGGAGACGGACGATGCGATGAGGATGATGCGCCGCGGTATGGACGACATCGCGGTGGTATTACATTACTTTTGGAGATTTGGGAGGTTGAAGGGGTATGCGACAACGTCGAAGTTCGTGGGCGACGCCAAGGAACCTTGGAAGCGTCGGGGGTTGCTACACTACGCGTTTCATCCCCACGTCTTCTCCAGACATCGTCGCAGGCATGCAGGCAACTTTACATACTTCCTTGACAGTTGTACAAGATTCTTTACTACATTTGGATGTATGATTTTGCGCGAGTGTGCAATCTCGATAGAGCAGCGGCTTAGACCGACATCTGGAGTTCAGTCACAATCCATCCCCTGACCCTTATACAGCTCGGTACCAGCTTTTATGGGCTATCGTTGCCATGTAGCGAAAGCTGCACTTACAATTTGGCCTTGGCGCTCCAATGAAAACGGCAACGGCCGTATTCTACTCTACAACAGAGCAAGAGATTCACTGGAGTGACGGCCATTGGTCTAAGCTCATGACGATTCTTCTGGTTTTGACATGTATACACAGACGACTGAGTACTAATCTCCTGATCACTCGCTGCTGCCTATGCACTGGTCTGTTCGCTGAGCGATTTATGTCTCGGTTATCTCCTGTCGACCATACTTAGCCACCCTCAACCCAGTGATTTGTCCACCCTTAGACCATCACTCTCGATATCCACGATCAACCTACGCAAAACTCAACTACCTCTCGATGGAAGTAGGTATCGATAACATCCCACCCTCGACTCCCAACATGGCTGTCGAACTATTGGACGCAAACCGACGAGCGCTAGCGTTAGCCCTTAAGAAAACTGACGCCAACCATTCGAACACATCTGCCGCTCGACTTGAGATGATGAAGGCCGAGTCTAGATTTCATTCGCTGAAGCGCCGCCAAAGGGCCCTGCGTCGTGAAGAGGCTACTGCTGCTCGAGAATACGGCCAATCTTGGTGCCAAAGCGTCTCTCAAAGCCTTCTTGATAAGCTCCCTCGCGAGTTACGAGATATGATCTACGATCACCTTCTCCCTCATTCAGCAGAAGTATCACTCCTGGGACAGGATTGGCGCGTTTCCTTCTGCTCTAGTCAGACGTTCGGCTCGTGGAACGACAGCGAACTCGATCCCATCTCTCATTATCTAACGAGTGAGTTTATGGGCACTTCGTTCCAGAAAGAGATCATGGAGGAACTTCACAGACACGCACAATTCCGTATCTACCACTCAAACGATGTGGAAGAGTTTCTGGAACATGGCCTGCCGCTAGCATCACTTCCGGTCCGGGCTTTCGACTTCGTTCGCTCACTCACTGTTCTGCTATGCTTCCAAGCCCATCAGGATGTCAACAAACTCACTTGGCGCAGAACGGGACAGTTTGAGCTTAGACAACACCTTGAAGGAAATCCTCAACACTTGGAATCTGTCGCTACCGAGCGTGACTTCAACGAAAAGGTCAAAGCGCTTGCTGTCATCGCCAAGATCAAGCAACTGAACAAGCTCGAACTGCATATTTTGATTCGCACCTGGACCTCTACAGGAGCGAGAGGCTTTGAGCGAGCTCTGGTTCCTTTTGTGCACGATCTGCAAGACCGCGGAGTGAAGGTTGACGGGGAAGTTCAGTCATATCGACGTGATTCCCGTCGTAACACTGAGATGTACACTGGTTGGAAATGTGACTTTACCCGTCCGGGGTCGCGCTAGAAAAGCCACCGACTCATGACTAGTGCCTTCGTAAGTAACTAGCCTCCAGATGTCTTGCATATGCTTACCATCAGACAGGACCGGTTTTTGTATACGTTGAATCTGTCGATGAAGTCGAAGCTCGATGATCTCGTGATGTCTCGTGTTCTCTAGAGTTTTTATTCCTATCGCTCCGGCTTCTCGGCACAACAACGTAGTCTCCACGCAAAAATGTATCGTGAGACGGCTTAAGGAGTGTCGTCATGCTATGCCACCGTATGGGGTAAACGCGCTCGTGGATATATGCTCTCGTACAAGAGATGTTCTCACACACATGACTGGCTATATAGGGCACCTTTGACCTATCGAACGAAAAGTTTCTTCACCGCTATCGCATTTGCTGTGACGCATGATTCCGTCACGCATTACATTGTATTGTTCGACGGCCATTTGCGAAACTGTTGAGAACCCGAAACGTCAAGTTCAAAGATAGATTGATCTCACACAAGTCTGGAAAGATGTGAAAGCTGTGCGCGAGCCCACCACCATGTGGTATACGATGATGCTACATTGCTCTAGTCTCGACGACTCTTCTAGGTCGTATCACACTGCAAGCCCAAACTTATGCGCATGTAGCGTCTACCTCTTGCCATCTTGATCTAATGTGGCTGCTCAGCCAATAGGACGTTTCCAATGTAAATCCCGCCAATGACCCATGAAGACAGCGGCGATGGCAGCTTCCATCTGGCTTTCCGATATCAACATGGTACGATCGTAGGTGATTGTTTCCCGATTGCGCGGCTGCGAGTAGTCGTTCCTGCCCCAATTCTCGTACGACGCAACGACCTTGCAGTCCTTTTCGACAAGCTCTTGGATGTATGGTAGCAGCACAGCTTTGTACCTCTCGAGTGCAGCACGCGTCCGCACATTAATATCAAGCGTGATGCTCATTTTGGCGACTTGTGATGTGGCCGCGAGATCGCCAAGCCAAGTCAGCTGGTTCTGGAAGCCTTCTTTCTTTAACGCAGACTCTGTTGTCGCGTGGCGAGCTTTCACATAATAGTCCCGTGTCGGCTGGAATTCATGTTTTGAGATGCATATGTCGACCGAAAGCGTTCGGAGGAAGTCGAGGGGTCGGCAGGGCGCACCTCTGAGAGGGCAAGCATCAAGTAGATATCGAACGTCATCGACGTTCCAGACATTGTAGGAAGCATGCCTATTGAACTCCTCCGCGAGTTCGACCACAAACTCCTTTCCCATATACTTTTCCCTGAAGAAGTGCTCGAATTTGTTGTCAAGGCCGCGAGCCTGGCCGCGACGGTCACTGTGATCAACGTGGAAGTAGTACTTGTTCTCTTCGTTATCGGGCAGCTCTTTCTCGCGTTGCATGATGCTGACATCTGGAGCGCCACCCATGAGATGGAAGTAAACCATGTCTCGCACTTCGCGGGCAGAGAGACGTTCGAACATCTCAGCGGCGAACTGGCGGTTCAACGTGCAGGTGTAGTCATCAGTTGACTTGCCGAAGTTGCTTGAAGGCAATGTGACGTCAGTGATCAATCTGTGTTGTGCTGGAGTGTCACACTTACGTATTCAAGCTTCGCTTCTGGCGCTGAAGTTTGCTTCGCGTGCTTTGAAGTGCACTCAGCTTAGTCTCAAGCTCTTCGATCTCTTTGTCATTCGCACTATTCCTGCAATAGCTTCGTGAGCATCTCAATGTTGTGAACGAATAAGCCACTTACAGCTCTTGATTATCCCTTCGTCTCTGTATAATGCTGCGCAGTCATTAGTGACTGGAAATCTGCTTTTGCGCACGTCTACGCCGACTTACAATGAGATTGCCTTAGCCTTGGTCTTGAGTGGATTTCGAGGAGCCATTCTGACGGTCTCGCGTTGTTTAGAGAATGGCAGCAGCGATTGAAGTAAAGGAAATAGTTCAAGCGCTTTGGGTTGACCTATATAAGAATATCACGATGTGCTTAGTGGGTAACGTGACGGAGTCGGCAATTAAGTAGGCGCACGCGTACCGCAATCTAGGCAAACACTTGGCTTGACGTACGTGCTCGCGTCGTGAATGATCAGTTCGGGGTAGTCACAATTCCTATCCCGAAAGTTACTAGGCTGGAGAAGGAAATGCTAACCCATCAATCTTCGGATAGCGTCGAGAAAAGTACAGCTCCAGATCTCTTCAAGCCTCCCCACCCTCAGCCTTCTCCTTCGCCTTATCCAAATCCAACGGCACCCTAACAACAATCTTACCCCTCGCCCTCCCCGTCTTCAACTTCTCAAACGCCTTCGGCGCATCCTCCCACTCAAACACCTCATCAACCACAGCCTTGACCTTCCCCTCCTTCATCCACCCACCAATCTGGCTCAGCGCATCCGACGACGGCTTCGCCATCAACAACTGATAGTTGTTCTTGCCGCCACCCAGAAACCCAGGTAACAGCATATTGGATCCCACATTCTTGATACTGGCAACATTCATCGTTGCACCGATCTGCACGAACTTGCCGGCTGGAGTTAGGAAAGCGGATGCGGCTTTGTAGAGGTTGGGTGGCGTGCCGATGTTGTCGACGACGAGGGTGTAGGTCTGGCCTTTGGAGGAGATTGTTTCGATGACATCGCTGGTTTTGTAGTCGATGACTTCGTCGGCGCCTAGGCTCTTGCAGAGGTCGACGTTGGGGGTTGAGCAGGTGGTCGTCACGTGGCAACCCAGCGCTTTCGCAATCTGGATGCCGTACACACCCGTTCCGCCTGAGCCGCCGTTGATGAAGACTTTGTCGCCGCTTTTGACGTTTGGCGCGATGGCTTGGTATCTGGAGATGGGGTTAGTATGGCTTTCGCTGTGTTCTCAGGCTGCGCGGCCTTACTCGGTCAGCCCCACGATGCCAACGCCTGCTGCGTCTTCGACCTTCACGCCTTCTGGTAACCTTGCCAGCATTTGTTTATCCACAGCTACGTATTGCGCCATGCTTCCTCCTGTCAGCGCACCGACCTTTGCGCCAAAGACAAATTCGCCAATCTGGTACTCGTCGACTTTCTTGCCTACTTTGGCGACCTTGCCGCAAAAGTCGGCACCGGGGGTGATGTCGGAGCCTACAAGCCGCAGAGGCATTGGGCCTTCAGTGACTTTGTGGTCGACGGGGTTGATCGCCATGGCGTGAACTTGGACCAGAATCTGCTCATCATGAAGCACTGGTTGTGGCGCGGCCTCATTGATCTGGAGGTTCTTCTCGATGCCGCCTTTGGTGCTGTTGTACTGCCAGGCCCTCATCGTGGACGCCATGTTGCTGTTTGATCTGAACGGAGCTTGTCGCGATAAATTTCCGATGGATTTGATGCCGCCGATGCGCGCTGTGCTTGTTATCTTATAGGGTGGAAACAGGCATGCGTCATGACGATTTGCGTTGAGCGGGGCAAGCGCCACCACCGCCTGTCAGCACGAGCTTTGTGAGTAGACACCCATCTATCGGAGCTCCATTCAGGCGACCGGAGAGATCGCGCAGATTGAGCCTGGGTAGGACACCTACATTGTGGAATCCATTGAGGTGGGTATGCCTCCTTGCCCAATGCGTTGGCTTACTTGCGCTCGGTCGATCAAGGGGCATGCCCACATTATCACCTAGCCCGATCGGGCGCATTCTGCGCAGCGACAGCAGTCTCATCATGAGTTCTGGAAAGAGATCAATATCAAGATATGGGATATGAGCGAGATCATTGTTTGTGTCACGATGGGTTTTCAATTGATCTGGCCTGCACATCGATGTGGAACTGGAGGCCTAACAGCCACAGCTCAGGCCGCCCTTTCGCCCTGCATGAAGCCTCTTACGCGTATGTGACAAACATCTGCTCAAAGCTAGTTACGTTCCAGACCCCAGTAACGGTGTTGAGCGTCAGGTTAGTTGGGGTTGTGGGACCACGTTGAAGCGCCCCACTCTCGACATGACCGCCTGCAGCGACTACAGTTCCGTTCGTCCTCTCTAGATGGTTGGCACCAGCCTTGACGGTGAAGTTCGCGAGGCTGATATCGAAGGGGTTGCGAGATGCGACGGATGGAGAGCCTAGACACCGTCAGCATGTGAAGCATGGTAAAGGTCATCATGTATCAACTTACCGTAGTACTGCGCATTGAGCTCCTCAGGAGAGATGAACAGCTCGTAGTACCCTCTGTAGTAGCCTTCTGTCCACTGAAGCTCCCTGTTATCGCGCACAAGAGCTGCGGAGCGGTCACTCGAATTCGCAATAGACCTACCAGCGCCATAACCGCTGGAAGAGACGGCCGTGCCAGCAAACTCGACACCAATCGCGCCGGCACCAGTGGCCTGGTCGTATGGAGTCTCATCGAGCCAAACGAGATCAGACACCCAGTTGGCATGAGAGTCGCCAGCCAAGAAGGCAGTGTTCGGGATCTCGTTGCTGTAAAGGTGATGAAGAGTGCGGTTGCGGTTGGCGGTGTATCCGTCCCACTGATCGGCATTCAGCTCGTTGCTGTACACTGCGCTGTTGTTCATCCGGGAGAAGATGATCTGGTTGCCAATGATCCTCCAGGTAGCACCGCGTTCATGCGACTCGGAAAGCTGGTTGTAGAACCAGTGTTCTTGGCGGCTACCCATGAGCGAGCGGCCAGCGTCGTCCTTGAGATCCTCGATGTAGTCGTCGTTCCAATTCAGAGTCGTGATGGATCGATCGTAGTTGCGAGTGTCGAGCATGATTAAATCGAAGAGTTTGCCCATCTTGAAGTTGCGCCAGATGCGGAGGTTGTCATCCATGTCGACCTGGCGAATGCTGCGGTCGTTATTAGCGACATCAGGAACGGTCAAAGCGAAACACGTACGGCATCCACTCGAAGTAGGCGCGAACAGCGTTCATCTTCCTAGAGTCAACGCTCACTCCTCCGAACTTCTTGAAGCTTTGTTCAGTGTTGTTCATGCCGCTAAAGCCATCGCGATAACCGTTGTTTGCAACCTCTGCCCATCCGTTAGTTGAGTAGAGGGGTGCGATGCCAAGCAACATACCATGATCGTCCCATGTTGGAATCCAAGCAAAGTTCTGGTGAGCAAGGCGAAGGTCGTCATCAGTGCGATACTGTCCAATCCTCGTTCGGTAGTCTTTGAGATGAATTAGTAGCTGTCAGATCCAATGTTCAGTTGCTTACGAACCGTAAAGTGTGACGATCTCCCGGGACGGGTTCGTGGCGCGCGGGTCTTGGCCGAGCTTGCCCTTGGTGGACTCATAGATGTAATCACCAAGATGGACCTTCATCTCCAGATTAGCAGAGTCACAAATGCGCGTAATCATCATGCTTACAAAGAAGTCAACTTGATCTTTCCTGGCAGCATTGCCGTACGCGTTGAAGTAACCGTTCTGCCAGTTGGAACAGGAGAAGATAGCAAGACCAACTTTGGAAACATCGTCGTCTTCGTTGGGGCTGGTCTTGGTCCTGCCGAGTGGGCTCTTGTTGGAGCTACCACAAACGTTGAACTGGTAGTAGTACTGTGTGAATGGGGACAGGTTCTTTGCTTCGATCTTCTCAGAGTTAGCTTATCACTCGACATACCCGTGGCTTAGATCTTACCTTGACGGTGAAGTCGATGTCGGAAGTGGTGTATGCTTGGCCTTGATCGACGATGCTGGAGAAGTTGCCGTCGGTACCAACGCGGTAGTCCACGCAAATGGGGTTTGGTGAGGCCTTGATGTACTTCTCCGTCTCGTGGTTGTAGAAGGCTACATTACCCGTAACGGTCACGTTCGATCTGTCGTTCTCGAGAGATGGCGCAATGCGTGTCCAGAGAATGACAGAGTCGGGATAAGGATCTCCAGAGGCGACGCCGTGCGTGAAGCTTAGCTGAGCCGGATCCCACGGAGTCGCCCGCTTGATGAGGCTTCTCTTCGCGACCTTCGGCACATCGATGCCAAGGCCTTCGTGCCGGCGAGAAGGCGAGTGGTAGTTCAGGTTGCCATCGAAAGATGCACACACGAGCGAGGCTAGAGGCGCCGCTGCAAGAAGAATCGAAAGCATTGCGAGGATCGAAGAAGCTTCGGTGACTCTCTTCTTAGTTTTCAAAGTCCCGAGACTTCAGAAAGCTTAAGTACTTCCATCGCACTTCAACGTGCCGTGCTTCGCGTGCAATTTCATCGCCTTCGTAGTACTCCGGCCGCCAACATTACCGCATCGTGCATTCAGTACAGTTCTGACAGCAGCTGTGGCCAATCGCATAGAGTGCATTGTAAGTGTGTAAAAGAGTGCCTGTTGATCGTCAACCGCGACATATGCACGATGCGCATGTGCCGGGAGGATGAGCTGAGATTGGCCGAGCGCGACTTCATCCCGCTGGACAGGCTAGCCCGTTGTGGGGATATGCAGCACGTCGAACGTCGTTGATCCTGGCATGACATACAGTGCGTGAGGAGTCAACGCGACGATGCGGAACTGTAAGGTGCAGTCTTTGGGGTGACAGGAGAAGAGGGGTGGAGGGTTACTTGGCTTTCCAGCTCCCCGGGGCCCAGTCCGCGGAAAGAGATGGCGCTAAGATTAGAAGGGTTTAGCGCCAACCGTGCCGCATGCTAGCCCTGGAGAACTCCATCGTCCATTCCTTCGACACCCACCCCGTCTAGCTTTCCGGAGAACTCCTGGAACTCTCTCTCCTTCCTGACCTACACTTGCTGTACGTACGAGTTGCAGTGCAGATTTTGCCTTTCTTTCGATGCCCAATTTTCCGCTTCTAAAGCGCTTGCTTGCTTCTCTATCTTGATTCAACCAATCATTGCATCGTTCACACCCCGCTGTACACGTTCCCGTGTTATCCACGTTGCATCGTCGGAACTGCCATTCGCGCAAGAGCTATCACGGCATCGCTGATGTCGTTGTACCTATACCGACCACGGAATGTTTAAACACGGAACATTACTGCTGCGTGGGAAGCCCCCCGGCTTGCCTAGACCCTTCACGCTATGCAATGCGGTACCGCTTCATAAAAGTACCAGTCCCTGTCTTCTTCCTGGAGTTCGTATGAAGCACACCATCTTCTCCAGGGAGGTGTATCAGCCTTTACCCTTTTCCAACCGGCGTGAGCTCCGGGACTATTACATTACGAAAGAAATGAAGACTAGAACGATCTACCTCTGCGGACCCAAGTTTGCCATTGAGCAGGATTATCGGCGATTGTTAGAGGATCATGGCTTGAACCCGGGGATGACTCTGTCGACCTATACCTGGAAGGGGTTGACTAGAGGGGTTTACGCAGTCATGCCTACTGTGGAGGATGCGGCCCGAGCCGTCGCAAAGGTCGAAGGTGCACTCCTTTTTGACACCAAAGTCCTTGTTTGGCCCTATCCTGATGAAGGATTCTTGGACTCCAAAGTCTATCAGTTCGAGTGGGGCTGGTATGCTACGAGTGGGCCAGGCATCGAGAATATACGGTTGCGTGCACCTTTACTGTCCCCACCGGTCGATATATTTAGGCCGATTAAGGAGGGTGCGTTCTGCCTCCGTTGTGAAAGCAAATAAGCGTTGACTAATTTGGTTCAGCCCGCCAAGTAGTTGTGAAAAGTTGTCAGGGGTACTTTCGCGGCGTAAAAGCCAGGGACTTGCAAGTGGAAGTTTATAATCTGTTTCATTCTTTTGATGTGGAGTGCTTTGAGATGAACAAGCTGACATCGGGGGAATGGTTTATAGTTCTCAATTTCGTTGATGCTGAGCAAGCAGAGATTGCTCGAACGACGTACAGCACGTATACGTTACCGAGCGGTAATCGAATCAAGTGTGCATCTAACAGGGTGCCGAAGCGCTTTCTAAAAGATATGCCCTGGGAATCCAGTCGGAGTGAAGGGTGAGTCTCTTACCCGCACAGTTTTGGCCGCGATACTAATGGTGTCTTCACCAGGCGTGAGTCCCACTCCGAACGAGGTCTCGTCACGGGCAAAAACCTCGAGCATGTAAGCCATCATCCTTTTACTGTCGCCGCTCTTCAATACAGCGAAGTGGACATTGCTAACCCAAACAACAGCTGCAAGAGGATGTGTTTCGCAAGTGGTTGTTGGGCAAGAACGATCGAGGTCTCTGGGTTCCTGGGTATGTTCATGACAGTACAGCTGACTTATTCGTGACTAATGGCTGCAACAGGCACAAATATTAGACAAGAATTTATATGATCTCCACAAAGATAACACATCCCATCTAATCAACCTTATAAACAAGCTTAACACCCGAAACCTTCCCATCCTTCAAATCCTGCAACCCCTGCGGCACACCCTCCAACCCACTCCTCACCTCAATCGGATGCGTCTTCAGCTTACCCTCGCCAAACCACTCCTCAGCCTGCTTCCAGAACCTAGCGCCAAACTCGTAGTCCTCTTGACTGGCGCCAACCTTCTCGCTGTACGCCTCGCCCAGCGCCGTGTAAGCGAACGTGAACTTGGTCTTCACATCGCTCCTCGGGTAGTTGTTCACGGGCAGAAGGGCAGACATGTGACCGCCGGTGGAACTGATAGCCGCAGCGGTGATGTCGAATGAGTTTCCTTCGGCGATGCAGTCAAAAGCCAGTTTGAGTTTGTCGTTGGTAGCTTCGCGGATCTTAGCGCCTACATCAGCGTCTTTGTAGTTGAAGACCTGGTCGGCGCCTAGTTTGCGGAGGAGATCGAAGTTGTGCGGTGAGGATGTCGCAATGACCTCGCAGCCTGTGTGCTTTGCGTATTGAATGGCGAGGGTGCCTGTTGCGGTGGAGCCGCCATAGATGAGGACGGGAGTTGGTGATTGGACCTTTGCAGGCGGGAAGGGTAGGCCGAGTTCTTGGTAGAGGCCTTGGGCTACGGTTGTGATGCCGACGCCTAGAGTAGCAGCATCTTCGAAAGCCATGTTGGAGGGAATCTTGAGATTGATTCCGGTCTTGGCTTTGATGTGCTCGGCGAATGCGCCGTTGGAGTGGTCTGCTGGGTCTCCTGGGATGTGTTAATAACCAGCTGCATTGTTGTTCAATGGTCGTCGTACCTCCGCGAACAAATCCAGCAATGCGGTCTCCAACCTTGTAGTGTGTTACATCCTTGCCAACTTCCTCAACTTCACCAGCATAATCGCATCCAGCAATAGCACCCGGCGCCGCGGCCCTATCGATGTTCTTCCAATCCGTCGGGTTTAACGCTACAGCTTTCGTCTTTACCAGGAGCCAATTCTCAGCCGGGAGCTTAGGGATCGGAACGTCATTGCGCAGTTCAGATACGCCTGGAGAGACGTGAACTACTGCTCTTTGGGTAGACATGTTGCGTGTGTGAAAAGAACTTGGGAGTCTGGTATGTAAATTTCGGAATTTGGTAAAATGGGTGAAGATTGTTCTCATGGTTTATGAAACTAGACTGATTGAGATCCATTTCTGCTATGATGCAAGATGTACTAGTGGATTTGTAATGGGAGGGGACTACCGCGTCATGCAGCCTTCTTTAGGACTACCCGTGGACGGGCGGAGCGGAGTATGTTCGGCGAATTCTGTGGAGCATGCTGAGTATACTGATAGGCCAGTGAATGTCGATTACTTGTAGTGTATCGTGACATGGCATGCTAGGGCCCGGTATGGCATGGCATTTGACATAACATGTGTGTGGTGAGTGCCGTTGTAGCAGTCGCTGACAGCAGTTTGATGGTCCAAGCTCGGACTCTGCGCTAACTTTGGCGCAAGGGTCCAGCATCGCGACAGCTCCACGCGTAGCTTTCCTACTTCGACCCCAGCATATGCAATTGTCCTGAAGCTTGTCAAGTGCTTAGACTCCGATTGCGATCATGGACGAACCTCAGCGACCGCCAACGCCTGATGACGAAGACATCAAGCTGAACTTCTTCCCCGACCCCCCGCCTTTCTACAAGCACTTCACAACCGAAAACCTCACGCGACTCAAAGAACTCGAGAAAGAAGCCGCGCCAGAAGATGACGAAACGAAACCCTCGCCCTCGTATCCAGCGACAGAACTCACCGCAGAGCAAATCCTCGCCCTACCGACCGAACTTCGCTACCTGATCCCACCCGAACCGCCCGCCGACGATGCCGAATTCCACGTCTTCGGCACAAAAGAAAAGGCCAAGGGCAAGGATGTCTTCCAGCAGAACATGGACTTCATAGCCGAGCAGCTGAAATGGCAAGACGTCTTTTCAGACTGGACGTACGAACAACTCTACCCTTCCTCCTATACCGAGCCCACGACCGACGACCCCTCCGCGCAACCACCTACGGCGAACAACTCCGCGTCTCTCGACCGGCAAAACTACCTCTTCAGGTTCCTGCGAAGCATACTCATGAGTTACATATCGCTATTGGGCATTGTGGCCGCGAACCCGACGTCGGAGCAGAAAGACCAGAAACTCAAGGATATCATGACGCTAGTTGCGAATATGCATGCGCTTATCAATGAGTATCGGCCCCATCAGGCGAGGCAGACGCTCATTGCGAAGATGGAGGAGCAGGTGCGCAAAAAGAGGGAGGAGGTCGAGGGTGTGAGGAGGATGGGGGAGAAGGTCAAGGAGGTGCTTGCTGGATTCGGTGGGGTTGATGGAGAAGACAAGTCGGGTGATGGGGGTGAAGAGACTATTGAGGATGGTATGAGGGCGAGGGAGGAGGACAGAAGACGCGTGCAAAGGGGCATGTGGGAGGCTATTGGTGAGGTTGTGGGATAAGACGCGTCATATCAGGCAATCATCACGACGAATGTTAATATTACACAAGGCAGCGGAAGCTGGTGTCTGCTGTCGGCTCGCGATCCCCACACGAGATCTGCCCGTACCTGTGAAGCCGGCACATGATGCGTCTGCCGCATCAGCGCAAAGAAGCATCAGAGTATCTTTGATGGACGCCAAAGATGTATGAGCTCAGACCGACTGCGCCTAGTATACATTGCAAGCAAGCAGCCACACTGCTGGGGTCTGGCATAGTGCTGGACGTCTAGTCATGGATTGCTCTCAGCCATATCGAGAATATTTACACCCACCATGGTCCTTTCTTCCACATACGACCATAGGATCATGAAAATTAGGCTTCCCGTCCGCTCAGCCATATACAAGCATGATACCGGCGGATTAGTAGTTAGGTGGGTGACCACTAGCGAATCCCCGCTGTTGTATGTATCTGATCTTTTTTGCCAGTTGCACCATCTTTTTGCTACTCTGGCCATGACGTCATGGCACTTGCCGTCCTGCAGCCTTCCAGGAACACCAATCCAGAACCTCCCCAGGGCTGGCCTACGATCGTTCTCAGCCACGTCCAAAGCCACATTTTTTTACTGATCAGCTGTTCCTCCGTCGTTCATCTCATTGTTTCGGAACTTCCCGCTGTCGCATGCGCCGGTTAATGTTGTGCTTGTGACACCGACGTAAGGCTGAACGGATCCCAAGGTTGGCACGCGCTCAGCCCTGGTGCGCAGACCGCCGAATACTCGATAAAGAAGGCAACCACAGCTGAGCTTTTTGGCAAATTCAGCCCCTGACCGACTGTCCTTCAGCCTACAAACGCCTAGAGATAAGCAAGTAAGACGGGGAGGACTGCTATTTATCCACACGCGACCGCGTCGTTTTCATCAACTCTCTACGCGCTTCTTTGGTTTATCAACTCACCTTTCGTTAACCTTCTGGTCTGCGCTGCGCGCAACTTTTCCTTACCAACTCTTCGCCATGCCTTCCACGACTTCATTAAGGCCAAGCAAACGCCTAGCCATCTTCTGCGACGGAACATGGGTAGGTCGCGAAACCCAAGTCGAAGACGCGCCTCCAAGCAACATCCGCCAACTCGCCAACATGGTCGGCGAAGTACAATACTCCACCGACGACAAGACAGCCGCAAAAGTCCACCACATCAGACCCCACAAAACAACAACCAGCAGCTCGACCCCCGACATCATCGCCGGCTACCAGGAAGGCGTAGGTCTTAACAAGACCTTTCTGCAATATATCTGGGACGGCGCAACCGCCTCCACCATCAGCGACGAGTGCATAGCCGTATACCGTTTCATCGTCGAAAACTACACGCCCGACCATGAGATCTGGTTGTTTGGATTTAGTCGCGGCGCCTTCACCGTGCGTTGTGTAGCGGGCATGATCAACAACTGCGGTATCATAAAACGACTCCCGTCATACTCCGACGCAGAAGTCCAACGCCTCTGCTACGAAGTCTTCCGCACATACCGCAGCAACCTCCCCGTCGACGCCCCCAAAAGCGAGGAATGCCAACGATGGAAAGGCCTCGGCGACAGAGTCTGGCAGGTCAAACGGCCAATCCGCTTCCTGGGTATCATAGACACAGTCGGCGCACTCGGTATCCCGCGCCTGAATGCCGGAATAGGATTTGACTGGTCCCCGTTCGAATTCTTCGATCAAACCGTTTCAAGCGTCGTGCAACATGTATATCACGCGCCGTGTCTGCACGACCGCCTTTGGATCTTTCAACCTTGTCTTGTGTACCCCAACGAAGACGATGAAGAGGAGAAGGACAGAGCCGTAGTAAACCAACGCTGGTTCCCGGGTACCCACTACGACGTCGGTCGCATGACTTTCCGCTTCGTGCGGCAAAGCCCCGCGAATTGGATCGAAGATGCACTGGGCTGGTTGCCGAATCTTCTTTCGCGGACTATCTATCCGAATGAAGTGCTCAGCGATGCGGTGTTACGGTGGTTAGTACAGGGAGTCCGGGATGTAGACAACGACTCTGCAACGCCGTTAATGCCTAATACCGACGCACACATCTCGTCTCTCAGCACGCGGCTTGGCGAATCTTCGTTAGCATTGCCAAAAGAGCCTGCAGCACCGAGTGCACGCACAGGAAGCGGCGACATCTACGGCGACGTCCTCGCCTACGCCCCCGGCGGCGTGCTGTTCAGTGCTATTCAACGGACGTCCCGCTCCATTACCAGTGCTCTGAACAACGTGTTTCCTCAACTCGGTGATAACCTGCAGGGGTTACTGGGTATCAAGACGCTGGTGGGGATTCTCACTGCGACGGCCGATCGCCGGATACCGGGGACGCAGGCAGATGTTTATCCGTATATGGAGGAGGAGAGTGTGTTGGTTGAAGGGGGGAGAGAGGTTAGGTTTAAGGTGGAGGAGTTGGCTAGACTGAACGAGAAGAATGAGAGGGGGGTGTTGAGGTATCCGAGTCAGACTCTTGAGGCGTTTTTGTTGTGGAAGAGGGTTTTTGGGAGGGAGGAGAATGAGTGATGGATAAGAGAGTAGTGGTAATGAGGGTGTTTTTGGTTTTTCTGTAGATATTGAGGTGGTGGTAAGGGTATACATTGTTTCTTAGTTGGCTTCAATATAGCTTGCCTTTACTTGCTCTTGTTCATTTGGAAAGCAGCTTCATTCGCAAACGCCTTCTTATCGACAACTTGATCCCTAGTAAAACATCTATTAGATTCTCTTCTACATTCTGAACATATCCATCATCAACGTGAAGAAAGCCATCATCTTCCACAAACGTATTTCATCCCCGATAGTACACAATAGAGGCAAGACTTACTTCTTGCCACGGCCTCCGAAACCCCATCGAATCTGATTCGCCCAGCGTCCCTCAACACCAAGATCATCAGCACACTGCCAGACGAAACCAGGGTTCTTCTGGAACATGCGACCGATGAAGGCGACGTCGAGGTTATCGTTCTCCAGATACCCGTTTGCTTGCTTGCCATCGGTGATGCTGCCCACGGTGCCGACCGCCATCTTGTCTCCCACCTTGTCCTTGACTGCCTTGGCGAACGGCTCTTGGTACCCGGGTCCGCCGTGGATATGCTGTTTCTCGTGAAGGCCACCGGAAGAAACGTCGAGGAGGTCTACGCCGCGATCGGCGAGTATCTCAGCGAGTTTAACAGTCTGGTCGACGGTCCAGCCTTCGATACCGGCTTCGTCGAGCCAGTCTGTTGCGCTGATGCGCAGGACGAGCGGCATGTCTTTGGGAATTGTCTTGCGGGTGAGATCGACGAGCTCAAGGGTGAGGCGCGTGCGGTTCTCGAAGGAGCCGCCGTATTCATCGGTGCGGTGGTTGGAGGCGGGTGACAGGAAGGTGTGCAGGAGGTAGCCGTGTGCGTTGTGGATTTCAATAGTGTCGAAACCGATGTCTACTGCGCGTTTGACGGCATCGACGAAGGCTTGCTTGAAGGCTTCGATGTCTTGTTTTGTCATCTCCTTAGGCGTGCAGTGCTTGTCGTTGAAGGCGATGGCGGAGGGCGCGTAGACGTTGTCGGGCCAGCCATTCAGCTCCTTCGTTGCGATGTCGCCTTTGCTGAGCCACGGGGCGACGGTGCTGGCTTTGCGGCCAGCGTGTGCGAGTTGAATGCCGATGTGCTGGCCTTGAGAGTGCGCGAACTCTACGATTTTGCGCAGCGGCTCCTTTTGCGAGTCTTTCCAGAGACCGCAGTCTTCGGGTGTGATCCTTCCTTCAGCTTGTACGGCGGTGGCCTCGACGAATGTCAGACCGGGACCGCGCTGGATGATGCCGCCCAAGTGTGTGAGGTGCCAGTTCGTCTGGTGACCGTCTTCGGCGGAGTATTGGCAGAGAGGGGAGAGGGCGAGGCGGTTCTGGATCGTCATGCCTCGGAGCTTGAGGGGCTGGAAGAGCTTGGGGATCTTGGAGCTGCCGTCTAGCATGCCAAGGGCGGTTCCGGCGACGGGCTCTTGTGCGGGAGTGAAGTAGGGGATCTGGATGGGTCAGCAAGGTGAACGCATGGGGTTTGGATGTATGCATACACCAGGAGCGGCCTTGTTCCTCAGCTCATCCTGCTTGGGAACCTGTTCGCTGTTCTTATCCTCGGGGATATCCTTTGCGATCGCATGATGCGAGTGCGGCTTGTCGGTATCAGCCTCGATTCCCATTATGGCGGTTGTCGGTGTGTAGAGTTGGATGGGTGAAGTGTGAGGGGTATTGTGACGAGAGTCGGAAGCTCAATGGATATGGAAAGTGGAGGGTGGGTCGACAATGGCATCTTTATACGCTCATGCCAATCTTCTCGAAAGTACCGGCATGACGTGCATGTTTGGACATTGTTACCATAGAACCCCAGCGGCGGGGCATCTTTGGCGCCCCGCCTTCCTCGTTCGGCATGGCTCGTCACTAGCAGTCCGTCATTTCGCTGCGTCCTGATTTGTAAGACGCACGTCGTCGCATTCACCGATAGGCGTCGGGTAGTCGAGTGTGTTGTTGAGGGCGCGCGTACCTGAGCGATGGTGTACCGTGCTATGGTTGAGCCAGTCAGGAGTCTGCTATCAAGCTTAGACATGTGCTGACAGAGATAGCCGAGTAACATAAGCAATCCTTCTCATGATCTGCATGCATCCGTCATGCTGTACGCTATATAGCCTGGAGCTTGTTCGTCTCTACTTCGGAATACCTAGGTACCTAAGCGTTTATACCTGTTCGTTACTTACTGAGCTTCACGCAGCATACTTTAAGAGCTTGAAACGCATTCTCGCATTGCCTTACTAAGCATGATGATATACCCGGCGGCTACTTGGCCATTGCGGCGCGGCTCAAACTCGGCCCAAGCCACGCCGCCGAACTCTACCGCTCCAAGCCATTAGTGCTAGAATCGATTCTGTCTCACCGACTTCCCAACTCAGTATACCAAGTCTTTTACGCTGGTATTGACCCTGCTTAATATGCGACAAGCGTAGAGCGTAAAGCTTCGTCAATCATGGCGTCTTGTTAAGCTTTCTCTCGTGCGTGTAAGCACGATGTGTGACATAGCCTTTTCAGCTTTGAGCCCTACCCAACCAACGCATGCGTCGCGCACCATCAAGCCTGCCCGTCCAGTCGAGGAGGCCAATTGAGCGCTCGATACCCAGATCCATACAGGTCCTCCGGATCCTCATGCTCGATGACAGGAACCTTCGGATACATGAGATAGCAATCGGGTTGAGCTTCAAGATCAGGCCTATACGTCTCGATCTCTTTCTCTGGTCGAAAAACAGCGTAGCTTCGTGTCGCGAATCCATTCTCAACACCGTTGCACTTCATATATATGTTCCCTACGCGCCATTCGCTTTCGATATCCGAGTCCGCCATATCATACACGTCTTGTGCGAGTTCTACCGGCGGCTGAACGATGCGAAACCCCTCCAGCTCTTCTTCTCTCCGCAGGACTTGCTCCACCAAATCACGGGGATCTTGATTGCGGCGCTGAGTTCGCATTTGGTACCCGTGATCAGGAAACGGCCTTGGGAACCTGACCATCATAAAGTTCAAACTTTTCATATCATGTCGGATGGACCTCAATGACCAACGGATGCGTTGGTATGTGATTTCTGTCGTCAAGGGACCTTGGATGAACACGGAAAGGCGTTCGAGGTTCGGAAGACTTTGGATGGCTCTAGCGATACTGGGGCTTGGCCCTGATGTTGTGAAAGTCTCAATGCTCCATGGAGATGGTAAGCCGTCTTCCGCGTCATACAAGAGAGTATGCTGGCCAAGCTCGCGGAACTGGAAGTGAATGTGCAATGAGCGAATATGGGATAGGTGTGATGAAAGGGCGGCCCGACAGAAGTCAATCAGAACCGTGTTGTGAAGCATCGCGAAGGTGTTCGATTCATAGAGCATATCGATGGTTTCTCGATAACTAGATGGGGCTTTGTTAGTTGCAAAGCTGGATTGTCGCACGCGCGTGTCTCTCTTACACTAGCTGGCATGACTGGAGCACCGCCAACACGTTGGTTCTCTCACGCTTGCCGTGCAGGTTTGCAGCGTAGTTTGTGTGGACTGCCTGGATGACCGCTGGTGTGATGTTCGACACTTCATCAGGGCCCTCATCCTCCAGGAACTCGTGGGCGATTCTACCGTTCTTGTAATACAATGCGATGTGCTTTTCGCCTAACAGATGTTTCCAGATGATAGAACGTAGCTCAGCGGGCAGACTCAAGAACTTGCTCTGCGACTGAGCGCTTGCTGAGTCGTCGCGCAGCGATAGCGGGATATATGGAGGTTCTGGGGTCACTTTCTCTGGAGTGACACTGTGAGGGGTGCTCGGCCAAAGGCGATTGCAAAGGCAAGCCGTAAGATTCCACGGAAGACAGATAAAGAATTTAGCGCCTCTGCGCTATTAAGCTGCCTTACTCGTCCTCCTTAGCTAATTGTTAATGTTAACAATCTGCATAATAAAGATGCAATAGAACAGTTGTGCATGCAACGATTAGGAAGCTGCCGTCTAAAACGTAGCAAGTGCAGTTAGCTAGCGGGCTGTCTAGTTACAGCGAGTTGCATGTTGCTGCCTGCAGGACTTTAGGGCTTAACCGTGCCGCATGCGGACGTGTGAACTCTGCAACATCGTCGCTTCTGATTCTTACCCACTCTAAGATACTGGAGCGGGACAATACTTTCATTCCGACGTCAAATCCAGATACCACTGCCTGCGCCTACTAAGTTAACTTGCAGTCCCACCACGCGCCGGACGTGGCCATCGAACCAAGCCTGGGAGAAGAACAAGAACATCGCGCGCAATCGCAGGCTGCGCGCTGGACACACGGCATGAGGGAGTTTCTAGACAAGAAAATTCGACTCGCAAATAGAATCCGGCAAGAGCTGGGCGAAATGATGGAAGAAAGACGGCAAAAAAGGGAGGCTGAGAAGGTGCGAAAGTACAAGCCTTTTGAGCTGCGCGCTCGCAAACGTTCCACACAGGAGAGGAGCCGTCTTCTCAGTTTACCAGCTGAGATCCGGATCATGATCTGGGAGTATGCCATGACTGGACAGTTCATCGTACTCTATCGAAAGCGGGGCAAAGTCGCGTCTAGTGTCTTCGACAGCCATGGCACCACGAGTGTCACCAACGCAACTGTTTCGATCATGACCAGCATAGCCATGTCTAAAGCGGAATCAGGCGCCATGTCCTTGCCCCTGACTTGCACGACCACGTAAGTCATTAGGCATAGCGGCCTCGCGGAAGCCCACTGACTGACGTATCAGATATCTGGAAACGATGACGATGCTTTATCAGGAAAACACGTTTGTCTTCCTCGATACCACCGTGCTAGTCGAACTTTGTAGGGAGCGATCCCGGTTCAACATGGCTCTCATTCGCTCTTTACATTACTTCGTCGGCACCCAGAAGTTCTCCTGGTATGGAACGTCATTACCAGAGCTCGCTATGATTCCGTCTCCTACCCACACTGAGAGATTGGAGAGTGCAAGCAAGGTCTTCCATAAATGTCTACCAAACCTTGAACAACTCTCAATATTCCTCTACGGCCCCACCCGTAATGTCGAGGACTACACCAATATGCTAGAGCATCTGCACAACGTCTATCGAGACCGAATTTCCATCAAGATGAATGCGTTGGGAGTGAGCGAAGATTATTTATTCCACGATCGTTTTATGCATCCCCATTCCCACGCGGTACATATCAAGATACTGACCTCTTTCTCATGCATTCCATTATTGAAGGGTACCAGGCGTCCGGCATGTCACACTGGACTTCCGCGTAGGGTCAAAGTTGATGACACATCAGTCGAAAACTTTACTTGGAGGGCTGAGAAGCTACGGCTAGGATCTTATGATCAAGCAGAGGGGGCAAAGGCTCTGGTGTATGTGGTACTAAAACCCGAAGATGATACAAGGAGGATCGTAGGGGAGTTTGAACCGGCAATACTCTGGGATATTATTCCCGACAGCTAGGGGAGTAAGCAATTACATCAATGCTGACTGGTTGTCTGTGCATGAACCTTCGACTTCCTGTTTTGGGCTCGCATACACGTTGAAGGAGAGTTGGACTGCCGAGTGGAGTCGGATGCATCGGCACTCTCCATCGCCCGTCGATCTGTACCCAGCAAGGCGACGTCAATGCAGACATGACGAAGGCGCCTGCCTGGTCAGGAAGCCCAATGATGCGCATCACGCGTGTTTCGTTTCGAGATGGCTGAGGCTTCAAGGCTGAGGCAGCCGATGTTCCCGATGCTTCCCACGTAACCGGTCCTTCTGCGCGTGACGTTATGTGGGAACTTGCTAGAATAATAATAAATAATATAATAGAACTAACGTTGTTATCTCTCTATAATGTCTACCCTAGTTATATATAGTAGAGCTAATCTAAGAATATAATATCTTATCTTTAAATTTAAGTATAGCTTAAAATACTTAGCTATTTTATACTTCTAACTAGTTTATAAAATACTACTTATTCTTATTAAGCTTCTTACTATTATTAAACTTATAAATAAGCTTAGTAAAAGCTTTATATTCTTTTTTTATTTATAGAATAGTATTAATATAGTTTATACTTTTATTAAAATTTTATCTATAAAGTTAAAAAGTAAAAAGTACTTATAGTTTTTTTTAAGCTACTTTTTTAGCTATTTTTTATTTAGTATAAATAGTTTAACTTTCTAAAAGTTATATAAAGCTATATCTACTTTATTTATTATTATAGTATACTTTATATTAACTATTTTATTAGTATAAGTAGCTTAAGTAAGTATTAAATTATAAAAGTAGAATAGGTTAATACAGAATTATATAAACATAAACTTCTACTAAGTAATTTAGATAAAGCTATTACTTATAAAAAGTTTCTTTAAGTTTTTATGCTAGTAGAGCCTATACTTATATAAGCTAGCGTAGTCTAGAGAGATCTAAGAAAATCTAGAGTAGTCTATAACTAAGTAGTTATAATAAAGTTTTTTTTTTCTCTAAAAGTATATTCTATATAAGATAAAGAATTAAAAAAATTTAGAAGATTATATAAGCGCTAAGCCTAGGCTAAAATATAGTCTATATATTAATATTAGAGAATCTCTTTTTAGGCTATTTATCTAGACTTCTTACTTCTATCTATTATTTAGTAAGTATTTCTAAAATCTCTATATATTAAGATTAGTCTAGACTACTCTAGATTAGAGTAGATCTAGGCTAGCCTAGCGTAGTTTAGTCTTACCTTTTCTCTTCTTTTACTAATAAGTGTAGAAGCCTATTAACTAACACTATTAACTATAATCTAGCGCAATCTTATACTATTTATCTTTATCTTCTACTACTTAGAGTATTTTAGTAATAACTAGCTATCTTTAATTCTAATCTAGTTCTATCTATACTAATCTAGTTATAATATAAGCGCTTAGAGCCTAGTAACTAAGAGACATAACTACTAAAACTAAATATAACCTAAATAGTTATATACGCTATAGTAATATTTTATATACTACTATTAAGAATAACTAGTAGACTAATCTAGTGCTTTACTACTATTTACTAGACAAGAACTATAAGATATAAGTTAGTACTTCTTTCTAGAGCTATTTATACTAATTTATACTAACTTAGATCTTATAAAGTAGAACTACTATAATAGCGTCTTATACTATTAGTAAGAAGAAAGCTCTAACTCTTTTTTACTATATTCTTTATAACTTATTTAGTTAAAATTATTTTTAAGTAAGTAATACTATTCTAGTATAATCTAAGCTAATCTAAACTAATCTAGCTACTTAAGTACACTATCTCTAGTATTATTATAATATAAGTAAAGATTTATAAAATATACTCTTAGGCGCTTTTAAACGCTCTAGTCTATAATATCTTAAACACCTCTACTATAGACAAGTTATTTCTAAAATAGAATATTAAGGCCTAAGCTACTACTTTTACTATATAAGTAATCTAGAGTTATCTATACTAATCTATACTAATCTAGGTAGAAATACTATCTAATATATTAATAATAAAAATACGCTCTTATACTCTAGTAAGCATGTTTAGTTTAATACTAAGATTCTTAGAGTTACTTAAAAGACTAAGTCTTATAGTAACACTAATAGAGCTTCTAAGACTTCTAGTAAGTACGTAAGTATATCTCTTTTTATTCTAATCTAGACCTATCTAACCTAGTCTAGAAGAAGAAAAACGTAAATTCTTTTAAGAAGAAGATTCTAGCTCTAAAAGCTAAAGTTAAGAGTTTTATTAACTTACTATTCTTAATTAAAAGTAAGCTATCTAAGGCTACTAAAGATAGCTTTTAAGCTAATTACTTTACTTTACTCTAGGTTAACTTAGCGTAGCCTAGGTCTATCTAGAGCTATTTCTAGGTTAATTTAAGTAGTCTTATTTTAGTTAGCGTTTTCTAGTTATAGAGTTTAGCGTCTAAGATACTCTAGTATAGATTAGTCTAGGTTAGGCTCTCTAGAGTTCTTTCTAGTTCTAATTTACCTATTATTATTCTTTACATAGTAATTAGTTACTATTTAATCTAGATAGGTCTAGATTAGTATAGATTAGCTTTAGCTCTAGAAATATAATTATTAATTTTTTTATACTTATAATTAAAATTTAAGTAATTTTAGAGTCTATTATACTTAGAAAATTTATTAATTTATTTAATCTAATATATTCTCTAGCCTACTCTATTAAAATATTAAACTAAGCTAATCTAGACCTATCTAGCTCTTTCTAGACCTACTCTAGCGTAATTATCTCTAGTTAAAGTGCTCTTAGAACTTTTTAAACGCTCTTATAGCGCTAAGAGAAATCTTCTCTAAAGATAGCTATTAATTATTAAAGTCTAGGTAGTCTATTTACTTAACTAAGTATATCTAAGAGTTTCTTACTCTTTACTTCTTAAGTATTTTATCTACCTTATATATATTATTACCTACTTATAAAGTAATATAATAAAGTAGATCTTAGTCTCTTTAGACTAAACTAGTATTAAAAGCATTCTTTAGTAGGCTAATATAAAAGACTAAGTAAATTCTACTATCTTCTAGAAAGTCTAGTTAGTAGGCTTACTTACTAATTTATTCTATTACTTTAAGTAGGCTTTAGTACTTATAGTTTAGTTTCTTTTTAGGCCTAGTTATACAAATATTACGCGTATCTAGTATAACTTAATTACTAATCTTAAACTCTTTAGACTTATAGCTTTTATTATACGCCTTCTATTAGTACTCTTAAGCTCTTACTAGATTCTATTATACTATTTTATATACTTTCTTATATAGTTTCTAGTCTTAGAGCGCGTACTTAGATAGTCTAGTTAGATCTAGGCTAGTTAACTTTAGTGTAGATAAAATTATATAGCTATACACTAGCTTAAATAGAGTAATACTAGTTAAGTTATATTTAAAGTTATTATACGCAAACTTAGTGTTAGCTAGTAAAGTTATCTAGTTATCTTACTTATAGTTTATATAGGCTCTAAGGTATTACTTTAGAATCTAATTTATGCGCTTTATCTAGCTATTAGTCTAGAAGTAAAAAGCTATTAATAGTAGTTATCTAGTCTTTAAGTATTAAGTAAAAGTACTTTAGTACACTAACGTAAACAGCACTCTTTTATTAGTAACTACTAACTTTAGTAGACTATAAAGGCGTATAATCTTCTAATAAAAGGTTTTAGCTAGTTTTAGTATATTTAGATTACTTCTAGATAGTATAAAGTATACTATTTTAGAGAAGTAGTATATAACTATAAGTATACTATTATACTCTTACTCTTCTAAAGTACTTAGAGGTAACTTAGTAATAAAGTCTATTATAATATTCTTTTAGATATTAGCTAGTATAGGTAGTAACTATAGTTCTCTATACTTAGTATATTTAGTAAGTTTTATTTTTACGTAGGTTATATAAAACTAATAGTAGTTCTTAACTATCTATTAAACTTCTAGCTACTAGAATTCTTTTAATATAAGATCTAGAGTTTAGATAAACCTAAAGTAACTTACTAAGAGGTTATTATAGTAAGCTTATAAGACTTTAACGTAGACTACTTTTAAAATATAAAGTTTTCTTTTATAAAAAAGTATATTATCTAATTTTATACTTTATTAGTCTACTTAATATAGTTAAGTATTATCTAGTATTAATAGTGCTTCTTTAGTAAAGTCTACGTACTTATTACTAAGTATATCTTCTCTAATAGTATTATATATAAAGTATAGTAGCCTAGTCTAGTTAGTAGATAATATTAGTTAGCCTAGAGTAATAGCTCTAGTTATACCTATAACTACTCTAATCTAGAGTTCTTTTACTTTTTCTAAAGTAACTACGCGCTCTTTAGAGCTATTTATATTAGTTAACTATAGCTTACACTAAAGCTCTACTAGTAACTTTTTATTACTACTAGCTAAACTTACTACGTTTTTACTTAACTTATAATCTAGGCGTCTAGATAGTCTATTAGTAAAGTTAGTTTATCTAAAGTAGTAGACTATAGTAAAGTAGAAAGCTACTAGCTATTCTACCTATTTAGCCTATCTATATAATAGTATCTTAGTAGATATAAACTCTTATAAATTATAGTAGTTTATATAAAGAGTAATATTATAGACTATACTCTTAAGATAATACTTCTAGTGTTTAAAGGCCTCTACTACTATAAGAAGTTCTTTATTATATATATTATAATTACGCTTAGCAAAAGTTATCTTACATAAATAGTATATAATTAGATACTATAGGTTCTTACTATTAAGTCTTAGTCTAGACTAGTTTAGAATTCTAGAAATTATAAAGCCTAAGGCGTTAGTTTCTACTCTATAAAGTAGATTAGAGTTAAAGTAGACTAAAATAGAGCTTATAGTAAATCTTTTTTTAAAAATCTTAAAGGCTTTAATAGTATTAGGTTCTAGCTTAATTAGACGTAATTCTTCTTATTATTACTAGTAGCTACTTTTACTTACTTTAGGTAGCCTTTAAGTAATCTAGTAGAGAGAAGTAGCTATTTTAGAGAACTCTTCTATAAAGCGCTAGTAGTAGTTAGTAAAGTTTAGAAAGATCTAGATATTTCTAACTAAGGTAGGTATAGGCTAAAATTAAATAGTGTTAATGTAATTAGTCTTTATCTCTACTTCTTATAAAGTAACTATAAAACCTAAGTAGCTTACTCTTTAGGTATAGAAGTTATACTTAAAGAGTTTAGTATATAGTCTATACTAAATAAGTCTAGATAATACCTCTTAGACCTAGCTAACGTATTTCTTTTTATTTTAGAAGTAGATAAGAATGTTATTAAAGTATATAATATAGTAGATATCTAGTAGGTCTAATAAAATTAAGTTAATATAATTCTAGAATACTATAAAGGCATTAGTAAGACTAAATAGTATTACTATATATTTAAAATAGCTATACCTAGTATAGAAAGCTATCTTCTACTTATTTCTCTTCTTAATATAGATATAATAGTAAGTATTCTATAAGTCTAGTTTAGTGTAGATTAATATAGATCTAAGTTAATTAAGAAACTCTTCTATAAGTAGTAGTAAGTAGTAGTTTTTTATAGTAATTATATTAAAGCTATAGTAATCTATATATAACTAGAGAAAGCTATTCTTTTTCTTAATAAATAGAATTAGTACCTTTATCTTAAAAATAGAGCACCTAATCTATTCTTTAGCTAGGTTCTTATTAATATATTTATATAGTATCTTAGCTTCTATTACTAATAGGCTATAAAGTAGTCTATAAAGTAGATTCTTTCTCTTCTCTAGATTAATTACTATCTTATATAGCCTATATTTAGCTAAAATAGTAGCGTCTTCTTTAGAAAAGACTTTTACCTAGAAGCTATAGTACTAATAGAGTAGAGTACTATTATTTAGGCCTATCTAGCCTACTACTAGTAAAAAGCTATTATTATTCTTATTAAGAAGTATAGCTATAAATTATTTAGAGGTCTCTAGAGTAATCTTATAGTATCTAGTCTACTTTATAAATCTTATAGATTTTAAGACAAAGTTTAGAGTAGGTTACTATTACTCTAGCTATAGTATACCTAGAATTATATTAAATTCTTTAAAGTCTTCTAAATAGAACTCTTTCTACTCTCTTTAAGTAGTATTATAGCTATTAGTTATAGTATACTTTATATCTACTTAGCCTAATATAGCTAGCTCTTAGCTATTAAGACTATAGAACTAAGTTATACTATCTTAGTATAATACGTATCTAGCTTTACTAGCTATAGCTTAACTAATAAAGTTAGTTTTAGCGCTACTATTAAAAAGCGCCTAGATATAAATAAGTTTAGACTTAGCTAGAATAGTACTTTCTATAGTAATTAGAGATAAGTCTACTATCTTTAACCTAGTCTTACACTTACTACTTATAGTAGTAATAAGACTTTTAAAGTATATAATAAGTCTCTTAAACTATAAAGTTAGGTAGCTTAAAAGTATACTTTTTTCTTTTAGGTACTAGTAGAGTTAGAATACTCTCTCTTATAGTACTCTTTATAGTAGTAGTTATAGTATTTAACTTAACTAATATTTTTTATACTTATTTAAGCTACTAAAGTAGTTATAGATTCTCTCTTAAGTAGTACGTATAGTCTTATCTCTTAGCTAAGTAGACTACACTAGTTAGTATTATACTATATCTACTTAAAGAGTAACTAGTTTTTTCTAGTATTATCTATACCTATCTAAGCCTATCTAACCTAAAGTGTAGATTCTAGAGCTTTATACTACTAGTTAGCCTTAGTCTTTAGTACTATAAGGCTATACTACTTTTACTTAATATTATCTAGTTATTTATATATCTTTAAGTTAAGAGTAAAGTAGAAGTTATAGATATAATTCTTATTAGTATTATTAAAAGTAGCTTAAGTATTAAGCTTCTTTTATTATATCTTAAAGTAGTTAAAAAGCTTAGTAGAGGTATAATAATACTATTTTACATTTTTAATCTTTTTTTTAGCTATCTACTTACGTTTAAAGAAAAAGCTAAGTAACTCTAGTATAACTAACTTTAGAGTAGTCTAAGTTAGAACTAGCGCTTCTAGATTAGTTATAATAGCTCTAGCTATTCTTTTCTAATAGTCTAGTTAGTAGTTTCTAAGCTATCTAATTATAAAGTTAACTTACATAGTTAAGTTAGTTAAAGTAGAGTTACTTTTAAAGAAGCGTTTATAAGCTCTAGCCTAGCTATTAAGTTATACTTTATTTTTACTTTTAAAACGTATTAAAAAGTTAGATTTTAGAAGTAGAATTTTAAAAGGTCTAGTCTAGTATAAAGTACTCTTAGTAGACGCAGCTAAGGCTAGTATTAGTATAAGTAGTAATAGAGTCTAAAGGTTACTACTAGTAAGTATAGCTTTAAGAGCTTTACGTTAAATATATAAAGTAGTAATCTTTATATACTATTTAGCTTCTAATAAAAGCTATTTTTTTTATTTAAGTTCTTACTAAAGAGTTAATAGCGTTAGTTTATTAATAAGTATTCTCTTCTTAACTAGTAGTATTTTTATAGTAAGTATTAAGGCTTATAATTTCTTTTTAGTAGTAGTTAGAGCTAATAAAGTATTAGCTAGCTTAAGCTAGGCCTAAAAAGCTACGTTTTCTACTACGCTACGTAATTATAATAAAACTATATTTATAGTATTACTAATAGTTATAGATAGAAGTTTATATTATAAAAGTAGAATAGATTAATATAAAATTATATAAACGTAAATCTTTACTAAGTAATCTAAGTAGAGCTATTACTTATAAGAGGTTTTTCTAGGTTTCTACGCTAGTAGAGCCTATACTTACGTAAGCTAGCGTAGTCTAGAGAAGTCTAGAAGAATCTAGAGTAGTCTATAACTAAGTAGTTATAATATAAATATATTTAAAAAGAAGCTATATTTTTATTTTATAGAAATAGGTATAGATTATAAAAAAATATATTTATTTTTATATATTAATAAAGGTCTCTAGCTAAGTAAAAGCTCTAATTTTATAATATTTATTACTAAGTAGCGTTTTACTTATAAAATACTAAATTTTTTAAATTTAGTATATATACTATAGTATATATAGACTTTAATATTAGAATTATAACTATACTAAGTTATTATAACTTTTTACTTCTTAATAAATATTAAATAGAAATTACTAAGATAAAAATAAGATAATCTATTAAGACAGTAATGTTAAGATAATTAAGATTATATTGTGAACTTGCCGGCAAGGCCGAACGCCCTTTTGGAAGCTTTGCATGCATGCCTCGGACAGGGAGTGTGGCATAACACGCCGAAGAGCAGGATGATACGCTTTTGTTGCAACCGCCTGTGCCACAGCCACAGATCGTGCAAGAAGCCTCGCTGGAGGTCAAGTTCGCAGTGGGGCGGTTGTCTATATGGCGAAGTAGAGGCGGCCAAAGCGGTGATAGGGTCTTTGTTAGATGGAATCGCAATTTACCCCACGGCGATTGCGGCGCATGATGAGAGGAACAGGCTAGCGGGCTGCTATCTTGGGCAAGGTGAAGCATGGGGCCAAACAAGGACGGATGTGGCGCCGGCCAATGGCAGGCAAGCCTCAACCCTCCGCCAGCCGCTGCCCTCGAACGCGACCGAGTATCACCTGTTGACGCTCCCTCGACACCACTCGTGGCCGTTTTGTGCTCCATCGACAAACGTAGACGCCTGCGCTGCGATTCACTCACTTGCTCGCGCCATAGCATCTTGTACTCCATTCGTGTTGTGTTCATCTTGCGACTGCCGCTGGATACCCCCTCGCGCCTGCCGCTCCCTGACGCCCGTACCCACTCGTTCACCACAACTATAGCCGTCGCATTCACCACGGCGCAAAGCCAGCAACAATAGCCCGAGCAACAACAATACCACTGTTGTTGCTATACATATACGTACGCGGCCATCGGACACGCCTCTTCCGCTGTCACCGCTGTTCAAGCCTTGCGCATCTCAAACACGCAACGCTCCACCCACGCGCACACGTCTCTTGTCATGCGCACGGCACTCTGGTAGCATTCCGAACACCCACCTTTTTGGAAAGCCCTCCGTCCCCGGCCACCCGCCGCAATCCTCCGCCTGCTTAACAAAACTACCGCCCCTGTCGCTCTTTCCCTCGCTCGCTAGTGGTGAGCAGCCGGCCTGTCACCACCATATCGCGAATACTCACTTTACAACCGAAATTGCCTCCTCCTTTTGGCTACAACAACCAACCCATGTCCTAGCGACCAAGTCACTCCTTAGACGAACAGCTGGACTGCAGGCCACCGTACCGCTGAGCGGATACTTACATACACACATACGTACATACCGACTAATACCGAATCGCCAACATGGGGTGCTGCGGAGACCGCGAAAAGGGAACTACGGTGACGGAGGAGCAGAAGTGGACTTACATTGTAAGCACTTGAGCGCGAATATGGAAGTGCATCGCTAACTGCCTTAGAACTTGTCCGACTTCAAGTCTACATCTTGCCTCGCGCCTTTCTCTTACGCCTGGCTGTGGATTCTCGTCGTCATCTCATGCGCCGTCTACGCCGCCGATGCCTTCACCGCCGTCAACCTCCTCGCTTTCGACAAATGGACGAGCCAGGTTAAGCCTACCGTGCCTTTCGACATTGCCAAATGGATCTTCGCCATCACCATCATCGTCTCCTACGTCTTTCTCGCATACCGATGGATCCGGGCTCTGCGCGTCATGCGGACAGGAAGTGTAACCGAATGCTACCTCGAGCCATTGGCTGCTATACTGCAGAGTATGCGCATCACAAAGACTGGCCAGGGCTGGCGCCGCTTCTTGGTCTTCGCAGAGTTGACCAAGAGTAAGAAGGGTGCCAACTACATCGCTCTCTTCGTATACTTCCAGTTCAAGAGCGCTCTTCTCATCATTGTCGCCCAGGGACCTCGCATTGCCCTCAATGCCATGACTTTATACGCCGTCATGCAAGCACAGCTCATACCCGTCGGCGAGCACGCGTCAGAAGATCGCTCCAACTTCGAGCAGTTCTTCATGAACATCAAGCTCATGGTCGAGACCGGCAACAAGCAGGAAACAGTCATCTACTTCACCATGTTGTTCTCTCTCGTCATCTGGGTCATCGCTGCGCTGGGTCTCATCATCGCCGGTATCTTGTACCTCTTCTTCCTCTGGCACTACATCCCCAAGGCCGATGGCAGTCTTACCAACTACTGCCGACGCAAGGTCGAGACCCGTCTGGAGCGTATTGTGGGCAAGAAGATTAAGAAGGCCATCGAGAAGCAGAACCAGCAGCTGAAGAGGGAGGAGGAGAGGGCCATCAAGAAGGGCGAATTTGACGCTTCCAAGTCCCGTCCTACGCTACCCAAGCTCGAAGGCGACGATGACGATACATCGACTGTCTTCTCGCTGCAACGATCCGATACGATGCAGACCACCGCGACACTACCCCCGTATACCCTCGCAAACACACCTTCATACAGAACAAACCCGGAGCGATCGAACACCTCGAACACCTTCAACACCATGAACTCAGGCCGAAACTTGATGAACAAGCCGTCTTTGCCCACGCTAGACGAGCGACCTGGCATGCCAGAGAGGGACGCACAATTCACAAACTTCTCGACTGCCAGCTTCGCTTCAAACGCGCCAATGCTGAACCAGGCAGGAGGTATGGGCAGGTCGTCGCCTGCACCACAAATGCCACCTCTAGACCGTAACGGCACTGGGTACTTTGGCCAGCAAGACAACCTGCCTTACCAGTCCG
This sequence comes from Alternaria metachromatica, assembly GCF_023757995.1. NCBI lineage: Eukaryota > Fungi > Ascomycota > Dothideomycetes > Pleosporales > Pleosporaceae > Alternaria > Alternaria metachromatica. The sequence continues at coordinate 224,426 of NW_026055527.1, forward strand.
ACCGACCTTTCACACCAATGTCACAGGGCAGAGCGTCCCCACTCCCACCACGTGGGCCCATGCCCCCTGTGGATACAAGCTACAACAACGGGCGATACGAGAACGATCCTCAACTCATCACTCCCCTCGATGCGCGGAATACACCACAACAAGCTCACCCCAACCGACCGTACCAAGAGTTCAGCCCCTACGACAGCCGGGGTCCTCAGATGGGCCCTGAGTATGAGCTGTCACCTGTCGATGTCAACCCCACAGAAGATATCTCGCAGCACTACTTCTCGGACTCAAATGGACAGCCCGACTACCAGCCACCTCAAATGCCCAGCTTGTTAAGAGCTGGCTCACCCGCCCCATCACAACCCATGGGTCTACCATCGCAACCACGTTCAGGTACCGCGCCTCCACGATCTGGCACTGCACCACCCCGAGCTGGTGTCCCAGCATCACTGCAATCAGCAATCCAGCGTCGCGAAGCCTCGCAACCTTTCCCCAACCGCGGCATGAACGGCTCAGCGCCACCTCAACAACAACAACGAAGTGCAACAGCACCGATTCAACAACCAGGTTGGGCTCAGGGACCTCCTGCCCGTAGCTACACACCTCAGGGTCCCGGCCCCCAACGTAGCTACACACCCGTCTCTGGACCCCAACAACAACAGCAACAACGCAGTTACACCCCCACTGCGCCTCGTGGCTACGACAACAGCTACAACTACTGATCTCCCTCATTTCATTTTATCTCATACAACGTTTGGAATCTCCACATTCATGCATCTCACGGCGTTCACTTCTACTCTCCATCTGTCATCTTTGTGCCTGAGGCCGCCCAAACCCTATTCTTTCCTTACAACTCTTACATTCATACGCACGACGTTCTCTCCTCCACTTCAACGTGTGTGAGTGAGGGAAATGTTTAACGACCTTTGTTCTGTTTTCTACTTTCGCTCTTTAGCTTGGTTTCGAGATACCCCCACCCGCATGGCTGGCCTCGGACGTCCTTTCGCTCTTTGATTTTACGCGTTTACCCGGAGGATTTGGTTGGAATGACTTGGTGGAATGATTTCTCTGGTTATGTGGAGGGGCTTGTCTCTTGTGATGGATGAGGGGATGAGGAGATGGGATCTAGGCTTTGGCTTAGACATGTACAGGTAGCGTGGTTGGGTTACATCACCCTCAAAAGTGAGGACTGTCTGCGCTGGGAGAGGCGCGCATACGTGTATTATATACCCACTTCTTTTGCAATTCGTGGAAAGCAATGGAAACTTGTGCATACTCGTATCGAGATTTTCGCTTCACTCCAACCATATATCCTCCCGATGCCTGGCATCCGTCATCTCATTGAAAGCCCGCTCATCCATATCGCGAAACTGCAGCGCTCCCATCCGCCGATACACGCTTCCAATATTTCCTTCCATCTTCATGACTCGCTCTGGCGGCTGCAACACGAGTTTCTCAAATGCATCCAGCCGCCATTGTTGTTCTCGGGACGGTTCTGCGCCTGCTAGTGCGCTTTTGTAGTCCCGATACAGCCGTTCTTGGTCGGCGAACCAGGTACGGCGTGGGATGAGGAGGAGGCCTACACCGGAGTACGTCTGGCGCGCTTGGAGGGAAGAAGATTGGGGGGAGTGGGGAGTGTCGGTCGTGTTTGGAGGGGCGGATGCGGCGAGGATGATGAATGCGCAGTGATCTCGATCGATGCGTGTAGTCGCTAATGGGGTGTCGAGGAAGACATCTAGTTCAATGATGTCGCAAGAGGTTTCGCTCGAGAACTGGAGACGGTATTGATCTTCTTGCACTTCAACCAGTCGCCCGATGTTGATGTGTGTCTTCAAAGCCAATGTTTTGCTTTCTAGTACAGGCTCCTTGTCGCCTTGCCTAGTCTCTTCCTTGACCGCAAAATTGATGATAGCGCCAGCATGATCCGTGACTTTGTACGCTCGTATAGCCAGTCGGTGTTGAGGCACAACAGCACCTTGGAGACTTGCCCATGACCAGCTGGGGATATTGACATCGAGCTCCGGTATCCTCTTACATGACTTAGTATCCCGCACTCTCCAAGCTAGTTGCTCCTCGAGCGCGTCAGACCACATACCCACAGCGTATTGCTCGTTCATGAAATCGCGTAACAGCTTCGCGATACTCCAGATTGCTATTGTCTTGTCACATTGATTAGTCAGATCGCATTCCGTGTAGTTTTGTACCGCTGACATCCAGAAAGTGTAGGAGCTTTCATTGTCGTTGACGCCGATGAGTGCGTTGGATGAGACGGTGCTTTTGGCTAGCCGTCCTCTCCAGTGTCGATCCGTGCTCGCTTTGTGGTCGAGAGGGAAGGGAAGGCCTTTTGGGAATACCTCACAGGCTGAGAGTGTACCACAGTCCCAAAAGATCTGTTGCTTTGTGAAGTGGAGGATGCGGGGAGAGAGGATGCGTTCTGTTGATTACCCGGAGTTAGCTTCTGGTGAGTTGTAATCGCCTGGTGGTGGGGTAGGTAGGAAGGGGCAGTCGGTTGTGCTTACCTTGGAAGACCCAGGCACGACTATATATGGCGGAGCTTAGAAGTTCTTGCTCCCAGAGATCCGCTGGAACAATCGTCCAACTCTTCTTCCCCAAATGATGACGCGCGTTAGTCCCCTGGTATGTGACCGGAAGGATTTCGTGAGGATTTCGCGTCTTGAAAAGGCCGCCGTGTGCATCCTTTGAGTCCGCTGCAACTATATTGCAATGCGAGTACCGATACACCTTGTGCATGAGGTCGGCTTCTTTTGCAAAGTCGCCGAAAGGAGCCTGAACGATCGCAAGACTATCGATCCAGATATACCGCACCTTCAAGAAGCGGGTCACATGTATTGCGTGTTGGAAGTTACGTGGAAGCTCGTTCATTGTAATGCCTGTGAGTAGATGCTTCGCCATGTTCCACACGGTGGTAGTGAGGAACGGCTTCTCTCGTGGTCCCCAAGCGTGACTCAACGTGCAATAAGGGCCCTTGACTTTCGTTGTTTTCGTATCTACTAAGCGGATGATATTGTCATCTCCAGTGTCGACATCCAGAAGTCGTGTCGGTAGGAAGGAAAGCTTGGATCGCTGGTCGTGCAAGGATTTGCTGCAGTCTTGGTGATCGTGCATACAAGTGTTCATCCATCTTTTTATTTGAACCCCGCCACTGAGTTCTGGATCTGTCGTTTCTTGTAAATCCTCCATTCTAGACACATGGAGATCGGCTTCTGGTAGGATTCGGAAAGACTTCGTTGGAAGTTTCGAATGAGAAGACCAAAACCGTAACATCATCGATTCTCTTAGCTCTCTGCCGCGCGGTAGCGCTCGAAGGGTCCAGTGATACAATGGCCAGTTTTCGGCATTCAATATGAAGTCTTCCATGTTGGCGTAGAGCGAGCTGCAAATTGTGCATTGATACGTAGCACTTTTTGTACCATCAATTGAGAGACGATGTTGTCCGGATGAAGCATCGCAATCTAATACATTGCTGACGCAAAAGTCGCACAGTCTCACTGGCGACTGTGCTAGATCTGGCTTTGGTTGCGTGGCTTTTCCTTCAGGCTTATGGCGCGGAGATATGCCCTGAAACGCTTGCGGTACATATTCAGCGCTGTTGATCCTAGGCGGCGATTGGACTAGCCCTTCGCCCTTGTCGAGGAATGATGCCTGGCCAAAGGTGCCTTCCAGCTCACGGATACGAAGGCCATCTTCGAGGCTCATGAGCGGTGTCGGGGGAGGCCTGTCGCTTGCCAATGTGTCGAATGTGCTTCCTAAGAGATCAGGTGTCTTGTCCGATGAGGATGTCTCTTGGAACTGATGTAATGGAGTAGCACCAGACCTTTCTCCTGCCGTAGATTTGACATGGTGCCTCGCCCGTTCTAGCGAATCATTGTACTTCTCTTTCACGTATAGAGAGAAGGCGGGTTTGCAGCATATATCCACCTTTCGATCTCCAGTGCGTAGATCCGTAAGCCACCCATTGGCTGCGGTAAAGACGTCTTCAACAGACCTGGGATAATCTAAACTCGAACAAGTGATCTGGGCAAGGCGTATACACTGTTCAAGTTCTTCCAGAGAAATCCCATGCGCATGATCTGCAGCGGCACCAATTGCATAGAGCGGAGGCAGGCGCTCGGGTTCCATTTTGCGTTCGATGAAGCTCATCTCGGTGTCAAAATAAGCAATGACGTCCCTGGGCAGCCTGTCGTCAACTCGATCTTTGCTGAAGGTAGCGATCTGGTCGCGGATAAAGATATCCTCCAGATATAACAACGCAAGTGTTATGTTGCCACCAGCTTTTGACTCAATATAATCAACAATGCGAATCGTGTTCTCGGAGTGAATATCGCGATAGTGCACGCTAAGTCTTTCTTCGAGCAAGCGCTCCATGTTGAAGTGACCCAACTTGATGCTGACATGCTGATAGGGTTCCTTGAGACCATTTACCGGGCATATGTGAGGTTCTTTCAGACTCTTCTTCTTTTCACAGTCATAACACAGATCGAACTCATTGCAATGCGAACATTTCCACCAGAGCTCAAGGTATTCCTGCTCGCATTCGTCGCAATATGTATTGATGGACATAGAGAACGCTGGAACCCTTCGTGTGATCATCACCTTGAAGCCGCTGGGTTCCAGAGCGGATAAGTGTGTATCGACAATCGACTGTAATGCTTCGTTGATGCGATCGTATCCGTCGAGAATGAGGAACTTGCAAGCACCGGAGGCGAAGCTCTTTAAAGCTCCGACGAGTTTCCCAATGCGCTCGGTTACAGGATCACCGGAGCGACACGCGCGCTGATATGCTCCGTACTCCGCGTTGGGTTCATTGCCGAATTCTGAGTATATGAACTGAAAAAGATCCTCGATGAACGCCAATGATGTCGACCACACATATTGAGTGATGGATACAGATGCGACAGCAGTTTTGGTCCCGTTTATGCCAGATGGCAGACGATTGGCAGCAAAAGCAGCTACAGTCGTCTGTCACGGTAAGCAAAGTCCTCTGTCAGATCTCTGAGAGCTTACTTTGCCACACCCAGGCTCTCCATAGCAGTGAAGTTGCCATGACCTACTACCTGAAGACCATGCACCGAAGGCTGGGGACGCGAAAAACTCGTCGAATAAGGTGGGATCATATCCGCTGCCATGTAGCGTGTTTCGGCTCAAGGCTGAGTGTGGTACGTGAGTTTGTGGCGCAAAAGGATCTGGAATGTCTCCAGCTGCGGCGTCCGACATCGTCGTAGGCGCCACGTAATTGCAGGTGCATTCGCAAGGAAATTGCCATCCATTGGTACTGTTGTTTGAAGGCTGCAGCTGTTGCTTTTGGGAGTTAGGACGAACGACGGGTTCCAGTGGGTCGGCCCCCACTTCATCTATGTCCGTGCATTTGGCTTATGTCATGCAACCGGTCAATTAGCCTGGCGCGTAATCCACAAATACACAGCGTCCTCCACCTCCACACAACCTGTATGTCAGCCGGCACGTCGCACAATGTAACGCTGCATTGGTCGACTGTATATAGCACTTTCTTGTTCGAGGTAAACATCCGCCTAGTTCGCGAACTCGCTGCCTCTCCTCTACTGCCAACTTTTACCTTCTTCAACCTTCTCCTGCCCTAGACAGTTCCGCTCACAACTGGACGAACCTTCGCCACACTAAGCGTGCGCCTCTGCTGCGCTCACGATTATTTTTATAGGTGCGAATCAGGGCTTTGTTTGCTCATTGAACTTCAGCACGGACGAGGGGCTTCTATCACCCAGCTTTCATCTACCGTTTGGACCTTCAGCTCGCGACTGGGCTATGCAAACTCGTAGCCAGCTTCCCGTCGACCTTGGATATATCGAATCAGGGATACGTGTATCTCTTCAGCCTACCGACTCCTTTAACCGCGTGGGATAGGCCAAAAGGCCATGTAGGGGCCAAGTGCGGCTGAAATGCAAGATGACTGCTTTGTACTCCGCGCATGAACCCACAGATCGACTGACAAGCATCTAGCGCAATTCCGGGAAAGGCTTAAATTATCTCATGATCTAATTACCCCCTGCAGCTTTCCTATCACTGCGCCTGCGAAGATTGGTGGCTTCGTGCATTGGTAGGAGCAAGCGTTCATTCATTCGATAGCAAACGTTGGCGGCCTACCGTTCCTGTAATATTTCAATTTCATGGAGTTCCTGTTGAGGCTGCGCAAGCCATCGCCACCGATTCAGATCCCTACTAGTGAGCTTCACAGAGCTACACAAGATGTGGTCACCGAAGTTCAAAAGTTGAGAAGATCCACTCTGTCTACCGAAAAGATAACTCGCTTTGATTGCTGAGACTTGGTCGCGCGTCATGTCTCTCGTTAAGCGCCTGGCGATATCGTGCCTGTTGGCATACGGATGGGCAAACCCTCTGAAAGGCTCTTTCGCCCCTCGACAAGTTGAGCCTCCTACAGTTTCTTCGGAAGCTTTCTCTACTGCGTGTGGAGATATTATTGTCGCTGTAAACAACAGTCAGTACCATGTCATATGATTGGGGAGAACGCCTTGACTAATCAATGGCCAAGATTATACACTATTCCAGGCATCATGGGTGTACGAGTGCTTGCAGAGCATTCCTTTCAATCCAGCCGTCGCAATGCGCTTCCTCGACTACTACAATATGACCTTGCAGTTCCAGTCCACACTGGGATATCTCAAAGCGCCACCCGCAGGCTACCAACGAGCACCATTCGACGTCGACCAAGCCTTGGAGCAGATCAAGCAGAACGTGACTGCGGCTGCCTACAACAACCAATACGAGTTTGAGGCACAGATTCAGCTCCTGGTCAATCAGCTTCATGACACACACGTTATCCTCAATGCCGGGGCTCTGTCGGCATTCTCCTTCGTCGGCTCATATGGGCTTGTAAGTGCGTCAATTGACGGCAAACAAGCGCCAGACATCTACCTTGATCAGGACCTATACGAAGCTTGGGCGATTGATGAATACGAAGCGTCACCTGTGACCCATATCAACGGGGTCGACGTGATCGAATACCTGGAAAGTTTTGCCAACCAAAATTCGCAAGGCTTCTTGGAACCACATGCCGATTGGAATGCGATAATGAATAGTCCTGCGCTCAATATCCAGGGTATTCCGAGTACATTCCAGTCGGCAAGGCTTTACCCCGGGAATGGAGTCTTCTCTGATGCGCTAAACTTTACACTCCAGAATACCACTGTCGTCGAAACCGTCTGGTGGGCAATCTGCATCGGTTGTGAGGATACAGGACCCCTTACCACTGGCGGCGACTTCTACAACTATTTTGTTCTTGGCTTCTTGCCAGACAGTTATAGTGAAGGCGAGCAGTGGTGGCCAGCCATCGAAGACGAGGTTCCCCCTCCAGCCGACCAAAGCGATGGTGATTTCAACTTCACAGCGGCATTGGAAACTTATTGCAATGAAGGAGCCTCGTCGAGCCAAAACTGGTGCATGAACAGCTTTGGCGCATACCCGAATAACCCTATGACCATCCAAGCCGATCTTTCCGTCACAGGAGGAGGTATCGTGTCCAGCTATATGTTAGATGGGACATCTACCGCCATTCTTAGCATACCCTCATTCTATCAGAACGGTATCGATACCTCCAATTTTCGGCAGGCGATTCGCGACTTCATCGGCAACGGATCACAAAGTCAGGCTTCCCGTGTCATTATCGATCTGCAACAAAACTCTGGAGGTCTTGTGTTCCTCGCGTACGATACATTCAAGCAATTCTTTCCGAATCTTGAGCCCAACGGAGCAAGCCGCCAACGCAGTCATGAATTGAGCGATCATCTTGGTGAGGCTTATTCAGAGTGGTGGGACCACTCAGGCCAAGACCAGGCTGAAAACTACAATTGGGCGTCAAGCGAGTGGATCGTCACTAATCGCATCAACGCCGCTACTGGGAAAACTTTCACGTCTTGGGACGAGTTTTACGGTCCAGAGATTAGCAACGGTGACACATTCTCGGGGAGTCAACGATACAATTTGTCCGATGAGAGTTTCGACTATTCCGCATTTGGCGACTACCCATATGGCTACGATCCCAGCGACCCCATAACCAACACTTCACCACCTTGGGCTCCTGAACAAATAGTCATTCTTACTGATGGCTTGTGCGCCTCTGCATGCGCTGTCTTTGTCGAGTTCATGACCTATGAAGCTGGAGTCAAAACCATCGTCGTTGGTGGTCAGCCCAAGCCCGGCCCCATGCAAGCAGTCGGCGGCACTCGTGGCGCCGCCGCATACTCTGCTGACGCCCTCGACTACGATTTTGACGAAGGACTGCAGTATTTGCCTGTGGACAAACCCGAAGTAGCTTTACAACTGCCCAACCGAACGGACACAGGAATGTGGATCAATTACGCCGGTTTCACAATCAGGAACCAAGTGCGCGGCACGGAGCTCACACCCCTCCAGTTCCAATACCAGGCTGCCGATTGTCGTATCTACTACACGCTTGAGACGATCTATAATATGACGCAACTTTGGAGCCACACTGCCCGTGCAGCATGGGACGACTCGACGCTTTGTGTCCAAGATTCCACAGGGTATCCAACGGCCCGCAATAAGACTTCGGCCAAACTGCCCCCATCAGCCACACCCGCCGCCTCACTGGCAGTCTATGACTTCTCGCCGCCGCCATCCGCTGACAACGCAACGTTTGAGATTTTCGACGGCGACCCTGCCCATACAAGATCAGCAGGTAGAATCATATCGCCCTGTCCTACGGATAACGCTTGTCGCTGTCGCTCCATGGAGTTGTCGTGCCCCGGCCAAATTTACCCTGTCAAAGTCGGGGCTTGTCTGCCAGCTTGCACCCCCACATCTGGCGATCCACAAGGCGATTGCCGGGGGCATAATGTCTGGTGCGCCCCATCAGGGCCACCCAAGGACACAAAGGCTCACGGACAAGGAGGCACTAACTATGTAGTACAAGGCGGTTACTGTAAGTCATGGGATACAAAGTACTGCCCGCTTTAGGCCATATAGGTCAATTGAAGGTGCGTAGAAAATGATAAAAAGAGTTCTCGCGTGATGAGGCTGCATGCGATTTTGGGGTAATACAACGACAAGCACATGGCATGTCTTGCTATCTTAATCACTTGTTGTATCAATTTATCTGGCTTATGTAAATACCAAGTTCTTGAATGAAAACAGTGCGAATAACTTTGCCACGACCGCTACGCCTGTACAGCAGGAATTTGGTGCAGGATCTATATCATTCCGATTTAGAGAGTTTTTCAGATGATGACCACAATCAATCGCCTTACTGTCCGGTTTAGGACTAATGTAAGGAATCGCCCTCTGATCCATCTCAAAACTACCGTGCGCTCTAATCCGGCGATACACGCTTCCAATCTTTGCTTTCATCTTCACCACCCTCTCTGGCTGCTGCAAATGAGTTTCTTAGGCGGTGTTGGTGAGTGGACAACAGAATGAGGAGGGTGTTAGCGCCAGCTATAGCAAGAAAGAAGTAGTACATAAGGGCATTGACGACGACATGGTCATAAAACATCCTCGCTTCGCCAAGCAGAACGTGGTGAAGTATATCAGGCTCCATCATGTGCATCCTAGTACTTGAACCCAAGGAAATGTAAAGCTTAAGAGGTCAAGATTCTAGTACACACTAACGTCGCCAGCTGCTTCGATTTGAACGAGACACGCCTTACAAATGAGGTACCTTGAGACTTGCCAGTAACAAGTTCACAATACTGAACAGACCTTCCCCGAGAATCAACCCACTCGCAAGCACAATGATAGGCGTCTCACTCCGGCCCTTCCAGCGTCGCCACCACAGACTGAGCAGGCCGCCAATCGTGCGCGCCAACGTGAAAGAAGGCGTGTTGTACATGCCTAAACGAAGAGTTAGTTCACACAACGTGTCCAGTAAAAGAGCGAGGAACATACCAACAGCAACAGCAATACCACCAGGCACAAAGTCAATCCACCACCCACTTAGACCCCTCTGCTTTCTGCTGTTACCCCAAACCCTTACCATCGTACCCACGGCGAAGATGATAGCCGCCCCACTAGCCCATTCCTTGACCATGGGTGGTAGACCCTTCCCAGTCACTAACCGCGCAGTAAAGACCCACACGTATCCCGTCGGCACCTCGAACAGGCCACCAGGGATCGTGTAAACATTCGTGTAGAGCTTATACACAACAGCAGATAACACCGCGCCAACCGCAGACCCAATCATCTGACCCCAGAACTGCGCATTCGGCGCCGCGCCAAGGAGATGACCGCATTTAAGGTCCTGCAACAGATCGCCAGCTTGTAGTGCCGCGGACTCGGAGATGGCGCCTGCGACAAGGTTGATGATGACTGCGTTTTTGGCGCCGGGGCCGGTGGTAGGGGTGACGAGTGCGAAGACGAGTTGGGTGAGCTTTGAGATGCCGGAGACGGGGTTGAGATCTGTTTCGCCGAGGGCGCGGACGCCCATGATGGATAGGACGAGCGCGAGGACGAGTGATAGTAGGGTAAGGCGGAGGGGGATTAGGTTGGGGAATGAGACGTGGACTGCGATGACGCAAAGGACTAGGGATGCGATGAGGCCGATGATGGTGGTGCGGTTTGAGACAAGGTGCTCGGGCGGCGCGTCAGGCTCGTTGCCTTCAGCCAGGTGCTGCTTGATTGCTTCCAAGGGATTGACGGATGTGCCGTCGCTGAGCTGGGTATATTGTGGCTTGGACGTGATGTTGAGCGTGAAGATTTCCTTCCAGGTATGCGACTGGAAGTTCTCTTTCGCGGTTGGGTAGTAAGCTCTGGCAATCGTGACGACTGGGCGCAGAAGGAGCCATCCTAAGCTGACGAGAGAGTCTGCTAACATGATGGCGAGAGAAATCCAGACGATCCAGCCTTTTGAGCCGTTGGTCCAGTCCGACACTGGCCCTGGTGCCCACTCTTTGTGCTTTGCGAGAGGCGAGAGGATGCCCCAGCCTATGATCGCACCGAAAAGCATGTGTAGTGTCGTAGCAGGGCCCATGATAATACCTTGGCCAACGTACGCAGGTGAGGGGTTTAAGGTCCAGAGCCAGTTCTGCGCCAAAGAAAGGCCGAAGACGGGTATGTCGTGGAGCTGCGGGAGAAAATACGATACGACAGTATATAGCGCAGATCCGCCGAAAGAGATGAGCAGTAATCTGATCTTCGATCTCCAGTCCCCGTCTTCTCCGAGCTCTTGATCTGGATCCTTCATGCTGTCGTCCATGGATGGCCTGAGGTCATGCTCTTCTCGCTGTGCGCCTGAACCTTGCAACAGGCCCTGTGTCTCTCCATCGCCGGACCGATCGTCCCCGTCCTGAACTCCTTCACGGGCCATCATCGTCTTCGATTTCTCATCCCCGTGTAGCACTCTGATTAAAAGAGCAGTCGCAGTACCACTAGGGAACTTGAGCTTCTCTCTGATGATCATCTCTTTCCGCAGAGGCACTGCAAACACCACTCCAAAGAAGCAAATACCAACAGACCACACGATCAGTTTCCACAGACTGATATCCAGCGGTCCGTTCTCTTCAGGCGTCAACAGATAGTTCAGCGCAGGAATCACGCCAACAAATCCGCATCCGAGAGGCATGGTGCCGACCGATCCAGCGACCGATTGAACCAAAACATTCTCCACGGGCGTGAACGGCAACTTGAGCGTCCTGGCAACGACCTTGAAGTATGCGAATCCGATCAGAGCAGACGGCATAGCCATGCCAGAAACCCAACCCGTCTGCAGCCCAAAGTACATGTTGGAAAAACATATCACAACACCAATCGCCAAGCCCACCAAAACACCCCTCAGCGTGAAATTCTGCGGCTGATCTGCTTGCTCAGCCAGGTACCTGCGCGCACCCGTGGTACTGCGGCCGAGCGCATGACCATCCACCTCTTCACCATGCCCTGCTCTTTCGTTTTCCAGCGATGCGGATGAGCCCCGGTCTGGAGCCATCCTCGCGATATCCTGGAGCTGAATCGACTCAGCCAGCGTGAAGAGGAGGAAGGCGCATGCGAGAAGGAAAGGAAAGAGGTCAGAAGGACGCTGATGGGAAAGATAACGGAGTCTTGACAGGGTATGGCGTGCTTGGGCATGTGCACGCGATGATGCAAGGCGATCTGCTAGCGTGCGCGGATCCACACGTGACAGCCGGCTGTTATTGGCGGAGTGAAGTGCTTATCTCCGATTTGTCAGATTGCGCCAGCCTCGACAACGGGCATCGCGAACTGCTAGACAGGGGCGCGTCGCGGGTCCGCAATACGACGTCAAGAACGCTCTGAACAGCCCGCCGATCTACAATCGAAACAGTCTTCGCGATGAAGTTCTCCGCCGCCCTCCTGCCTCTACTGGCAGCGCCCTTCGTCGCCAGCGAACACACATCCAACTGGGCGGTCCTCGTCTCAACATCACGCTTCTGGTTCAACTACCGCCACCTCGCCAATGTCCTCTCGCTCTACCGCACCGTCAAGCGTCTCGGGATCCCCGATTCGCAAATCATCCTCATGCTGCCCGACGACATGGCGTGCAACCCGCGCAACGCTTTCCCCGGAACCGTCTACAACAACGCAGACCGAGCCCTAGATCTATACGGCGACAACATTGAGGTAGACTACCGGGGCTACGAAGTCACAGTCGAGAACTTCATTAGGTTGATGACAGACAGAGTGGGCGAGGACATGCCGCGAAGCAAGAGGTTGATGACGGACGAGCGGAGTAACATCCTCGTGTACATGACCGGGCATGGCGGAAACGAATTCCTCAAATTCCAAGACGCGGAGGAAATCAGCGCTTTTGATCTCGCAGATGCGTTCGGACAGATGTGGGAGAAGAAACGGTACGTCCCATCCCCTCCACCATCACCGTCACCACCGCAGCGCTCTCCCTGCTACAAAACACCCCACTAACAGCCCCCTCCAGCTACCACGAAATCCTCTTCATGATAGACACCTGCCAAGCCAACACCATGTACTCCAAATTCTACACCCCCAACATCCTCGCCACCGGCTCTTCCGAAATCGACCAATCCTCCTACTCCCACCACGCCGACAACGACGTCGGCGTCGCCGTCATCGACCGCTACACATACTACAACTTGGAGTTTCTGGAAAACCAGGTCAAAGACCCCACGTCCAAACTTACCATGGGCGATTTGTTTGATTCTTATGACGAGGAGAAGATACATAGTCATCCGGGTATACGGTATGATCTTTTCGAGGGAGGCGAGAGGGCGGCGAGGGAGAGGAGGGTTATGGATTTCTTTGGGAATGTGCAGAATGTGGAGGTTGAGGGGAGGAATGAGACGGGGTGGGTTGGGGAGAAGGGGAGGGAGGTTAAGCTGGTGAAGAGTCAGGATCAGAGTGTGGGGAATGTGAGTGTGGAAGAGGTACCGCATAGAGCGCGTACAGAGGGTGCTTGGAAGGTGGATGAAGAGCAAGGGTGGACGAAGCAGGCGTATGGGGCTGCGGCTTTGGTGGGTTGTGCGAGTGTTTGGCTTGTGGGGAGTTGGATCGAGTCTATGTAGTGTCGCAGAGACTTATTGTCTTCCGTATTTTCTTTTTGACGTCAATGATACCCAACATTACAAAAGCTTTCTGGTCTGAACCACACTACTGGGCGCTAGGGTTTGTTCTGGATGGGATTGTTCGGTTCGGGCTCATGTTTATGTTGGCATGAACTTCAGTGAATAATTCCACAATACGTGGCAAAGACGAGCCTGGAAGATATGTCATTCCGATCATCTCACGATATCACATCACATCACAACCTGTAAGAAACCGTGATGAAGTGTTCGATTGCTACTTTTCCACTATGCGTAGAACCCGCGAAAAGGAAACCCCATGAGGTATCGTATGCCGTTCTCCGTGATCCATGCTATGCACCGAAACTCCTCTAAAGAACCTGAAACCAATCTCCATTCACTGCGATCTCATAGCATCATGTATCGCTCCGTGTCGCGTGAAATCCACATGTATTGCTCGACGATCAAGCCCCATTGAAAGGAATAAGCCCAAATCCCTGCAGTCTGCATTCGCAACAAAAACGAACGTTGGCGGGTCCTTGACGCAATGCAGACTTTTGGGTTGTTTGCATCCGTTACCCGCTGTAAGTCGGTGTCCCGTTCTCCCTAGCATAAGGTGGTCAACGGAGAGATGCGCTCAGCCCCATCTCCTAGTACATGGCAGACGCGTTCTCCGCACCACCATAAGCCGTCTCCTTGAAGCCAGCGGGAACAGTCCATCCATGTACCTGGCACGCACGTATATACGCGTCGACCGCCTCCATGACACCGTAGTCTCCAGGTGGGCCCTGTTGTAGACGAGCAGGTTTGGGATCTAGACTGGAGATGGCCATGCGTACTTGGAGAAGAATAGATTCGATGGAAGAAACAGCGCTCCAGCCATCGTTGGTGAGAAGCTCCATGCACATAGCACCACCACCGGTGACGTGACCTCCTCCACCCATGGTGAAGGGTAGGAAGCGAGGTCGGATGACGCGGACGAATGGTGGGCTCATGGGATAGTCCCTGCCAAAGCGTAGCTCTAGTACGACGCTCTTGACTTTCTTTGACTTCATGTCTTTTGCAAGTGGCAGAGTGGAGTCGAATGAGTGCAATTCTACGATCCACTGGTAGATGTTCTCGGTCTTCTCCTCATCAATGTGCCAACCTAGTTCATGCATCGGTTCCTTGTTCTGGATCTTGACGAGGTCGTTGAAATCCCTCATCAGACGCCTGGTAGCCGCGGTTGTCGCCCATGCAGGCTCCTGGAGTTTAGGAAGCTTATCGTAGTCAAGCTTTCCAGGCTCGTAGTCGGTCAGAGGTTCACTGGATGATGACTTGCCAAAGATCTTGGACGAAAACGACGCAATCGAGGCCGCCACCTTTGACTTACCCTTGTCGCTGATTGAGTTTGGCGTGGGAAGAGGGTCAGTCTCTTGGAAAGACTTGTGCTCATCTTCACCGTCAAAGATGATGCGATCTTCTTCAAGGGTTGCGACACTGGCGGCGTCGTCATCGTCGTCAATCTCGATGGGATCGTACTGTGTCTTCCCAGAAGCCTTCTGCCGCTTGTGACCCTGTGTGTCTGTCAGCAAGTGCGCAGTAGCATGTGGGGCACAACTCACTCCAGTAGACTTCGCCTTGGGACGCCGAGAAGCAGCAATAGCGTGGATCGGAATAACGAGGTCGCCTGTCACACCACGAGGCGTGCGGATCGGATCCTGATCAACGCAAAGAAGTGGCTTGCTACCCGGATCTATGGCTGTTACGTTATCCGCGCGTGTCTTGATAAAGAGGTAGCGGGTCTGGATCCAATCAAGCTGAGCGACGACCAGATGCGGAGTCTGGCTCACATATTCCTGCGGAGCGTTGACAATCTCGTTTAGAGCCAAGGTCTGTTGAACCTTCAGCTCGCTCATTGACCAAGCCGCGCCGTAGGACATCGAAGAATAGCCCAAGCTAGTATTGACATCAGGAGCGTGGTAAACGCCATTTCCGAAAGCGCGTCCGTGAGCGGTCTCCTTAAAATGAAGACCCTCTCGGATGATGGTGTGCCAGTTGTGGATAGGGCTGCCATGCCACGCGAACAAAGTTGGGAATTTGAGGCTGAGGCGGTTAGTAGTGTCACGTACTGCCTGGATGAACATTCGCTCTTTATCAGGAGCACCCATTGCGAACCGAAACTGCGCCCAGCCCGCCATGCCATATAGACGCTCCTCCGATTTGCGGCCGTTAGAAGCATCCTCTTCGTTATCGACCTGCAGGATGCAAGCTCGATTCGAAGCGATGACCCAACGCAGTATTCCAAGGACGGCAGGGGAAAGACGGTCAACCCAAGCGCTCAGAGAAGACTGTGATTTCCGCAAAAGGTACTTCCTCATTTCTTGGACAGGCGGTAGGAGATCGAGAAGTGATGCAATGACTCGCGGCTTCTCCACGTCGGCCAAGTCGTCGAAGTTGGTGTTGTAGATGTAGAAGCTTGCGGACTTGAACTCGTTCTCTGGGACTGGCCGTGGGGCTGACACCTTCGGTTTTGATGGAGTTGGCTGTGCCATGCCGTATGCATCCGTCGGTCCCTCGATGGACGGGATGACTGGATTTGAGACCTTGACTGATGGATACAGAGATGCATCTACCACGCGGCAATGCAGAGCTTTGGTCGGCTCATCATCTGTTCGCATAACGAGCCATTGGCCTTTTGATATAGGACAAGCTTCCCTCGCGTTCTCAAACAGCATTTCGAGATTGGCCGCGTTGTATCGCACACTCAATGCAGCTACTGGAGGTGTACTGTCGGCTTGCGGAGGCTGTTGTGCGGGGTCTTGTGTGGCATAATGATAGCGGGTACTGATAGGTATGTAATCCTTCTCATTCGTTATCGGAGGTGGAACTGCCAAACTGAGACCGGTTGGAAAGTCCCTCAGTCTACTGGCGCGCGCACTAGCGTAGCAGAAGCTGATTAGGAGGTCAACGACTTTAGGTTGTGAGACGATCTCATGCTCGATACTCGGACCGAAGCCTAGTGACATGTACTGGTACAAACACAGCGGATTGTCACAGACATAGGGCTTGATAGCTTGCAGGTCGTCGGGCATTCTACTGAAACAGATCAGACAGAATTCGGTACATCGAACAAAGTGCCGTAGCACGAACTGCATTCCCACAAGAGGAAGAGAGTGTTCTTGACCATTTGAAGATGTAATGTGATCATCGGTCACAATCTTCGGCCATGTATTGCCGGCACGCTCGTCGTCGTAGTACTTGTCGTGCGAGGCATCGTGATCCGAGTGTGACGCATGAAGCACTTGATCGTTGTAGAATGATTCAGCGCCGTGCCATGGCATACCCCCGTAGCGGTACTTTAGAAGCATGTGAAAGCGCTGTTCCAACAGCTCGTTCAAAGGCCTTGAGATGAACGAATTCCGGAACCCCTTAGGTAAATCTGAAGAGACGTTTTGAGAATCGCCTTGTTGTGACGCTTCCCGTCGCTTCTCGTCCTCTTTGCTCAAGATCGTGAAGGCAGATATAGCTTCTTGCATGGTTGGCTTGTATGTCGTACAGACACCGATGCGGATACCGAAGTTCCGTCGAGCTTGGTGGGCATCGTAGGACCTCAGATCGTCCATGTTCTTGTAGCCTGACGGGTAATGAAAGATCGCGACAAGATATTCCGATGGCTCGACCTGCCATGCTTGCATAGCCTCTTCTGAGATACCGAGTTTCGAAATGCGGATGGACAGGGAAACATAGCATCCAAGACCATCCATCAAACCTCCGAGATGTCCAACCTTGAACCCTTCGCTCTTGGCAATCAAGAGGTCATGTCGGACACGCTGTCGGAAAGCAGATGTAGCTTCTGTGTAACCTCCACCCGACATAGCACCACCGTCGGTGGCAAGTCGCGGCTTCGGCATCATGTCGTCGTCACCGGGAAAGTACTCCTCTTCTTCATCCTCTTCATCGTCGAAGTCTTCAAACTCCTGAGAGTCGAGCATCTGCTGGTCCCCATCCCGGTCGGTGGACTCCAGTCGGGTAGAGACGAGCTCTAGAATCTGGGAAACGGTCTTTGCGTAGGTAGCGTCAGCGATGGTGTCAAGGGCAGTAGCGACGCCAGCAGAAAGGTTATCGGCGCCGAAGATCATGCATGTATGGCCAGTAGGGTAATCGGATACTTCTGTACAGTCTGTTAGCTATGTTTCGTCGAGGTAATGCAGACAGGCTGGGAGTTCCAGGCGGTAGGGGTCTCGCCATCAGGGCGACTAGCATTCGAGGCGCCTGTGTCTGCATACACAATAGTAAATCCTGATAAGCAGACACGTCCTAAGCCAATGCGTGCTTCTACCTCAAGATAATTTGATAAAATGCGACACGAATTGTAGCCATCCCTAGTGTCGCGAGCTGTGCATATACCGGAAGTAGCTTACCTGGAACAAGCGCTGAGATCTCTAGCTGCTGGCCGTCTGCGAGACACATGAAGGTGAATTCGCCATCATCACCGCCAGGGCGCACATTGGAGATGCCCGCAATTGACAGCCCTTCTGCTGCCTTTTGCAGGTCGGCTTGGAATTGCCGCCGCGGCATTTTGGTGCGCGTGTTTGACAAGTGTTGCTGGTGTCGCGAAGTGTTTGCGTACTGTAGTGGAGGTTGCTGTTTGCAGGTGGAAAGCTGGCGCGGATTGCGATCGGTGGTTGAGCGAGTGGGCTGCGGCGTAGTGCAAGTCTGGTGGAGAGGCCTTAATCTTTTGAGCACTCCAGATCGTGGATTAGGCGGAAACTGCCTAGGTAAGGGTCCACGGGTGACGTCGAACCGCCGTATTCGGCGTGAGGTAGCAAACGCTGGACGGCTTAACCTTGGGAACTAGGTAATCGCGCCCACGAACAGCTAACGACGGACGACGAGGAAAAAGAGACGAAACAGAAGAGCGAGAGGAAGAACAGCGACTGGCGACCGTACCTTACAGGCTCTTGGCAGACTAGAATCCGTGAAACGCAGTCAGTCCATGGTGGTGGTGGTGGATGGGCCCTGTTGCCTGGGAAGAGTGGGTAGGGACGGAGTAGTGTGGCTCAGTCCAAGCTCCAGCCCGCATCTTGCAGGCGGGCAACCGCAGGGATGATAGCTATGCCATCCATTTCAGCAATCACCACTGATATCATAGATTCCATCTCAAACAAAGAGAAGGTGAATAGCAAACACAACGACGTACGCGGCGCACCCAGGACGTGGAAGATGCCGGCCCCTCCCCCACAATTACCTAGTTTCCCTCTCCCGCATCTAAAGGTCCCGAGCGTTCGGCTTAACTGATTCAGGAACGGCCGCCGCCGCTCCAGTCTTCCTCAGCCCTGCTCTCGCCCTCCAAATGGCTGTGTCGGAACAAAAGACGACGCCCAAGTCTGCCCACGTCTCCGACCCTGCGCTTGCCCCGTTTCTGGGGTCGCGCTTCGATGCCGCCGAATACCTCAACGCCACGCTCCCCTCGCTCTCGCTAGCTGCCAGGCCGAAATCGAACAATGCCGCCTCGCTAGCCGACCTCTCCTCCCAGGCCCAAGACCTCCTCTCACAGCTCAATGCGCATACGACGCGGTTATCGGCGATACTGACACAGTTGACCGATGACATACTACGAAGCGGCGGGCGCTTGGCGTACGAGGTCGAGGTGCTGCGGGGAGAGGCCATTGGGCTTACGGAGACCTTGACAGATGGGTTGAAGGGCGATGTTCAGAAGTTCCTACCAGGCGGAATAGCGATAAAGACGGAGTCGTCCGATGACGAAGCTAAGAGCGCAGATGCGCCAGATGAGCAACCGTCACAGCCAGCGCTGGAGGTGCCCGATGAGACCACCCCAGAGTACATCTCCGACCTCCGCACCCTCACCACAGTCCGCTCGCGCCTCGAGACCGTCATCAAAGTCTTTGGGGAAGCCATGCACTGGTCCATACCACCCTCGGAGGTCTCCCTAGGAGCCTCCCTTATCAGCGTCTCCGCCCCCGAACCCGGCACAGACAGCGCTTCGCGTGAACAAAAAGGCAAAGAATTCGCTGCCTCCCTGCGCACTGAGTTCGCCGACCTCATCACCGGCGACCCAGACGGCGGTATGGAAAAGGCAGAGGTGCGCATACAAGCTTTGAGAGACCTAGCGCAGGTCTGGAAGGGCACAGCAGAGGAGAAGGCGAGGACCAAGTTCGTGGAGGGTCTGGTCAAGTTGGCAGAAGATAAGCAAAGAGAGCTCGATAGGGAGAAGGAGAGGAACAAGGAGCGTGGTCAGCAGAAACACGCTCGCAGTGGCAGCGTGCCGAAGCCGCAGCAGCAGCCACAGCAGCAAAGAGGCGGCTTCCTGGAGAACCTGCAGAGGAGGTTTGTGGAATGAAGATCATGCACTCGTCCACTGCATATCGTTTCCTGGAAGTTGTCGTCACGTGACTACGCGTCATGTCGCGCCGATCAATACATCCTCTCCTATCGATTGTAAGCTGCCGTTGACTATATTTGGATATCTCTGATGCGAAGAAATACCCTTACTGCCATCAGCTTGTCAAGCCACCATTATGATCTCCGTTCAATCTTCTTTCCGCATCCTCTCAACCATTTTCTCAGCCATCTTCTCAGTTACCTTATCCACTATCCTCTCAATCATCCTTTCAATGATCCGTGTGATAATCCATTCACCCGTTCTCTCAATCACTCTTGCAAACAACCTCTCGATTACCCGTTCGACTATTCGATCGACAAAGCCTTCGCTGTCCGACCCACTGGGACGCATGATACCCATGGCGCTGGTCACAATCACTGAGAAGAAAGGGGACGTCTAAATGTAATTACGGTTGCTATCTATTACAATGTTGGGAGCTTGCGTTGTAGCTGCACTGCGCACTTTATAGCTCGCGAGACAGACTTGCTCTTTCTCATTACGTTTTAACATCTTCCCTCGATTCGAGTGCGCACTACGCTTCTTTCTCCATTCTACCTAGGTATGAGAGGAAGAGGTCTCTTGCTGCGTGGGACTGGTAGCTCACTGTGTAGCGAAGATCCGCCTGCGAAGAATATCTGGGTATGAATAAGGTAAGACACTGAAGCCGTGCAGGAGTGCGTCGACGACGAAGATGACAGCAAGGTGATGAGAGAAGTAAGATAAAGATGAGCGAAGGCGCGTGACCATTGAGTGGCGACTGGGTATCTGAACGTCGTCCGGGAAGACTTGAAGGGGTTGGATCGCGTGTGGAGGTGCACGGATGAAAGCTTTGGCTGAAGTATGTGAACAAACTTTCCTCTAGCAAGACGTTCTTGCTAATGTAGTAGGGGTGTTCCCAGGAAGTAAGTAGGAGGCAACCAGGACTTAGTAGTCGCGAGGGGTGATCTGAGTAAGAAGAGAAGCAGTAATGATGGAAAGACGAGAGAAGCAGGCACAGCGCACAGTGGACCCGAGACCTCTTTCTCTCATACACTGGTCTTACCACCCCAGTCCTTGGTCGTGCCCTCGAAAACGACCTCAACACCAATCGCCCTGTCACTCGTATGAGCCGGAACTGAGGTTGAGCTGGCGAGCAAGAGCTCTTCCGATACACGTATACGGCCGACATCGACCTGTTGCGCTTCAAAGAGGCTTGCAAGGTTGTCATTGCCAGCGAGACCACTTTGCGCGGAGCGTGGCGTGTCGTCGCACCCGTCAGACTCGTCGCGGCACCAGACACTCCAGCGAACAACATCAAAGCTATCGCAATCATACCGTATACCAAAGCACAATATCTCAAAGACCAAGCCCAACCTAGGACCAGACCGCAGTCTGAGTCAAAGGCGCACTCTATTCTTTCTGTCATTGCCAGCGAGACCACTTTGCGCGGAGCGTGGCGTGTCGCCGCACCCACCAGACTCGTCACGCTACTCGTCGCAACAACCGCAGCAGCAACTCGATCATCGATATCGTACTCCTGTAAGTTGGTACCATCAAACCCCTGTATGCAGCTGGCTGATATATGATGCAAAAGGTTCCTAGCATCTTTCCGCATTCTTTCGACTATCTTTTCGCCTATCCTTCCAGCCAGCTTTAACTTATCCTTCCGGTCCTCCTCTTCGCTATCCTCTTGAACAGCGCCACGCTCCATCTTTTTCCCGCTACCGCCACCACCACCACCTCCGTCATCTACTTCCACACCTGCACCTGATGAGGCCGAGGATACCCAAGATGGGATTTCGGGTGTTGGTCAAGCGGAACACAAGCCTATCTTCCCCGACCGCGCGACAACCAGCTTGACTACCACCGTCCTCTTGCACAACTACCACCACCCCAGGCACTCCGTCCCCCACTTCTCGTTCTAATATATCGAGATACAGAGATGCAGAGATAAAGTACGGAAAGTCGCGAAGACGCAAGACCGATGGGAGAGAAAGAGTACCTAGGTAACCAGTCTTTCAATACACCCACACCATCTCAATATACTCAATAGTAGCAAAGACCCATGACACCCTCTCTTGCCATCTCTACCAAGTCCGCGCTTTCCCAACTTCTCACAAGTGCCACCAAATCCCCCGATCACACAACGCATTTTGCCATGACCGGAGATCTGCCTTCCGTATCCCCTTCCCACGTCCAAAAAACAGCTTACGTATCAAAAAAGACGGTCAAACGTGGCGCAGCAACCGACCGCCGCCATATCATCGTATTCTGAAACCCGGGGGGGGGGTGGGGGGGGACTGGGGAAATGTGTGTTTAAAAGGCCCGTTGTCATCTGCAAACCATGTGAAGGACCAGTGTGCAACTTGGTAGTATCTCGTATTTGTAAACCTGCTGTTATACTACACGACTACGACTACACACCCCATTACCCGCCAATCGATCCCCACAACCGATTCTAACGGTAAAAGCCCGCTGCGTCATCTCCACCGACAGGCGGCGCGCTGGGTGCTTGTTGTCCCCCAGGTCGATATGGAAGGTAACCCTGAGCAGGCGGTGCCGGGCTAGAGGTGTTACCAGGCGGCGCAGGTGGTGCGTATCCAGGCTGTTGCGGCGGATATCCATAGCCCTGCTGAGGAGGCTGTTGTGAGTAAGGGTCAGATAGAGGCTGCTGTTCTTGTGGGGCTTGCTGTGGTGGAGGTGATGAAAGCTGCTCGTATGGGTTTTGCTGTCCCTGTGGTGGGCCTTGGGGAGCGGCTTGCTGTGGCGGGTAGCCGCCTGCCTCATAGCCTTGTGGTGGCTGGCTGGGAGCGTGGAAGGAATGGCGGTTGTCTACTGGCGAGTCGTATTGACTGGTCGCTAGCTCCTGGGGTGCGTAGCTCTGCGGTCGGCCTCCTACTGGTACTCTGTTTGGAGGTAGTGTGTAGGGGTCTGATGGCGGTCCTGGCTTCGGCGTTTGCTGTGTCCGTTCATTCGGGGGGACCATGAAGAAAGCAGGGCTTGAGCCTACGGGTGGTACTTGGGAGGGAGGTCCATGTTGCTGGGGTCCTCCACCATAAGCGTAGCGGCCCGGATCTTGGTGTGGGGTAGATGATACAGGTGGGTATCCTTGGTAGTTTGAGGGGGGCGGTGCATTGTAGCCGCCATATCCAGGACGGCCGCCGTATGCAGGTTGTTGGGGCTGTGACATGGATGCCTCCAGCATGGACTCGTAGTCTCGACGAGCCTTGATGAACTTCTCGTTCAGCTGTGTAAAGTCATCTGGGAGAGTTAGCGCTGGTCGTAACGCTTCTTACGATTGGCCTACCCTTCTTCTGCGAGTACTTCCCAATGAGCTCGATCAACTTCGGCCGAATAGCCAGTGTTGAGTGGTAGAGCTCGGTGATCTCTTCATTGTCTCGCGCGTCGCCTGCGCCTGGCTGGGAGCTCGTGCTCAGCAGCGCAAGCAGCTTCTCCACATTCCTTATTTGTGCAAAGACCTCAGCCTCGTTCTGTGCCTCCCTCTCGAGCTCCTCACGCGTCGGATCTTGCAGCTTCTCCACGTAGTTAAGCGGGAAGATACCTGTCTGCCCGCGCAGCGATCCCTTCCACCAGTCCTTGTATACCGATTCGAGTACGGCGATAATGTCACCCTTACGGAACTGCAGCTCACCGGGTTCGGATGGTTGGAAATCGAAGAGGGCTCGTACACGTGAAACGGTCGCCGCGGTTGTGCCTGATGGTAGGGGTTGCGAAGGCTGTTCGGGCTGAGCACTGGGAGTCGATCCGCCCTGCTGAGGCGTGTTGGACTTGGCAGCCGTCGGCGCTGCGCCCTTGGACTCTCGTATCGACATGGCAAGTGCCATTTGTAGCTCTTCTTCCTCTTTCTGGCGTTCGACGTCGGAGATCTGCGTCTTCTGTGGCTTGGAAGGCGCTCGGAGGTTGGGGTCTAAGACCTGTCAGGATTGTACATTTCACCGCTACATCACTAACTCACTTTGTGACTTCAGCTTCATATAGGCATTAGACATGATTCCTAGGTCAGGGTCGCGGGCGAACATGTCGCTCCACTCTTGCATGCGCTCGAGTATCTTGGCCTTGACCTGCTGATGTGTGTTGCGGTCGTTGGCAAGCCTCAGCAGCGCTTCTGTGAAGCTTCGTGAAGCAAGCTCCTTGTGCATCTGAATCCCACAGTTCTGGCTCAGGGCATTGGCCAGCTCGAGGGTGTATAGTTGTACGTTCGCATTTCGGTGTGCTAACCGCCTGATCATGGCGGCAACCGCATCTTTGGCGCCCGTGTCGGACGATCCAACCTTGTCGCATACATCCTGCGTGGTAAGTTAGCATCTGTTGTATATGCTGGAACGTAAAGGCGCATGGTCGTGGCTGGACGGATGTTGCGACATCTGCCCAACTCGCCGCCCAAGGCATCGCGAGTGCTGACCATACCAGAATGTATTCCCAGTTTTCGCTCGTAAGATTTTCGTCCGTGGCTTTTACGACGACATCGTCGAAGATGTTGGATTGCGCGCGAAACATGACGTCTGCCTGCTTCCAAGTGTCTTGGGACTCGGTATGGGGAAGCTCTCCGGGGGCGCGGGTGCCTGGAGTCGATACGCGAGTTGAGGTGAAGGTGGTAAGTTGAGAAGGGCGGAGGGCGAGCGAGTAGGTCGTAAATGCGCGCGAGATACTAAGGGCAGTTTCGGGGAAAGGCCGTGTTATGTGTTATGGGGAGAGTGAAAGTCGTTCGTGTCGCAGTCAGTCGTATGCAACCGGGCTTAGAGCTCCCCGCCCAATGACGACGATGTGGCGGCCCTTACTCAGCCACAATGCTCGGGTCGCAAATTCACCAAGCAAGACATGTCAACGCCCATCACAATATACGCCCCTGAATATCGATATCGATTGCAGGTACACAGGAAGAATATTCATATTCGACTTTTCTATATGCCGAGATTGCCACCTCCGGCCAAGTTTGTAACCCCGAATCGTATAGACACTAAAATTGCACACATTGTATGAAATAGTCGTAAGAGATGCGCTTCCTTCTGTAACCCAAGAAATCTGCCAGATCGTGAGATGGGATGTATGCCTACATCGGCACTCGGAGTATTTGAAACAACATAAATAATGCGCTCGCGAATATGAGCAGTTGAACAGGATATGACGCGCTTGCTAATTCGCTCGACAATGCTCGTTGTGTAGAACAGCAGTATGAGGCTTCGACCTTTGCATACTGACTGCCGAGCAGGGGGTGGTACCGCGACACGACCATGAGGGGCGGGTGGCTTCGAGCTGCCACTAGGGCTGGATATGCGAACTTGTGAGCCTCCACCACGTGCGTCTGTTCATCGTTGTGCGCCATTTCGTCACCTATAATTCCATCGTCTTGCCATACCAATCGGCGAACGAATTCGTGCTCGTGTTTGACGAATCGCGGCCGTTGGTCTGCGCATTGCCCGTACCTAAGTTCCGGTGTTAAGAGACATTCATAATGAAATAAGAAACTTCACAGACCACCCTTCTTCCGCCTCTCTTCTGCCCTTGCTTTCCTCGCCGATTGTACCAGTGGCGCTAATGTGCCTAGCGGTTCAGCGGTCTGGATGAAGGGGTGCTGCAACTTGTTAGCGACTATCGACGACAAGCAATTACAATGTACTTACCACCAGAAGATCGTGAGCACTAGCTCGCTTGTCGGGGTCGACCTTGAGCGAGAAGCCCAAGAAGTCACGGAACACTGGCGACAAGGCATGTTCCTCCTTGATCGTCGGTGTGCCGTTGGTCGCAATGAGCCACAGTGCACGTAGTGGACTTTCATTCAGGTACGGCGGCTCTCCCTCGATCATCTCGATGGACATGATACCCAACGACCAGATGTCAACCTTTCGGCCGTACTCCTTGCGAGTGACAACCTCGGGAGCCATCCAGTAGGGGGTACCTACCATGGTCGTGCGCTTGTTGTGGCTTTCGTTGATTTGCGCGCAGAAACCGAAGTCGGCTGTGAAGTGTATTAGACTTGATAGGAGGTGGCGGGTTCGAATTCAACATACTGAGCTTGATGTTGCCTTCTTGGGAAAGCAGGATATTGTCCGACTTGATGTCTCGATGAATGACGCCCTTGGAGTGAAGATGTTGCAAGCCGTGGAGGGTCTGGGAAATTAGCGGGGTTCTCCGAGCGGGAACTAAAGACTCACCTCTCTGCACACAGCAGCTATTTGGCCTTCGGACATGATGTTGAAAGTAACGACATCCGTCAAACTTCCACCCTCCATGTACTCCATAACCACCCACAGATCGCCTCTGAGCAGGAAACTGTCCATGAAATTTACAATATTCTTGTGCTTGCTGTCTTTCATGACCAAAATCTCGTTGATAATCAGGTCTTTCTTGGGCTGCTGCTCGAGGTTCATCTGCTTGATGGCTACACACTTGTTGGTGCTGTTTTCGTAGGCCATGAAGACACCACCAGAAGCACCCTGACCGATCTTGCTGAGGTTGCGGTATCTCTCCCGGGGATCGGCATTGGTACAGATGGCATTGAGCTTGGCCACGATATCCGGTCCCTGACTCTGCCTCGGCCTTTGACGTGGCCGGGGCGCTGGACCAACACGAGCCTGTTGCGATGGTAATGGAATGTTTTGGGGATCCGATTGCTGGGCAAAGACCTGCTGGGGCGTCGGCTGGGACATCTGCATCTGCGGCTGCGGCTGCGGCGCAGGGACTACAGGTGGTGCGTAGTTTGGTTGCGGGGCTCTTTGGCTCATGCTCCTCCCTAGAGGTGCCTTTGGCTGCTGCGTGGTTGCCATGGCCATGGCTTGCTGCTGCTGCTGCTGGTATTGCTGGGCGGGAGAGATCGGGGTCGAACTGGCTGGGGAATCAAATCGCGGCGGCGTTCCTCCCGTGGTGTTGGATCGGGTGCGGGACATTGCAGAAGAGCCATTGGGGCTCTCTGAAGGAGTGGGGTGGGCATAGGCAGCCTGGGGGTAGTCGTTCTCGTAGCGAGGGGTCTGGTGCTGGGTGATGATCGGACTTGGGGCCGCGGGGGCAGGCCTGTTTGGCATGGGCGCGGCGGAACCAGCAGGAGGACCTGGAGGCTTGGGCGCTGGCCGGCTCGGCACAAGAGCTGCAACATTGACTGGAGGAGAGTTAACGACGGGGGAGGTCAGGCTGCGCGGAACGGGAGGAGGCGCACGCGGGTTTTCGAAGCTAGACTGGTCGTTCCGTGGGAATCGCGGGCTCTGCGGGGGACTGAGCGGGGGCTGGTTGGAGCCGTAGTTTGCAGTCTGGGGCACAATGTTGGCCTGGTACGCGTATCCCTGAGGCTGCGTGGGGCCCATCTTGTCCCAGATGGCATCTTCTTCGTTCTTCTCGGCATTGTCCTTGTAGAAGTTGACCACGTCCATGACGGCCTGGGGGTGCTGCTTCTGCTCCTCCTGCGAGATGCCATTCTGCTGGAGCATGCGCTGCCACTCCTTGGGGAGGCCCTGATCTGTTAGCACACATATATCAGCAATGAGGGGCTACCCACCGTGTACTCGCCCGTGTGGTTGTCGATGCTGACGTGGGTGACGTGCATGGGGTTCGTGGGCGTCGAGATGGTCGGGCGGCGCGGCGAGCCCAGCATGCTGCTCATGAAGTTGGAAAAGGTGCCCTTCTTCTTTGCGCCGCCCGAGAGGCGCTTCTTGGCTGCATCGCCGCTGCCGTCGCTGTAGCGGTTCGTCTTGCTCGACGTGGTCGAGGGCGGGGTCGTCGTGGTGTCCATCTTGGAGGTGAAGGAGCGCGACTGGCGCAGGTAGCGGTTCTGGGCAGGCTGGTCGGTGTACGAGTGCTGGAGGGCGGGCCGCGGCTGGCTCGAGGCGTTCAGAGCTTCCTCGACGATGCGGTCGAAGGGCTGGCCGACGTGGACGGGTTGCAGGTCATAGGCATGCGGGTTGGGGGGCTCGTAGACGGGCCGCAGGGTGTGCGAGGGCGAGCGGGAGAGGCCTCGCGCTGGCGACTGCGACGAGGATGCTGCAGGTGCTACGCCAAGATTCGGCTGGAAGTAAGAGGCGGCGCCTATGGAGTAAGGTCAGTATCGCAGGCACGGTAGGAACACAGGAACACCACGCACTGGGCGCACGCTTCAGCGTCGTCGGGCCCTTGTTCAAATAGGCTATTGGCGGGCCTCGCTCTTTCGACGGCCCTCTCTTGGTCAGCCTCGTGGGCCGCGTCGATGACTTGTCGTCCATTGCGGGCCTGCAGAGTGTCCTAGTCAACGTCACACCTCGAGCCTGCGCAGCCGAGGGGGGCCAGGCCGGAAGGGGAGAAGAGAGAGGATGGGCGGCGCCGTGGGAAGCTCGCCGTCGCTGGATACGTGGAGAGGGGATGCACGGCAGAAACAGGTACAGACAGAAGTGATCGCAGCAGAAGCACAGATGGATCTGGCCGACTCTCCAGGGCTGGTTTTGCCGTGCTCAAGTCCTAGCTAGCGACTCTACCACCTAATCTCCACCAGGCCAGCTATACCTCCACTAGACTCCGAATACGTCTGTTTCAGGACGTGTTTCCTCTAATTTCTCAACGGCCTGCCGCCGCTGACTGAAGCCCGCCCTCTGCCCGTTGCGACGCAGCCCCCCGACTCATGCGCGCCCGCATTTGACGCCCAAAGAAGGTGTGGCGATATGCAGTAGCTCATGTCACGTCGACGTTTACATAGTACATATCAAGTCGATTTGCTTGTCCATTCTCTTCGCATTCATCTTTGCGCATTTTCCCATCCGTCATCGAGGACTGAGAGACCCCATCGACAGGGCCATTCGCGACTAACCCAACACCATAGCCACGCCGTAAAGTCTATTCTTATACCTGCCATCCCATCGCGCCTTCCCTGGTAGACGCTCTCACTCTTGGTCGACGTGCGGCTCTTCCCGGCGTCGCATCTTTCACATGCTCGGTACCTGCTACCAACACCGATGCCCAAAAACACCACCCATCCTATCGCGTCTCCCGGGCAATACGCGCGATCATTACCTCACCATGGAAGCTTCACTGCAGGGCAGACGCGTTTTGTAAATCGACTGGTAATGCCATGCAAGGCAGCGCCCGAGCTCCGAGACAGCCTCTTACCCCCCACATCGCGCTATCTGTCGCTACGACTCCGGCCGCAGAGCACAGCGTCACGATAGCCTCAACCTTCACCCTCATGAAACACGCCACGCACGTCTCCTCTCCCACATGCAGGTCGCCGTGATACAGCATCCAACCTGCCAGCCCAAAGCACGCGAGACAGCAGTAAGTCATGCGCCAACAAATACTAATCCACCTGGGCAAGAACATGAAATGTCAAGGCAAGGAGCACGGCATCGCTCAACAACTCCGACCAGGCTCGCCTAGACGCTCCAAAACCAACGTTGCACGAACAACTCACTCCCGCTTTACGAGTCTACGAGTAATGGTCATGCAACAAGAGCCAGCATACCCCGAGCGCCGCGGCAACGGCTCATCTCCCGTTCTTCTAACGCACCCGGCCACGGCACTTTCCCCCGTGCACAACAACGCTCCTCTGAGCATCTAGGGGTTTGATCAGCCCGCCACAAAACTGCGCAAGGCTAACACACGCCACGTGAAATGATACGAGTCTGTCGATCTATGTCCGCTCTCTAACGCTCTTCGAGTCTGGATTCATCTGTGAAGGAGCCCGAAACAGCCACATCGTGAGCTGTGACGATCACCGTCAAACATGCAGTTGGTCGTGCTATTTTTGCTTCTTCGACGTCATGGCTTCAACGTTCGGTTGTCGGCACGCTTTTGCATCATCACCACACGTATTTGTAGTCGACGCGGTCTTACGGCGCGTCTGTTCAAGACGCATTGCAGCAACACCGTAAACACAAGCCTTCTACACATTCAACCCGCATCGCGCTCAGGCTTGGCATTCTGCGAAGACTTTGCTTCTTGAATAAGCATCATGATCTTGCATGTCGACAGAAATGAGGCTTGCTCGACTCCTTGCTGTCTTTTCGAAATAGATGGATTCGTGGGGGTTACGGACTTCGCAAGCATGAGGTATAGTAATCAGGTTAGAATCTACACTATACACAAACCTGTCAAGAACATCATCAATAATCAACCTTAGGCATTATTAGACTAGTCGTTCATTTGTATGCCTGGGATGCATGTACAACGCGCATTCCTTATCTCATCAGTTTTCGTGTTTGCCGTGCACTCCTTATCCGTGCCGCCCTCATCGCCCCGGTCAATGCAACTGTGGCACAGCAATCTTGCACTGCTCTCACTCAACGACCCGGTGTAGGCATTGACACTTGGAGCACCACCAAAGCTTGCGCTCACCCCTTCCGCAAACTGCGAACGGGTTGCTTCGTGGAACAGAGCCTGTGGGTGTGTTGACTACTTTGCTCGGCGCAGGCGACGTCGCAGTGGAACGTACTCCGAATCCTAAGAACCGTGAGGGGAATGTGAGGGGTGTACCTGCTGCCGTAGAAGTTCTAGGGCCGCGGGTCGGAGAACGATGTGTGGTCGGCGGCTGAGTGTTGCGGGCATCTTCTTCCATGTCCTCGGTACGATCGCCCTGCTCGAAGCCCTCGATCTTCACGTGGATCTCTTCGCTGTCGTCTTTCATGTCCTCGTCTACATCACCATCCTCATCCTTGATCTCGTAGTCGAAGTCGTCTTCATCACCATCCTCATCCTTGATCTCGTAGTCAAAGTCGTCCTCTTCCTCTCCTCCACCAAATACCGACTTCATAAGATCTTGACGTCTCTGCTCAGCCCACTGGTCAAGCTCGTCACGTATATCCATGAGCCAACGGGGCGCATATTTGCCCTTGAGCTGAAATTCACGTCGTAAGATGACCTTGTAAACGTTTTCGGCTTCGCGTCTCCAGAAATCCGCGTCCTCCCAGTTATCCTCGATGGTGATGAAAAGTATGCAAGACCTGAGGTGGAAGTATGATGGAATCGTTGGGTCGCTGAGGCGGTTAGTATTGCGATTCTCAGATATATGACTAATAACACTTACCACAAGATTTTTCCAATTGCTTCCACACAACCGTCTCTGTCACCGTTGTGAAAGAGCGCTTCTGCATCCTCAAAGGCCCTCAAGGTCCTGATGTAAGGCTGGTTCCTCGGCCAGTGCGCCTGCCAGTCCGGCACTTTCGGGTGTGTCATGCTTGTACTTGTTAGTGGGGTAAACGAGATTTGAAAGTAGAAGGAGTAAGTGTAAGGCAGGAGCCCTGGAATGCAGTAAACACCGTAGCGTCCTTTACTCAAATGCCAAGCATTACAAACCCGACAAAGCTCGAAGAGCGAGACGAAAATGGAAAGAGCAAGAACTTACTCGTCTCACTCTCACTCTCTATCGTCATCGAAGCCTCAAGGCTACTAACTGGAAGTTCTGGGTTGGAGACAAGGCTAAAAAAACAGACTTCTTAAGTACACATCTTTATCACCTATCTTAATTATACCTGTTAATACTACTTCTTCAGAACGCTTTCCAATATTACTTCTCGATCCTACTCATCAATCCTACTCATCGATCCTACTCATCGATACTACTTCTCGATCCTGCTTCTCGATTCTACTTCTCGATCCTACTTCTCGATCCTACTTCTTCAATACTGCTTTAAGATTACATAACTACTTATTGCAAGCAGTCTCATGTTTACGATAACAACGGGCGCTTCGAGGATATATATGCACATTAGCTCCGTCTAAAGAAATAATTGCGAGAAGATCTAATATCTACTAACAGCGGGACTAATTTGAGAAGACGTATTGTTGGCTGTAATTTATCGGGTTTGAGAGAAGATTTGTGTGTAGAGAATTGCATAATTTTCGTTTTTTACGTTAATATGTACGAATTATAATAGCCTCTAATCGTGTAAGAAAGTCTTCAAAGCTAAAAGAAAGTGTCGTGATAATACTTGATCCTGTGTGTTCTATTAAAGATAATAGCCGACTGTTGCTCCCACACCTAATATAGCTCTGCTCTTCGCTGCGGCAATAATGTTAGTAAAGCTTTAGTTCGTAAAAACTGTTTTAACATTCATGAGATATTGCTGTAAGACGGCTTTACTCGCAAGGATGACCTAGACATAAGAACAGCAAGAATTGAGAGATGAGACTTTCCAATACCCCCATCGCGTCATCTGCTTCTGATCGAACAAGACACATCGCACGCAAGATACAAACACACGTATACAGACACAGCAACATCTCATGTTTTTGTGTCAATCAATTGAACTTCGCACCTATCCTACTCTAGCCCCTTTCCCTCTTTCCCTTTTCCTCATTCCGTTCCCCGGACACGACAAAAATCCCGTATCATGAACAGCTGTCGTACAGCCAGCCAAAAAAACAACAACTCCTCTTCTCATCATCAATACGTGCGTGACATCCAAGAAACTCGACGCAGACGTTCTAACGTCTAATATTGGACCAACGACCTGGGATAAGAAAGAACAAAAAACCCAAAACCCCTTTCCAATGCTTGCAAGGGCCCTGTTGCCAACAACCAACTATGCCGCCTGAATCGAGAGGTGAAACTTGGAGAAAAATTTATATGTATACGGTTAAAGGGTATGCGCTGACCAGTGAACTAGGGTTGAGGTCATGAGGCGCTGAAAGAAAGCAAGGCTGTGGTGGTGTTCGGTGTGGGCACGGACAGCTGATCAGCCGCGACAGGCGGCATCATCAGCGGTACCGCGGACAAGGTAAGTCGACTAGGGTAATGGCAGACCACATGATCAAGAATACACGTCTCAATTGCTTCATGCTGGATCTTTGGAGGCGTCGTCCGGTGGTGGCTCCGTCTTTCCCTCCTCCTGATTTTGCAAGAGCCGTGCTTGTTCGTCGGGAATATCGCCCTGTTCGTTCTCCTCTCCAGCCATTGGTTCTTCTGATCGCATGATCGCTTCGTCGACCCCTTCCGAAGGGTTGGGCATTGGCGCTTCGCCTGATGGCTTGGTGTTGGCCTCGTCGGCACTGTGCTTGCCCCCGTGGAACCAGCCACCCTTCTCCCATTCTCCGGGTTGGTAGAGGCAGTCATGGCGAATATCCGTGTCGACGATAGCAGCCATGAGTTTGTTGAGCCGATCGAAAGAGATAGGCTTTAGGATCCATGCATCGAATCCAGCGTCGATGTAGCGTTGGCGGTCGCGCTCGATCAGAGAGGCTGAGACTGCGATGATGGGGACGCGGCCGCAGAGGGCAGCTCGGGCTGAGTAGATGTCGGTGTGTAGCTTTTCGAACGATCTTATCATCTTGGTCGAGGTGAGTCCGTCGACGATTGGCATCTTCAACAATGTCAGTAAACAGGGCAGGTCTTGAAGAATATACTACTAACCTGCATATCCATCAAGACAACATCAATGTCTCGTGAATTGTCGCAGTATGCCGACGAACATTCCTCGCCATTGACGGTGAGGTGGACCTCGTGCCCGAGCTTTTCTAATCGCTTTTTGACAATCCGACTGTTCACCGGGTCGTCCTCTGCAACAAGTACGCGCATGTGATCCGAAGTCAGCTTCTCGGGTTCCGCAGACGGTTGAATTGGTGTGTCGCCCTGTACCTCTCCGAGGACACTCCCAGGCTTGGGCCGAGGATCTACCGGACTATCGCCGCCTTCATCAGGCATCTTCAAGGCCGTGATAGGGGCACCCGAGCCAGGTACGGTAACTTCACCTGCGTGATCGGACTGCATGCTTCTCTGGTGTGGAGGTACAATAGGCTGGCTGCTGATGTATTCGAGGCTCCTAGACCTCATGCGTGCGGCGCCGGGATCGAGACTATTGCGTTTCGTTAAGGTCGGTCTCAGAGAGTGTGCGCTTGGGCTTGCATCGCCTCTGCCGATCATGTGCGGCTCTTGTATCGCGTCGATAAGTCGGTCCACATCACTCCTCTGACTCGACCCGCTCTTGAAGCTGCGTAGACTAGTCTTGCTCGTCAGACTCTCCGCACTAGATCTTCGAATGACCACACCACTCGCCCCACCGCTACCACTCGAGCTACTCTTCCTCTCGCTGTCGGAGGTGTGGCGCGATAGGCTTGGGGCAATGAGAGTCCGCTCGCCTTCATCAGGACCAGGCAGGATGCTCGATAAGGTGCTGTCCGGTTGGGGTGTGATACTACCAGCTGGCGAAGCCTCCGCAGTTGTCACAGCTTCTACCTCGGCGTCTGGAAGGTCGAACGGGAATTGTACGACGAACCTCGTGCCTTTGCCCTCTTCGGATCGAAGCCTCAATTGTCCGTTCATATTCCTGATGATGCGGCCAACGACGGCCAGACCGAGACCCAACGTTGACTTCTCACCTTGCTCGGCGATTTGCTTCTTGTCAGGCACCAGCGCATCTTCCAACATGGATGCAGGCTCAGACTGAACTTGCTCCAAGTCATAGAAGAGCTGATCAAGCTTCTTCTGGCTCATACCTCTACCCGTGTCGGCTACCGCCACCTCAACCTCGACGTGATCTCTGCTGGGCCTTGCTGCAACATAAACCTCCACGGTGACGCTTCCTTGCGTGGTATTCTGTATGGCGTTCGCAGTGATATTGGAGATGGCCTGACGGACTCGCCGTTGATCTCCAATACACAAAGTAGGCAACCCCGGGTGTTCGATAACTTCGTAAGATATGTTCTTCCGTTTGGCGTCGTTCTTGAACATGTCGGTGGCATCCTTTATGGTTTCCCGGAAGTCGAACGACTCGCCCTTAATGAGTGGTCCGCCTTCCTCCGTCTTGGTCAGGTCAAGTAGGTCGTTGATTACGTAGATGAGTGATTTCGACGCCGAGTGCGATCTCGAAAGGTTTTCCCGGGTTTCCGTGTCCAGGGCTCCTTCCAGTGCTA
The DNA here is from genome assembly GCF_023757995.1 of Alternaria metachromatica. Taxonomy (NCBI): domain Eukaryota; kingdom Fungi; phylum Ascomycota; class Dothideomycetes; order Pleosporales; family Pleosporaceae; genus Alternaria; species Alternaria metachromatica. The sequence goes on from NW_026055527.1 coordinate 259,118, forward strand.
TTTCGAGGTAGTTGATAATTGCATTCAGTGGCGTGCGAACTTCGTGCGCCGAGTTTGCCAGCAATAACCGGGTCAGCTGACTACTCTGCAGCGCAGCTTCTTTCTGCCTCCAAACTTCGATGAACTTTCCATATACCAAACATAGCACTGAGGCGGTCTCAATCTCTTCTTCCGTCCATTCGCGGCACTTTCCAACGACGGTCTCGGACCACGTTTTGAAACTCTTTCTTGGCTCCAGGTAACCCTCGGTGCCCTCTTTGATGAACTTTTCGTATGGGTTGCCAGCCCATTTCACCTCCTTCAGTTGTCCCTTCCTGAAGAAAACGATAAAGTCCTCGCCATCTACCGACAAGGGGACGATTAGCATGCCTGCTATGACATGGAAACCGGGCGGGTATCGCAAATCGGGGAAGTCCGAGATGATATCTATAGAAGTCATGACCGATTGGATTTTCCTCATCCTGAGATACTCCAACATGGCAAGTGCCTCTTGCGAGTTTTCTAGAACGCCAAGGATCTTTGTCTCGTCACGGATCGAGAGTAAACCAAAGTCGGCATCAAACAATTTCAAGAGATCATCAGAGGAGGCGATGATGTACCCGGAGGGGTTATGTTGTGTTGGTACAGTATTGATGAGTTTCCTGGCCTGTAGTCTGGACGCATACGATAATCTTTCGATGTTTCTCGATGCTGCATCGCCGACCATGCGACACATCTTTCGAATAGGAAAAGATACGCGCATGCCGCGAGGCCCGTACGAATGGCAGGCAATGAGACCCCACAGCTCATTGAATGCGTTGATGGAGATGGACATTGACGATCTTACGGCCATGTTCGCGAGATATTTGAGATGGATTGGGGACATGGCGCGAAGATACGAGTGCGTGAGATCGAGAGGGCTTTCCAAATCCTCAGCGGTACGGCAAACGAGCCTTGCGGTTGTTAGGTCTCGATCGTAGAGCATGCGTACCTTGTTTAGCTTGTATAGTTCTCGAGCTTGCTTTGGAATATCGGAAGCAGGGAAGTTCAGCCCCTTGTACAGATCCTTTGTCGCTCGCGGGTCAACAAGTTCGGTAACGACACGGCCGTTGAAAGTTTGGTCGAATTGATATATCATGACGCGATGGAAACCAGTTAGTTCCTTGACAACGCCCACAAGAACCTTGAGAAACTTTTCCAATGATGGTGCCGCAGCCAGCTGTTCTTGCACCTGGGACATGATATTGAAGACCTCCATCGCAGCAGCTTCACCCTTCCTTTTCCGCGCGCTGCGCAGGACGCGCAAGGGCTTGCTCTTGATTTCTGTACTTTCGAGTAGTTCCTCCGCCGTGGGCTGACTGGACAAAGTATCTTCCGGCAGCTCTGGAGTAAGGTCGTTGGGCGGCACCAGCGGGTATAGAGGATCTTCTTCAAGCTCGAACTCGCAAATAACAAGTCCAGGATTTGTATCGTTGATGTGGATGGCGCACCACAGCTTGCGAGTTCGATTGTAGCCTGCCACTTTGATCGACATGGTGAAGACTTCGGGTCCATTGGACGTGACGTCGGAGTCCTCGTCTTTGATGAAGTCGATGTGGTCCAAGAGGTTATCGGCTTGCTCTTCAGATAGAATATCGGTAAAGCTTTCTAATGCGAATAGCTCCTTCGGGGTGCGTCCTAATATGCGTTTAGAGTTTTCACTTACGACGCGCACTAGCAGGCTCCCCTCAGGATCGTCTTGCAGTGCCAGTAGCAGACCGAAGCCTTGCACGGCGCCCGGCAGATGGATGGGCTCATCCTCGCAGCGCTGTAGGGTATCGCCCTCACGGCCTGTTATGACCATGTGTCCTCCCTCAGTCGTGACGTGCTTGAACCGATGTGTCACCAGTCCGCCCATGTCCAAGCTGCTGATACCACTTTTGGCGGAAGCACCCCCAATTGACGGTGCCCGTTCGGCTCTGGACCCCGGTGACCGACTGCCTTCCTGTGCGCTTCCGCCTGACTTTGTTGACGACAGATCGTTGAACAAGTTTTGGGGTATTTGAGGGGCGGCCCTTCTCGAGCCATCAGCTCTTTGAGTGGATTGGAAGGACGAGCGCTGTGTATCGGAGCCTGTGTCTGCTTTGGTACCCCCAGGACGCAAACCCCAAGCGCGCTGCGAGCCATGTGAAGCCTGTGACGTAGTCGATCCCTGAGAAGCTCGGCGAGAGTCGCTTGTGAAGCGCGAGTCGTTTGTTCGCGAATATGGGTGGAAGTAATCGCCCTGGGAATGACCGCCCTTTGGTGTGGGAGTAGGGTCGACGCTGATGGCGCTCCGTATGGGAAAGACACGGTCGGTAGCGGAGGGGCTCATGGCGCCTTCGTTACTAGGGCCCCCAGACGCAGTGCTGTTCGGTGGCAGAGCGAAGTCGGCGGCCTTTGGTGCAGCGTCGGGCGTAGCTGGCTCTTCGGGCACGGGCGACACGGTGGAGAAGTTGAAGCGGCCATCGCTTGGTGTATTAGGACCAAGGTTGGGGGTTTGCTGGGGTGATTGAGACATGGAGCTGTGTGTCGTCGATCAGGCGAGCACGCCGGCGGCAGGGTTAAGAGTGCGCCGACGGCCTGGCTGTTGGTAGGAATAGAGGCACCCGCACACGGTGGGATTGTGCCTTCAGGCGTCCATGGGCGTCTGGTGGTCGCTAACGTGTGGTGTGGATAGTTGCGAGGATGCTCTCAACCGCAGGCAAGGTCACTTGGCGTTATGCAGGGACCGCGTGAGGGTGGCGAAAGACGGACAATCCCTAATAGGAGTCTCGTTTCTTTTGCCAGAGGGGGATGGTGGGCGGGCCTAGCAGCCTCATGAAGTTGGCAGAGTTGCTGCTGCTGGGAGATGTAGTGGCGGGCGGAGGGGCGAACGAAATCTGGACCGTCCAGGGCAGTCAAGTGCGAGGCATGCAACCGTTGGAGTGGATGGAAAGCGACAGAAGGACGAGACCCAGCAGACGATGCACAACGACCAGGCTGGCCCCTAAGCTGCACTTGTGCAGACACAACGACGGCAGCGCGTCACCGTCTAGTTGATGAGATAGATGACTGCCATGCGTTGCCTTGAATGGCTTGATGCGCCTCCAGATGTCGATCGCGAACGTCTTGGGTTAAGTCGCTCTATCTCTGCGATCGACGATCTAAGCTCAGAGCAGGTAGGTTAGGGGCGAGATGCAGGTTAGGCCATGAAAGTTCTTAGCGACCGGAGCATGGATATTCGACAGTTTTCCATCATCAGCGGCCTCGGACCCACTCGCGCGCGGGAATTAGGGCAGACAAGCGCTACGTCATCGCTGAGATGCGCCCCGGCTGGCTCGACGCCGAACGTGGAGTGTGTTTGGTGAGACGCGGCGGCATCATTGCGACAGTCACCTGCTTGTTTATTGTCCTCAACACCATAAGAGGCGTCGGCTAATGACACCCGGGTCTCACAAACATATCCATGACAGGTGTCAGCGGGCTCCGAGGGCTCCAGACACTCTCGTAGCAAGAGTGGTACGCTGCCTCCCGCGGAATTATCCTGTCCCCAGAATTTTGGGATTGCCCACGGCAGACGGCCCCGGGGGCAGGATGCGCCGATCTCACGTGATTCCGGCCCGTGGCGTGCAAAAGTGTTTCGACGATCAACGCGCCAAGCTCTGACGAATTCATGGACCAACGATGCACCATGGAATCCCTTCATGTTTGACGCGTACATGTAACGAGGTCGGGCCTTTGAATGCGGCCGTCACCACCGTTCGCGACAGTATGGCATCAATGGCTTATGCCCCCAAACGTCCATGCACCCTTCGTGCCTGACACTGCCTGGGCTTGGCGGCAGCGACTGACAGCAACGTGGGGCAGCGGCCAATCGCGGTCTAACGTAACGGTGAATCGATGTCTGTGTAGGCACTCACCGCAACCTACAGACTCCCACACGCCACCCCTCAATGTCCTCGCAAACACCCGCGCGAACGCTAAACGTCCTCGTTGCCCTCACTGATCCCTCGGCCTTCCGCTTTGGCTGCTCCATCGTTGCGCGCCTGCATCGCCTCCAGCATGTTTCTCTGAAGATCATCGCATGCAAGGACTTCCCGACCACGACGCACACGACTGTCCCGCCCCAGCTCGAGCCTGTCTGGTACACGTATGACCCCGAGAGCGACACGACGCCCGAGTGGCAACATGTGGACTATCAAGAGACCAACGTGGCAGAGTACTGCTCATGGGCCGACTTGCTCGTCCTCGCACCGCTTGACGCCGAGAATCTCGCCCGCATGCTCCATGGATTCACAACAAACCTGCACCTGAAGATCTTGCGCAGCTGGAATGTGTCAAAGAAGATAATGCTCATACCGGGCATGTCCACGCTGATGTGGGAGAACCCCATGTCGAGGAAGCAGATCAGCAAGATACGGCGGAAGTGGAACTGGATCCGCGTGCTCCCTCCATTCTTGTGGTCTTTCGACCATTCCGGGCGCAAGTACCACCCATGGGTAGAAGGGCACAAGGCATTCAATGAATCTATACAAACCCAGATCGATTTGATGGCAGTTGGTGATCGCACTATCGCACTACCTATTGCCCATCTCCCAACACTGACACCTACGCGAAGCAAGGGGTCTCGGCTGCCGCCAGAGCTCTGGTCCATCATCCTGGAATTCACCAAGGACTGGGAGCTGGCGACTACGTTGAATGTTCACACGAACCTACCCGTGCCGAAGGAGTGGCGGCAATCGGCTAGCGACGAAGGCCCCAAGACGCAGATGCAGAAGATAGAATGGGCGCTTCTTACCTATCCCTATTCGGAGATCAAGGCTGTGTTTGACTCCGAGAACCCAACTCGCATCTCCCGCGTATGCATCGAACTCATCATGCGCTTTGCCATGGTGCCCGTTCTTGCACACCTGGAAAAGTTCCACAAGGAGCTCTTCTGGGGCACATTCGGGCACACCTTCTTGCCCCACAAGGCTTCTGTGTTTGGCAAAACGGAGATTCTCGAGTACTGGCGGACGTCGCCTACCTTCCTTACCAAGGAGTACTCCGCGGAAGCCATTGACAATGCGAGCCGCACCAACTCGGTCCAGGCCCTTGACTGGTGGTATAACTCTGGCCTCTCACTGAAGTACACAGAAGCTGCGCTCGAGCAAGCTAGCTCGCAGGGCCACATTCACGTACTCAAGTGGTGGAAGGAGCACAGCCGTTACAGGACGGCCCCCTCGGTACCTTCATCACCAATAGATGAGCAAGCTCCTAGCAGACCCCGCCAAGACGACTTACCTCTCAAGGTGGGCAAGTCCATCACCTACGCAACACAGTCAGGCTGCCTACCCGCGATTCACTTTTGGGTTGAATCCGGCATTCCCTTTTCGCATGAAGATACAATAGCCAAAATCGCCTCGACCCATGGCCACACACATATTCTAGACTACTGGCGTACCCTTCGCGGCGAGAAAATTCTCTTTGACAACCAGGTTCTCGTAGGACCGACCAAAATGGGCCATGCCGGCGTGCTAGAATGGTGGAAGCGCAGCGGCCTGAAGGTGGAGTACAAGACGTGTGATATCGAAGAAGCATTAGAGGATGGTGTTGAGGGAGCGCGGGGAGATGCCGTGCGAAGATGGTGGGCGTTGAACGGATTAAATCTTGGGATAGGAACGAGCGAGTGGATGAAGATCAAGGTCTTGGGGTCGTGATGGTGAATCACGGAGGCGGAGCAGGTGTAGACAGTATCATATAGCATTATAGCATAGCAAGCGATTTTTCTGACAACCATCCTCACTATCTCATGCAATTAAAAAAATCAATACATACCTCTTAGGAGTATACATTTAGAGAATGTGTACGTTCCAAGTCGTATATTAATGTAGACGGCAGAGCACCTGTTCAGTTCTTTCTTTGCATGTGCTATTCCCATTGCCAGCGGAATTGACTACTCAAAAAGACCGCAAGCCCCGCCGACAGGGTCTTCTTACCCGTTGTGGCCGGAGCTCGGAAGCCTTGGGTCGGTGAGAGCCTGAGCCAATGGCTGAACAGCAATTTGACTTTGCGCGCGAGCGTCTCTGCAACGCCTAAACCGACCTCGGGAGAAGCTAGCTAATCAACCCGCTACAACTGTGCACAACTTCTTATCCGCCGTGTTCATTCCCATCTGCCACCTCCACGTCAACGCAACCGTCTCCCGTCCAATTCTCTCCCCGCCTCGACGCACGCAAGCACACGACCTCGGTTTTCCCGCCTTAAGACCACGTACCCCGAATTTACTCTACACCACCACAATGTCTGCCGACAAGGAATTCACTTACTCCGACGTCTCGGAGCACAACACCAAGAAGGACCTATACATCGTCGTCCACGACAAAGTCTACAACGCATCGAGCTTCGTAGACGAGCACCCGTACGTTGCCCGCCCTTGCACGCCGCGCCTTGCAATGCCCACCTCGGCATTCGCATACTCATACTTGTTATGGCGAAAAGCCCCGCCTTCACATGTGTCGGGTCAATGGTCACAGCAACGGTTGCTAACACATGCACAGAGGTGGTGAGGAGGTCCTTCTCGATGTCGGAGGCCAGGACTCAACAGAAGCCTTTGAGGATGTCGGTCACTCAGATGAAGCCCGTGAGATCCTCGATGGGCTGCTTGTTGGAAACTTGAAGCGTCAGGTACGACACCCTCCACTCATCAATCCCGCACATATAACCCGACTCCCACTTCCTCCCTTCCTTTAGACAAAAGAATTCCCCCCAACACATCAGACATCTCTTTCCCGCGCCCCCAGATGCCGCGCTTAGATGCCGGTCCGAGGGTCAAGGAACTTCTTCGGAACGATTCCGCCCACCATGCACGGAAACGAAACAACCCGTTCTCCGTATCCACAAAACAGAACAACAATACTGACGAGTGAAAAACAGGAGGGCGACCCAAAGCCCAAGAGCTACGCGCAACCTGGTACAACCGCTACCACCACCGACGGCGCATCCACCGGTGTCGGTCTCTACGCCATCATCCTGCTTGGTGGTGCGCTCGCATTCGCTGCCTACACCATGATGAACAAGCAGTCTTCTGAGTAAGATTCTTCGCGCGGAGCGGGCAATACAGCATAACGAATACCATCGATGCGGTTTTCGGACCTGAATGGGCGAGAGAGGAAGTCCCGCTTGGACAAGACATTGGGACTGGGTATATTTATACAGAGGCGGTGCCGTGTGGTATTGATCACATGGAGGAGTATATTTTATATATGGCGTAGGCTGCGTTTCGAGCTCTCATTATGCTGCGGACGAGCTATTGGAATAGATCGGTTTAACTTTCTTCAGTCGAAACCTCGTACGTGTCCTGACAGATGTGCAAAAGAACATTTTCAGCACTTTTCTATCTCCTCGCTCTGTTTCTCTCGTTTCCTGCTCCGTCTAAGTTGTAGGTTTGAATTAGAAGTTTTTGTAGGATACAATTACTTCATGCGTGTTCTTGTTAATCAAAAGAGCACATGAACAATTTTACCGTTCTTATCACGTCTCCAATACATATTTTACACTTTGATAAGGGTATCATTCAACTCCCAAGTATTCATCTCCATCTCCACCTCCATCTTCCATCCCTCCCACCCAGTCCATTTACTTTTCCAAACCCTACATATTCCTAAAAACATTGTTACTAGCATTCCTCCTCCCGCCCTCCTTCCTCCGATCATGCCTCTGCCCCTCCTGCTCGGGCCTCTTCCTCTGCTTCTTCTCCGGCGCAAACGTAATCTCCCTCTCACCCACGACCGTCGTGTTACTCGCCGACTTGGCCGGTTTCCTGTCCTTCAGCTTAGACACGCGCGAACCAAACGTCTTGTCCTTCGCCATCGCAGACGACCCCGATTTCCGTTGGTTCGACGACGAGACGACCATTTCGGGCCCACTGCGTTGCGAGCGGTGACCCGCTTTACGGTAGGCGCTGGATGAGATGCGAGAATTATCTTGTTTTTGTTGAGGCTTCTTCGCAGGACGCACGGCGTCCTGTTCAGAGTCTGAAGAGTCGGAGTCGGAGGAGCCTTTTCTTGATTCGAGGTCTTCTTGCTCGGCGGCAGTAAGGCCCTTGGGGATCTTGGTGCTGGGGTTGAGCTGCTGGAACTCGCGGGTTTGCTCGTCGATTTCGAATTCGGGGTCTTCGAACATTTTGGCGAAACGAGGGTCGTTGAGGACGCCGTCGGCGGGTTTGGTGGGTTCGGAGACGGCGGGGACGGTGGTGCTGGTGTCGAGCATGTCGTCGTCGCCGCCTTGCTTGAGGACGCGCTTGGCTTGCCGGCGCGCTTGCTCTTCTTGCTTTTCCAGCATCTTTTCTGCCAGCTTTCGGTTGACTTTGACGGCCACCTTTTTGTTGCCGCGGATTCGTGACTCGCGCTCTTTGCTGATCTTCTCGGCGATGCTCTTGGCGCGTTGTTCTTGCCAGAGGTCTGGGTTCGAGATGAGGCGCGCTTCTTCGTACAGCTTCTGGGCGACGAAGAATCCGTGCATGTAGGGTCGGAGTAGGCTTGTGGTTCCGACAAGGTGGTCCAATGATAGCTGCTTCAGCTGCTCGTGTGTCAGGAACTTGAAGTTGTCGTATACATCTCCAGATGCGCCCTTGCCGAAAGCATTGGGGTCGTTGGGGTCTTCGGCCATTTCTTCGACAATGTTGTCGAAGAAGGAGCACCATCTTGGCGCTGGACCGAGCTGTGGAATGAAGAAAGAGTGTTGTTGCCTGCCCTCATTTGCCGTCAGGAGCATACCAGTCTTTGGCACCCATTCGACGTGGTTGAGGTCTACTGATGGTTCCACGGAGGTCCATGGCGTGCCGTCCTTTGGATCCCAGATCTTGATGACCCTCTTGTCTGCGGTCAAGATCTTGGGCTCGGCAGTTTGCGCGCCGTCGAGGTAGATGATGTTCTTTATCGGGTAGCCGTATCCTTGGTCTTTTCGCAGAAGGGGCTTGGGCGATCGGAGATCGTAGAGTTGTACAATGCCGTTAGAGTCTCCCACAGCAACCTCCAGACCTGACGACGGGAAGGTCAACGCTGTGATTTCCGACTTTCCTTCAAACGCATCTGGAGGCGCTGACAGAATGCCCACTCTGTTTCTTGATCGCGAGTCCCAGTACTCAACTGTGCCGATGGAGGTACCGAAGGCGAGGAGGCCATGCGAATGTTCGGCGATAGCACCAGTGTTCACTGCGCCCGCACCAATGCCACCCTGGAGAGCGCCGCCGCCGACTGTCGTCACATCGTCACCACCCACGTCGATCTCGTAACTCCGCATGAAGCGCCCGACTTCCAGGTTCAGTCTGAAAGCCTCGCCCATGCCGTCCGCGTTTACACCAACAGCGGGTACCAGGCACTCTGCTGATCTCCGGTCGTAGATAAGATCGCGACCGTAGCGTGGTATGCGACTCGCATAGTGGAGGCCTCCACCGGTGTGGAATTCTATGCATCGATCTTGCTGGAGATGTACGCTCTTTTTGGCATCGGAGGAGAGGAGGTGGAAGGTTTGGTTCTGCGAAAGTCAGTATATCTTGCGGGTGGATAGTAAGAATGGAAAGAGCGTACAAGAGTGTTGGTGTGTCTTGCAAACGACAGCGACAGATGGGGAAGGTAGTGGACGTGGATTTGAGGCTTGTAAGTGCCTGTGCTCATGACCCAGTCGCCATCCTCGCTCACACGGACACACTGGCTGGCTTCCTCAAACTCGAAATCTTGCAGCAGGTCGACGCGGTTGGCGAATTCGGGGTCGTTCTTCAGACTGCGCTTTCTTTTCCGAATAAGCCATTCGGGCAGCGGCCGCGCTTCGCTGCCACTGATGGTGTATACCGGGACGGCGCCTGAGGAAATCTTCATGGTGGCGTGGTGAGGTAATGCGACAGAGCGGCGGCAGAGAACGTTTGGAAGTTCGCGATGAAAAAAGAGTGGAGCCGTTAGTACTAAGCGCAACTCCGGGCGTGCACCCGGGCGACATGGATGTGTGGGCTAGCGACCGCGAGCCAGCCGCCGTCGACTGGTCTGCCTCTTCCGCGTAGCTGACATCGCATGCACATGCTTTTTCGCTGCCGGGTCCAGTCGCTCTGTCCCTCAAGTGCTTGTACTGCCCACCCTGTACCACGTCGTTGCAATCGGGAGGCGCCGAAAGCTGCATCCGGCTCTCTCCCCGTGTTCGGAGCCATGATCACTTCTCCTACGCGTCTAGATCATGCCGATACACTGACCCTCGACCCTCGACGCCCCGCCCACACCACACCTCCATCGCTTTGATAGACACTGTCGCGCGTGACGCGCTGGGCGGACCGCAGCGGAGTTGATGGAAAAAGTGTACAGCGCAGTCTTGGGAGTGAAAATACGCCGCGCATACCACCTGCATGTCCCTTAACAAGGAGCCATCTCTCTAATGGAATTTCTCAAAACCTGTACTACGAATGCGCAAGCTATAGTACGTCGGAACCTCTTTGTACGCGATGGCATGCTGACAATGTACAGGGAGACCTTGAGGCTGTCGCATATCACGCCTTCTCAATCACCCGCACCACCACCCCCACCTCCTCGAGAACGCGAGACTGGAATGCTTCCGACGACATACGCGCAGTCGAAGCCGAGCTGCGACAGGACCTGCACCTTGTTGCGCAAGATGCATCACGACCGTGGCTATGGCTGTTCAAGCCCACGACCGTCGATAAGATAGAGCCGACCGTCGACCTCCCCGAGCTCGACGGCTATCGCCTGCACAGTAGGTCGCACTCGCACCTTCCCAAAATTACGACTGACACGTGCTAGGCGAGCAGACAGGATGCACCAAGGCCATCGATCTAGCGCGCCCTCCCATGCGCCCGGGCAACCCCAACACCACCGCGGCTTCGAACAATTCCCCATCGGCAACAGCACCACAAAGGGGCCTGCCTGCTGGCAGTGCGAGATCGTCACAGGGCAACAGCCAGGCTTCGGCATCTGATGCCCCTGCGCCGCCCGATTGCTTCACAGTCTATGAGCTCTTCACATCATCCGTCATTGCTCTCATCTCGTTCAACATCGTCAAAGATTGCAATGTGACTGCCTTGAACTTCCGCACGTTTGTTTCCAAGGCTTACAAGCAGATAGACGATGGCGAAGATGAGATTGAACCACCAGACTGCGTGCATCGCATGACAAGCATCAATGTACATTGGGCCAGCTCGGGCACCCTCCTCGTATCGACTTTCACTGACCAAAAGACTGATATTCGTTGCGTCGCCGACGCGTCCACGCAAGCTGCAGAGCAGTCCCTTGTTGGTAGATGTATCCGCGTGGCTCCGAATGGCCTGCTTGCCACAATAACGAGCCTTGAAGATCCGCTTGACTCCGTCGTAGAGGAGATAGGCCTCCGTCATAGGAAACGCACTAGACTCACCACCTTAGAGCAGAGTATTGAGAACTGGAAGTCGAGTGTCAAGCGTTGGCTGGGCTGGAAGGGCTTCACTTTGCCTGACCTTGAGAAGAAAAGCTCATGGGTTAGAATACGCATGACTTCAGTTAACAACCCTCTAGTCTCGAGCCCGGCTTTAGCAGGTCAGGATCGAGACGTCCTCTGGCCCAGAGCATTGTGCTTCTTTCACGGATCAGAAGAACACGAGATGAAGTCTGCGGAGCCGACTGGTGTGGCGGCAGCTGGAGGGCACAGTATGCTGAGATGGTACGACACGCCAGAATCAGTGGGCTTCAAGGATCCACTTGATGCCGCACAGGAGTGGTTTCTAGGAAAGCCGGATCGTGACAAGATTCTTGAAGCGAGACGAAAAGCGAAGAAGGCCGAAGAGGACGCTGCCCGTCTCAAGGACGAACAACAGAACATGATCGCCTCATCACCTGTAAACGCTCGTGGTGCCTACGGGGACCTGCATCCTGCAGGTGGTGTCTACCCCACACCTCCGGATGGGGTTATTCCTGGAACTGCGGTCTCCCACAGCGACACACCGAGCGTATCCGGCACGGTCTCCAACGTTATCCTAGCACCCGGAGGCAGCAACCCCGCCATCAATCTCTCCGCTCCACAAGACGACACCAAGATGGAAGATCAACAAATGCCTTTGACGTCACCCGTCGCACCTGCGCCAGACAACTTCAATGCATCCGGTGGAAACGATGATCTATTCGGTGACGATATGGACGAAGATGGGTACGGAGGGGATCGCATCAACGACACGGATTTCGACTTCTTTGACGGACCGGACGATAACGATATTGACATGATGGACGCACCTCAGCTGCCAGATACAAGTGTAGCGCCTGCCAACACATCACGAAAGTCCGAGTCTCAAGTCGCTGTCGAACCCAAGACCGAAGAAGACACATCTGACCCTTTCGCTGCACTCGAAAGTGCGTTGGATACGGCTTCTGAGCCTCCCGTGGACGTGAAGAAAGAAGACAAAGGCAAACAGCCTATGGCCGTGGAAGAACCGCCAAACGAAAGCGTCGACCTGTTTGAGGAGAAAACTGCTGTCCCAACACCAAGAGCAAAAGTGTCATTCTCCAAGGAGCCAACTCCACCACTAAGCCCGAGCGCTGTTTCCAAGGCACTACAACCATCTCCGCCGAATAAGAAGACATCGCATGCTCGATCGACTCAACCCACGGATACCCCGCATGATACCCACTTCAGCCCGGTGGCTTTCAGTCGCAAAATGAGCATGTCTGACGCCAAGTATCAGGATGGACGATTCAGCACACATCATTCTGTGGAACATGGCCGTAACAGTATCTCCAGCCCTAGTCCTGGTGCTGGGGCCACCGTCGCCCAGACGAAAAGTCTGAGAGATATACCTCTACTTTCGAAGCTTCGTATCACTGTAGGGGCCGCGTCTACGCATCAAATACCAGAAATAGCATCTCTGGCTCGAGCAGCTAGCGAAGACTCGGACTCTAGTGAGACGTCAGACGAATCCGATGAAGACTCTGGAGAAGATGAGGAAGTGGAAGCGACGCCCACAGCTACTATAGGCGGACTAGTCATGCCTGCGAAGAGGAAGTTACAGAGCGAGGGCAACGCCACGCCGCTCTCAGTAACGTCGTTCGCGGACTCAATGGGAGGCGATTGGCAAGATTTACATGGCCTTCAACTTGATGAGTCAAACCTGAACAATTTCGAGCCAAGCTTATGGGATTGGTCTTTGGTCCATTTCCCGTCTCCAGTGGAACGACACTTAGCTGGTGCGCGCTACAGTCTACCTACCCTACAAACAAACCCAGCGCAGATGCCCGACACTCCCACCTCTCAGCCTGAGATGAGTTACGAAGTATCAGAAGAGAAGCCTTTGAGTGCCAAGGACAGCATCTCAATTACGCAGATTGTAACAGACCAGATTGTGTCTACAACTCTGGATCTGTTGGGAGAGGATGTACCTTTCGAAAAAGAATCCGGAAATGATGAGATGGCAGAGACGCGCTGGCAGGCTGTCATCAAAGAGCTCTTCCCAGCGGCCGAGGATTGTGACCTACCTACACTTGCAGGCGTACACGAGGTCTTCCAGGACTATGCCGCCCTGGCAAAAGCGCAGCAGAGACCACCTGCGCGAAAGAGTGACGGTCCAGCAGTTACCGGGAGCCACATGTACCAGATCAACGCACCATTCTTGAGAGTACGCCGTGCGGAGACGCATTGGGATTTGCTTCCACCAGCAGTAGCGTTCTGGGAGCCTTTGGGATTATCACCCATCAGTCCTCCCAAGAATGTCGTTACATTCTGCGTATACCCTCATAGCGATGCTCTACGACCATGCCTTGAGAACTTCCTGCTCAACCTTCAGCTTGCTTACGACAGCTGCAAGCTCGGTTCACACTCTCGCGTCGAGACGGTTGTCGAGTTTGAAGGGGGTCTTGTGCCTGTGAGGGCCAGCTCGTCCATCACACCGTCGGAGACATTCAAGCTCCTCAGAGAGATCTGCGTCCAGCTCGGAAAGCTTCTAGCCATACAGCATGGTAAGATACGGGAGCAACAGGATTCAAAGATCGATGCCTTTGTCATTTACATGATAGATCCTTTCGGTGGTCCGTCTGCGCTGTGGGAACTGTGCTCGGCATTCTGGGCGCTCTTCCAAGCATACGGTCAAGGAACACCAGGACGTCCAGATCAGCCCCAGAAGCCGGACCTTGTGCTTCAGGTGATACCAATCAAGTACATCGCCTCGTTCGACGCCCCCGTCATCCTGGATCCGGCTACTTACTTCAGCCTTGCACGAGAGGTCTACGATCGGTGCCCGCCGAGTGCACCTAATAGCGACAAGACATCTCTCAGCATTTATGCGGCACCTGCTTTCCATCTCGAGGAGACGCTTCCACGAAATATACCCTTCAAGCTCATCCCCGAACCAGCGCAGGACCTACTTCGAGAGAATACCTATATGCATCTTGCTTACGCAATCAGTCTCGATGGCACTTGGGTGACAGCAGCTTGGACCGACAGCTGTGGCAAATCTCAAGCCGTCGTCTCGTATCACTTAGGCACGCGCGTGTTCAGAGAGGTCGCAAAAGAGATTTGGCAGACGACTATCGAGATCTTACAATCACGACGAGTCAACTGGCGTGTTTGCATTGCCAAAGCCGGAGTTCTGGAAAGAGAGGAATTGGAGACATGGGTCTACTTGATCTCGTGTCCGACACAGATCAATGTGTTCGTTACATTACTCACAGCAGTAGATGCAGATCCACCATACAAATTTATACCTACCATGGCTGCCCCAAGCACGACAACCGGCGGTGGCGCAAGCCCTACGGACTCCACGTCCCAAGCTGGCGTCTCCCCATCCGACCCAGGACCAGGTCTAACACCCGCTGCAACACCCTCGGCCGACCCCTCCGCCACAGACCCAACAGCAGACCCAGAAGCCCGATTAGTCGACGTAACAGACGAAACCTGGGGCGTAATCCTCGCCCACCGCCTCCACAACACCCACTCCACAACGCAATTCAGCCCCGCCCTCATCTCCGGCCTCCTCGTCAAACGTGGCGAAACCCACCAAACAACCAACAGCATCTCGCACCCCATCCCCGACCCAGAACCCGGCCCCATCGTCATAGCCGTAAACTTCCTCTGGATCGGCGCCGTAGGCTCCACCCGCGCTGCTTCCTCCCCCTTCCCACCCTCTTCCAGCACCAGCACCAGCAGTGGTAGTAGTTCCGCCTCTTCTGACCTCCCCAGTCCAGGTGCCGCTACCCTGCCTAATCCTTACGCTAGTAATCCGGGTACGCCGCAGAGTCCGGGGCCTGGTCAGGATCCAGCGCAGCGAAGTACGACGAGTCTTATGTGGACGCCTACGCCGCAGACGAGGACGACGGCTGAGGGGTTGTTGAAGGAGGTGCTGGGGCAGTTTAGGGCGTTGGGAGTTTTGGCGAAGTTGAGGGGGATGAGGGGGACGAGGAATGGGACGGTGCCTTGGCATGTTGTTGCTGCTAAGAGGGGGGTTGAGGGGTTGAGTCGGATTGGTGGGGCGGTTTGAGAGGTGTTTTCCTTTTGTGGTTTTTGTTCAAAGGTGTTCAGGCTGGGTTTCGAGATATTCGGTTGACATGTGGCGTTTTTGGTTTTTGGAAATTCTTTATGAAGGCACGGATCTACCATTGTATTAGTCTTCGCAACGTTGTCACGCCTAGTATCAACGCGTTTTGGATAGCTTAATGTAGTCATAGTCATTTCATAGTCTTCTCACTTTCAGTATCATCATATCCTTCACATTCAGTATCATTATATCCTTCAACTCACAACGGTACCAACATCTCTATCCCTCAATCCCCAAATGATCAACCTTTTCCACTTTCTTCCCCTGCTTCTGTTCCTGCGTCATCCCACTCTCCTTCGCTTTCAAACTACTCTGCTGTGCGTTGCCCGCTGCGTATGCACTTCCCTTACCTCCTGCCGCCGCACTCGCAGTGCCTACAGAAACCGGTTAGTAAGACTGTAGTCAAAGCACAATGTGGTCAAAGAAGGGGTAAGTGGGGGATCCGCTGGGTATATTGGGGGATGGATGGGATGGGATGGGATGGGGTAAATGGGTAATTGACTACCTTTATCGTGCTTGTCTTCAGTAGTCGTACTCGACCCATCAGCGTTCTGATGCGTAGTTTTCTTTTGCTTGGAAGAGAAGGCGCCGGAGAGGGCGCCGAAGAGGTTGAGGTTTAGACCCGCCTGTTACGCTCTGTTAGCACACATCCACCCCGGCTACTTAACTACGCGTATACCCATCTACTCATCTACCAGTGGCAGTACAATGAACAGTACTGTATATGATTTCGTGTCATAGGGAATTAGGGAAATGGGATGGGAAGGGATGTGGATATGGATATGGATTACGTACAGAAGCATTCGCACTAGCATGATGTTCCTGCACCTCTCTACTTCCCGCACCTTGACGCTGCTGTTGGACTTGTTGGGACGAGGTGTCTTGTTTGGATACGGCTTGTGTCATCTTAGAAATCTGAACTTCTGCTGTTCAACGTCTCCAGGTTCCAGAGTTGTTAACGAGATTATGGTAGGTTTAACGGGTATCGCAACGTGTGATTCGGGGTATGATGTTTATCGATTCTTACTAAGAAGAGGAATGAAAGAGGTTGGTAACGGAAGAAACTCCGCGGAACACATCGTGGTACATATGCATCTTTTGTATGCATGGCCGCGTGCCTTGGTGGTGACGGTTCGGGTGTATGACGTCATGGGCTGGATTGGGAGTGAGGCTGGGGTGGGGAGCAGGTTTTGGTGCGAACGCGCGCAGGGTCTAGGATTAACTGCAGGGGCTCAACGTTCTCAGGATACGGAGGATATGTGCGCGATATGATATCGCACCCGTTGTTGTCAATCTGTAATATATGTCGCATGGACGCAGGTGGTGTAGCAGCTCCAGGATTGTGGAAAAGAAATGATAGTCATTCAACGTGGTACATTCAATAAACTCCGCGCTTCGTATCCATCGTGTCGCGAACCCCAAAACCTGCATTGAAAAGGACCGAACGACGACCTTCCATTCTAAAGCACAACCAGCCAGGTTTATGTCAGATCCAACATCTCAACAGCACTCTCGCGCCATTTCCGTCTCTCCTTGCCCTTAAGCACAAGCCCCGCTTGACTATCTGCTGTCTTCTCTGGACTATCGACATCTACATAGGTCCATGCGCCGATTACGCTCTTCCTCAGAACGATCGCGCGTTTCTTTCTCTCTCGCGCTTTCCAGGCTGCTGGCGGGGAGGTGCGAGATGGTGGCTGTGGTGAGGTAGATTTGTGATCGCGTGGTGATCGGCGGAGAGAGGAAGGTGAGGTCGAGGTTGGTGGAGGGGATGCTGGTGCAGGTGCTGTCGATGTTGGGGAGCGCTCGACTACGGGGGACGAGAGTTCAGTAAGATCGAGTGTCTCGACATTTGGTGATGCAGATCGTGGTCTTGTTGAGATGGGTTCTGGCGATGTGAGATCGAGAGTATCAGCCGTTGGTGATTCTGATCTTGGTCTTGCTGCAACAAGCTGTGGTGATGTGAGATCGAGGCAGTCGGCTTCAGGGGGCGCGGACATGGTTTTGCTGAGACGAGGTGAAGTACGTCGCGGTCGAGATGGGCCAAATACGTCTCTTATACTCTTCTTCTTGTTGGATGTGGAAGCTGTTGATGATGCCGAATTTGTGGATGTATGCGACGTATTCGACGATATCGAAGTCAATGGTGGACGCGTGGTGGACATGTTCGCAGTTGGTAGTGCGCTGGTACTGGCACTTTGTTGATGTCGCGTTTCTCGTACCGGCGAGGAAAGTGTCAAGTCCAGCGAGTCGACTTCTTCTGATAAGGAGCGAAGTTGGGGTGGTGGCCCTGCATTGAGAGCTGGTGCCACACCCCGTCGCTTCGTGGGCGTCACTGATGCTCGCCAGGCATCCAACGTCGACTGCTTTGACTTGCTAGGAGATAAGGCTACAGAAGTATCTCGGGACGCTGTTGTAGCCGGCCCATCCTTGGTCCTTCGTGTCCTCGCCTTCTTCGCGGGTAGTTGTGAGGGAGAGGGATGGGCAGGCGAATCTACCAAGTCCAATGTTTCGATTGTGCTCAGAAGAGGAGGCGTCGATGGTCGTTCAGGAACCGCATTGATATCAGCGGGAAGTGTTTTGGAGCGTTGAATCGGGGCTCGTCTTCTCCGCTTGCTCACACTTGGAGGCAGATCTGCAATGGGGGGAGACACCGACTTCTCGCGTTCAGGTGGAGGCGGCTGTACAGTATCCCGAATCCTTACTGGTGAGGGAGAGAGTAGATCAATCACATCGTCCTGTTGTGGTGCAGACTGCGGGACAGGTACAGAAACCCCAGCAACCTTGTCCTGTGTCTTTGCGAGAGCTCGCGAGAGCTTTGAGCCCGGTTTCGTTACCTTGGCGAAGGTTTCGATGCGAGCCTGCGGTTGATCGCCGGCTGTCTTCGTCCGCCTGGGAGCAGCCTTGGCCTTTGGTGCAGCTTTGCCAGGCTCTTGCACAGTTGCTGCTCGCTTGGGTTTCAGTTTCGTCTGTCGCTCGGCTTCCCAATCTTCAACCGTGAGTGGCACACCAACCTTGACAAAGGTCTCCATCACCCAGATTCTCGCAGCCTTCTCTGGGTCGAACTTTGTAGGCCCGCGCTTCTTAGGGCCTTCATCTTCCAGATCTTCATCATCGAGTTCCGCATCACCCCCGGCTTGCTGAGAACTAGGTGGTACTTCCACATCATCGTCCGGATCCTCCTGACTAAGGTCGATCTTGACAAGCTCAATAGGCGTGAAGCTTACTCGCAGTTCTGTGCAGTTGTCCGTGACTGAATGTTGTCGCTTGCCATGCAGGCCTTTGATGAGGAGAGCTTCGTCCTCTTGTACCGCCTGGATGTTGTTCGTAGGTAGTCGATCGAGGTTTCCAGCGCGTATACGTAGCTGGCGCACAACCATCGAAGGCGCTAAACTGCGGACGAAGTGCTTTGCGCCTTCAAGCTTGACCCAGTCGAACGCATCGTGTGTAAACTCGCGCAAGCCCGAGAAATCCAGCTCTTGATCCCATTTGATCGATCGGCGCAGTTTATCCAATCCAGCTTGATTCGAAATGGCTGGGTGTGTGTAATATCCAAGGATGTCCAAACGCGGGAAGTCGTCTGGAATCTTCAGTGCACCGTGCTTGCGCTTGAAGTGCTTGCTCTCGTTCGTCTTCAGCTCGTGCTGCAGTCGCTCTCGCCACTGGGACATGGCTCTGGCGTCGTTCTTCGAGATCTTGCACAAATCCGCGCCAAAACCTGCCTTTGCAGCTTCACATGCTGTCTTCGGGCCGCATCCAGGTATACCCTCAGGGACGTAATCTCCTCCACTCATTAGCGCGACCAGTATCATGCCCTCGCGATCCAATCCTGACGGTCCGTTCTTTGTTTCAACCGCATCATATACGTTGACGTGTGTTGGCGTCTTTCCCGTCTTCTCCGGTGACCAGTTGCGTATTGTGATGCCACTTCCAAACATGAGTGTGTCTACATCCTCACTCAAGACCGCATCCACTATTCCCTCTCGCTGAAGTAGCGCGCATTCTGCCTCAGCTTCACCCGGCGCAAGATGTATCGGATATCCAAATTGCTTCAACAGCTGCTTTGCGAGAAATTCGGGGATGGATGCGACGTTGGGTCCGGTGCGCTTGTTGCGCTTGAAGGGCGGCTTGTTTGGTCCATCGAAGACGAAGACGGGGTGGATTGCGAGCGAGATGAGGCGAAGGAGGCGATAATAGAAGGTGCGCAACGCCGGGTTGGTGCCGCCTATTCGCAGTCAGCATAGCGCAAGCATGTAAGTGATGCCAGAGTTCTACCTTTGCTAGCTTGTATCTGGAAGAGCCATATTGATGTGTCGATAGCAATGCGCAGTGGCCGTCCGGTCTCTTCGAACTTTTCGACGGCGAGCTTTGACAGGGCTACGCGCTTTCCAGGGCCGATCTCCTTGTAGATACTGCGCGAATCAGTATAGAAAGCGGAAGAAGAGACTGCCCAACTCACCCATGAATACCCATCGCGCCTCCATAGTCTGCACTCGGTCGTCTCGCCGGCTGCCGTGTTGGTGGTGTCGCGCGTAGCAGCGCGTGATAAGATAGTTGCTAGGGCGACAGCGCGTGGCCCGTCCCGCATTCTGACGGATGCCGCACGTTTGTTCCCCACCCACATGCATTCCTCTCGCACTAACAACCAAGACACCCCTCCGACCCTTCTAAGACATGGCGCCCCGCGGCCGAAGCGCAACGGCAGGCGACGATGCCCACAGCGATCGCAGCTACGACTCGAGCCCGGATCCGCTGGCCCTCTCCTTCGACAACACCATCACATCCGCCCGCAAGCCCAGGCCGCGTGACTCCATGGCGGGCAGCTCGCCGACCAAGCAGAACCGCAGGCTCGAGGCCTCGGAGATGATGTTCTCGTCACCAACCAAATCCATGATCATGAGCACACCACGAGGGGGCGGCGCGAGCCCCTGGCGCATCAAGGTCACCGTCCAGGCTGAACCCGGAAGCGACAACGTCGACCCATCCCCATCCGTGAAGCGAGTAACCACGAGAACGAAGACGACGACGGTGCCATTGAAGGACCACGATACCTCCTCGCCTGTCAAACGCCCCCGCGGACGCCCCCGAAAGTCTGACGTGGGAGCCACTCCTAAACCAAAGCGAAAGGGAACACCCGTTAAGAGACGCGCACGATCCGGATCACGCGAGTTGAATATGAAGGGTGGAGAGTCAAGCGCAGCCGATGTCGACACCGATGTTCCACCAAAGAAGCGGAGAGGCCGGCCCAGGAAGGTCGTGGCTGTGGCCGAGGATTCAGAGACCCGGGAAGGGTCGGTGCAAGATACTACGCCTGGACTTCCTTCGAGTTCAAAGTCCGGCATCTCAAAAAAGAGCGCGCATTTTGCAGATCTCCCCGGCCCCACTACCGAGACCATGAGCGATGCGCTGATGGAGGCTGAGGAATTGCCCAACTTGAGCTCACCGATACAGAGGAGCATGAGGCAGGATTTGCGAACGCGCAAGGGCACACCACACGCGAACAAGGTGATACTCATGGAGTCTGACGAGCACGAAGAGGAGGGAAGCGATGTCCTTACGCCGACCAGTGGAGACGACGCAGAACCTATACAGCCCGAGGATCTCGATTTCTCGGAAGACGGCCATGCCAGCCTCCCAACACCCAGCGAAAGCTCCGCTCATGCGAGCGATGCCGAAGATAATCAAGCTCAAGCCTTCGAAGACGACGAACCCGACGATCGAGATACCGCAGATGCCGCTTTTGATGAGGGGACTATGAGGATGCGAGATGACACAGTTGGCAACGAGAGCTTCACCATGATTTCACTTGATACGTTGCTTAGTAACGGACCGCGGAGTACGCGAAAGCCAGCAGATACGCAGAACACCACAGCGCCAGCCGTGGGATCATCACTGAGGAACGAATATTCCGAGCCAAATACAGCTACAGCACACAATGCTGGACCATCGACTAGCGAAGAGCCATCACCTCCATACCAGACCCTCACAGCACCCTCGGGTCATACACGGCCAAAGCTATCGCGTTTCGTGACACCTGTTATAGATGCCGACGTCCCATCAGCGCCGCCCGCTATAGAGCCTAGTCCACCCAAAGCTCAAACACCGACGCTTGGCCGTGTAGTTACCGCTGGCGTAGCTTTACAAGGCTTGCTGGATCCCACTCGTCTTTCGTCTACGCCCGAACCTCCTCAACAGGCACTCGACAAGAAGCGTGACGAGCTTGATGATCTTTTCCGGGGATTCAGCGAGGGCACGCGGAAAGAGCTCCAAGCGGGCTTACGTCTTGGTGAGCAGCTTGCGGGCCAGCCATATGAAGAGAGTGCACCCGCTCCTTCAAGTCCCATCAAAAGCAATCCTACGATAGCTCCCAAACAAGGTGTGTTCCGAACGCATCGAAAACGTCAGTCACGTCTTCTTACTCCCGAAGACCAGGATCATGCCGTCTCACCAGTGGAGCCAACCGTCGCAGCGGAGGAGGTGCAATACCCGGTCCTGGATGTCGAAGAGGAGAGTGTACCGGTGAGCCCTGCGAGGAGCGAGGGAGAGATGAGCTGGCGGGCCGACACACCTCCTGCCAAGCGGACTGGCTTGACGCAGAGAGATGCTGAGATGGAAGAATCCCGACAGGATCATGCTGCAGAACAGGCAGACAAACCTGCGCAACGGGATGACTTCGCTGACATCTGGCAAGAAGAGGCTAGTCGCTCGGTGGTCTCAGTTGAGGAAGAGCAAGCGCCTACACAGAAGGAAGCCCCTGTTGAAGAAGAGAAATCGTTCCGCGATGTCTTCACAGAGGACATTCCCACCAAATCGGCTGCAAGGACCTGGCGTCGTAAGAAGGCGAATGAAGCTCTTTACAACAAGAAAGTTGACTTACAGCGAGAACCGAGCCCTGTTCAGGCGGAACCTGCAGTCACAGAACAACCCGAAGATGACGAAGACCAAGACGAAGAAGAACAAGACGAGCAGGATGAGGATGTCGTAACTCCACTGGAGGAAGACAAGCCGATCCAGATTGACGATGAGTCGAGTCCGGCAAGCGAGGCCAGTGATGACACCGGCATGTTTTTCCAGTCGAACATGCCCAACGTCTTCAATCAAAAGCGACCATCCCGTTTCGAACAACGGCGGCAACGAAGACAAGAGAAGGAGAAAGTCAGCCTTTCTGAACTTTTAGACCAGGGTGAGAGCTTCGTTCCCGAGTCTTCGCCGCCGCCCATGGCAACAAAGAAGCCGTCTCCAACAACAAAGACAAACCCGTTCATTGACACACCACCTCGCTTCCCTGCGCTCATGAGTTCACCAAAGAAGAGCAGTCCTTTGAGGCGAGAACTTCAAAGCGCCGACATCTCAACCAGCTCGGTGCAATTTGAAGAGTCTACACTACCACTTGCGCAAAGCTCACCGTTCCATACTATTGTGGATGGCGATAGCAAAATCTCTGCAGCATCCGATCAACGACAATTCCGTGTAGAGATGGAGGGTAACACAGCCTCTACGATAGTCCGCGTGCGCGAGGAAGCGAATGAATATCTGGATGCCTACGAGCCGCAAGAGCGGACTTTGAACGACCTTACTGAGGTCACTGAGGAGCCCAGTAGGATTGACCGCAGTCGACTTCCCTCAAGTCCGCCAAAGATGCAGCGAAGGTTCCAGCAGAACCTGTTGTCTGCCCGCAAGCCCTCGCCACTCTCTCAGGCCTCGCATCAACCCGAAGAGGACCCCGCATCATCACCGCAACAATCGCCCGCGCGTTACAAAGGTCCCCAGGTCGTCGACGAGTCAATCGAAAGTTCCATCAGCGAGGAGTCGCAAGCCAGCCCAGAAGCAAGCAGCCAGCCCGCCACATCTCCACCCCAGCAATCACATCTCCTCGACCGCGTAAAGTCGACCCTCACACGACCACCACCGCCATCCCCGCACCCAATCCTGTCCCACCTCCACCCCCTCCCCAAAATCGAACCCTGGACCCGCACCCACTACAAAGCCCTCGACAAACTCTACACAACCCACCTCAAACACCCCGCCCTCTTCTCCCCCTCCACCATCCCCCCAACCCGTCTCTCAGCCACAAACCACACCCTCCTCCGCCAATTCCTCGCCCAAAACGGAAACCTGCCGTACGTCGGCGCGATATTCCACGCTTGGGGCTATCAAACGGAGATGACGGAGGAGTTGGTTGTTATGTGCAGTGTGTTTATGCAGCTGCTTACGTTGGAGAATGAAGAGCAGTATTTCGAGGTTACGCGAAGGAGGTTGCAGGTGGGGGATTGTGCGCCGGGGAGGGTTGGCGAGAGGATTACGGGACAGGAGGTGCTTAGAAGGTGCGCGACTGTTGTTATGGGGGAGAGTGTGAGGAGGGATGAGAGGGAGGGGAGAGCTATTGATAGGAGTTTGGGGTTGGAGGTTGAGTGGCCGGTGGGGAGGCGGTGATGTTTTGATTCGCTTGGGATTGGCGTTTTGGGTTGGGTTGGATGCCCATATGAAGTTATGATACCTATTTCTTACTCTTTGGATGGGTGGGGTTGGAGTTTGGGGGGTGTTAAGATACCTCTACTTTGTATTTTTGAATGTGATTGAACTTCACTTGACTTCTTGCTGCTATGAGGTAAACGAAATTGCTGATGCATGGTTTTGATTAGAGACTTATTCCAGTATGCAATATGTAATACTTGAAGTGAGGTTACATGTTATTGCGTAAGGTTGCCTGTAAGATCTAAAAAGATTTGAAGGGTCATGTTTTACTAAAGTAACTTGCTACCCAAAGTTATCTCGCAGACCACATACTACGTAACTAAAAAAATGAAGTGACAGTATGTAACAGACAAAGATCTTACATGGCCTGTCTTCATATAATCTGCGCAAAAAAGGCAAAAAAGAAAGATCCATAAAGGGCTCAACCGGGATTTGACTAACACGCGTTAGTGGTTGATACTTTGGTAATTCGAACACTGGCAACATACACCCGGGACCTCCTGCAGTTTGTGAAAGCTTTTCCCAAAGCAGGAATCATGCGACTAGCTAGTAGAGATATTAGTCGGGGTGTTCGACTTGAATGGGTGAAGTTGGGGACTTACACCATTGAGCCGTTGGATGGGTGGGTTTGATGACTAATCGAGGATTTGGAATGTATATAATGTTGAAGTTAGTTCTGAAGTACCAGGAACTACATTAGACTGGACTTAGTATCTTGAATTATGGTGTGGGCGTTGGTTCAAAATTAGTTGTGGGTGGAGACGGTGGAGAGGGGCGGTCAGGACGAAACTCGTTTACATGCAGTGGTGGCTCAACAAGGTGGATAGCCGCAGACTAATCATGATCGTGCACTTGATAGCATAGAATAAACTTATTTGGGGGTGAGAGTTTCCCTTGAAATGTAAAGAGATCAAGTTATACTGTTGATTTGAAGTTTATTGAAGGTCTATGTTCGCTTTTCCGCTTATACAGAGAGCCTGACCCGTGAGCTGCGACGGCGGCTATACGCAATTACGATTCGAGATATTGAGAGCTCGCTCGTTTACTTTTCGCTTTTGGTGATAGTACAAAGGGAAATATGCCTGAAGAAGCGAGCATCAACATCTAATAACGTCCCTCTTACTTCATCTTCGCCTTCTGCCTCTTCTCCTGCAAATACCGCACTGTCTTGGAGAAGCCTGCTGTGAAAGGTCCCTTCAGAGTCTGCACAGTGGAAGGCCATTTGACCGTCTGATTGATCGCCTTGGTAACCATCTGCGGGACGTCCTTCTCGCCCGCTATCCGCTTGTCAAAGTCGCCAGCAACCTGCTTCTTCAAGATACCACCAGAAGACTCGTCCTTGTTTGCATCCAGCATCTCCTGGTATTCGCGACCCGAGATGCCGAATTTGCCGCGGTATTGGAAGTATACCTTCTCACGGAACTTCTTGGGCAACCGCCTGATCATGGTAGCGCGCCTCTCGGGATCCATATCTTGTGACATCTTCTGATCGAGCGTCTGGTCCTCGATCCAGCCCCTTGTGCGCACCACGGAATCGTCGGCGTAGAGTATGTTTGGTAGTGACAGTATGAGGTCGTGGTAGAGGTATCTGAAGTTCCGTATTTGGTGCGTGACGATGTTGTCGATCTTCTTGGGGTTCTCGCTGCCATACTGCATCCGCGGATCGCCCTGATAGCTCAGGCCAGTGATTGTAGAGTATAGTTCCTTCTCGGTGAACGTCTGGGGTAGTAGGAGAAGCGCGCATCGTACGGCTGAGAGGAGGTTACGTTGGTTCGCGACGCGGAGGTTGGGCTCTTCGTGGAGGATCTTGACGGGCTTGTGTAAGCGACCGGCGAAGTACAAGGTGTCCCAATCGGTGAGGTCGCGGAGGAGCGTTTCGTAGTTGACAACAGCGTACTTGATCATCGTTCCGTTCACTACGACATATGGATTAAAGTAGGCGCCTGCACCATACTTCTCCTGCACATGGCTGACGACGCCTGAGCCGAGCGAGCCCAGGAAAGAATAGTGGTCTCGGTGCTCGCGCAGATTGAGCGAGTGGAAGTGCTGCGAGAACCGAGGTGTCAGGATGAAGTCTATCATCTTTCCACCGCCCTTCTGCCATTTGAGAATTGCCTCGGGCGCGTTCGGATGCGGTGATTCCGACGGGCGTGAAGCTGTCGCAGCTGACTGAGGGAAGACGCCGGAGCCATAGGCAAACGCATAGGTAACCGGTGGAAATTGCCGGAGTATACCCCTTAACGATCGCTTGAACTCCTCATTCGTTTGTATCAGCTGGTTCTTCCCGAAGTCGCGTGGCAGCTGCGTGAAGTCGTCCAGCGAGGGAGGCTCATCTTCCCAGTCTGGGGGCAGCGATTGGAATGCATGTGGCTTGTCGGCGGGTACAGTCTTTTCGGAGGAGATGAAGCGGCGATTGACATTAACCAGAGGCCTCCTGCACCACGCTATCCGGAATGCTGGTTGGCGTCGATACATCTTGTACAGAAGTCGATGCCTGAGGTTTCGCAAAGTGAGAGGGTGGATGACGTAAGCGGTTGCTTCCGTAACCAGCTTGGTGGATTTGATGTTGTCTGGTCCCGCCTGCCGCGTAAAGACGCGACTTCCTCTCATCCCACCCATCCCACCACACTCCACACCAGCAACTCTCAATACTGCGTGTAACTTAGGCGCTACTCTTCTCAATTGAACAGAAACCACAGAAGAACGCCCAAAAAGAAATTCGGTCACCCCCACAACAGCCAACACCATGGACGCCGCGCTGGCTTCATTCCAGGCGCGTCTCGCGACCTTTGGCGGAGCAGCGACGACCACAAAGACGCGACGCACGAGCAGCAGATCGAAAAAGGCAGGCACAAAGTCCAAAGCCGGCTGGCCATTGGCTTCACCAGCGGCACAAGATCTCGCGTATGCGGGTTTCGTATGGAGGCCGACTACCGCCAGCCCTGACAACGTGCAATGCTTCTCCTGCGAGTGCCAGCTCGATGGCTGGGAGGAATCAGACGTCCCAGCATATGAACACGCGACACATTCGCCGAGCTGCGGCTTCGCAGTCATCGCGTGCATTCGCCTGCGTTCTGGCGATCCAGGCAGAACTGAAGAAGACCCGACCTCCGACGCGATGGTCGCGGCGCGTCGCGACACGTTCGGCGACATGTGGCCTCTCGACCCCAACGCTGGCTACCCCTCAGTCGACCAGATGGTCGCCGCGGGATGGTTCTACGACCCCACAGACGAAACTCCCGATGGTGTCACCTGTGCATACTGTGCTCGCGCACTCGATGCCTGGGACATTGGCGACGACCCAATGCAAGAGCATCGTAAACGCTCTCCCGACTGTCTCTTCTTCACATTGTCGGACATATACAACCCGCCCATCCCTGCGCCAAAGAAGGGCAAGCGCGCTTCAAAAGCCAAAGGCCGCTCAGCACGCTCGTCTACTGCATCCACCGCGAGCAAGAAGGCCACACGCGGCAAGAAGCATATCGATGACACTACCATGGAGGACAGCGAGCTGTCGGAGATGCCACAACCAGCACCTAAACGTGGCAAGAAACGCACAAGCGACACAATGGACATTACCCAAGTCTCAGAGGTCGTACAACCCGCTCCAAAGCGCGGCAAGAAGCGCATGAGCGACACTATGGACATGACCGAAGTCTCAGAGGCTGTACCCGCACCCAAGCGCGGCAAGAAGCGCATGAGCGATGCCATGGACATCACAGAGATGTCAGGTGTCGCACAACCAGCACCCAAGCGCGTTCGATCATCAAGCATTGAAAGCTTCCCCAGCGACTTGCCGGGCGGAACCCCTAAGAAGACTCCGACTCATACCCAAGACCACGTCGCATCAGACTTCGACATGTCCAGCCTGCCAGGCGACCTGATGGTGGGAACACCTAAGAGGACCCCACCTCCTATGAGCGAGGCAGATGACAATAACGGTTGGGAGCCCGCCAATGTGGACATGCTCTTCGCGTCCCAGGGAGAGGCTCAGGGCTTGATGCAAGACATTCTCATCGACGCCGGTCTTGACAACATCGAGGCTGCGGGCTCGACACCCGAGCAAATCTTCGACGCTGTCATGGCCAACCTTACAGACCTCGAAAAGTCCATGACCATCGAGCAATGGGTCCTTTACAACGCTAAGCGGGGCGAGGAGAAGTTGCGCATGGCCTGCGAAAGGCAAATCATGGCATTCGAGGCTGAGGGCCAACGCGCCATGACGGTCTTGGAAGCCATTCCCACTATTTGATTTTCCCACGCGTTCGGTGAGGGTTGGAGTACTTCGGAGTTCGGTCGCTTATGATACCCCGGCATATGGACAGGTGTTTGGTTTTGTTGGCTTTCGAGATTGTTTCTGTTGTTGCTTTGTTGGTTTTTTGGTTTTCTTGTGGCCGCATCCGCCCTCTCCCCTTTCCCTTGGGCTTAAGGTGAACCTCACAGTTGTAGCCGCCCGCAAGGGCTGGCTCCTGTGGGGGGATCCGGTTAGCCTAGCGATGGGGCTGGGATAGGCGAGGCATTTGTTGTTGTGGAGGACGTTTCTATGAGGGATTGGATTGTTTAGTATTGTGTTTCCTTGTTTTGTACTGTATGAGTTGATGAAGAAATGGACCTTTACATGATTGATCTGTACATCGTGGACATTCGAGTGGTATTACATGCTAATGGAATCGTGTCGCCGCTGGTTTTCATTGCAAAGCGGCAAACCGTTCGCAGTTTGTGTCACATGCGCAGAGCCGGTACCCATGGATGTCCTCTTTCGCCAACGTTCCCTCACAACACAGCCATGAATAGCAACGAGAACAATGTATGTAATACCTCCTGTGATTACAAAAGCGAAAAAACTATCATAACGACTTAAAGGAAGTACGCATATTCGGCGGTTGGGATCCATGACTTCGTTGGAACGACCAGTGGTATCCGAAATGAGAAAATGTCGTAAGTAATACGATTGCTTAAGAATGCAGTGGAAGGATGGCGGAAGAATGACAGAAGAATGGTGAAAGAATGCTGGAGAATTATTAGGAAAAAATCCCAGAATTTTCGTACCTTTCCACATCGCTCGCACATGTGAAGCTTCTCGCCAGTGTGGACACGTTGGTGAGCCGTGAGGGCGGAGCGCTGAATGAACTGCTTGCCGCAGTTGGGGTAGTCGCACACGTGAGGGATTTGCAATCTTGTATAAGTTCCACTCTCGCTGCGAAGAGTTAAACTGGCTCCCTTGTTGCCGCTGCTGCGACGACGGATGGAGACCGCGATCTTGTTTGAATGCCGGACGGGTGCTGCAACACCTCGATGGAGTGAATACACAGTCATGCAGGGATCCTATTGATATAGCCTGCCTTGAATATTTTGATGTCATGGCAGTGTTCACTTCGTCGACGCATGATGCACCACGACGATCATCTCTTTGTTCAGTTGAATGGACGAGTGGGTCGTTTCTTTATCTTTGCGACGCCGCATCGTGAAACTGTCTCTCGATCATGCCGGATACAGGCATAGGGCTTTCCATGTGACATGGCATCGGCATCATTCCTTTATGATAATCGGAAGGACATCCGAGTCGTCTCTTTGTCCTTGCAACGCCTCCTTAGAACTTTTTGTCCATTGGTTGGCTGGAATACACAAGCAGGGTGTTGAAGGATATAATAAGACAAACTTCACGTCTTTCACGTTATGCACCTTTGCTTGCCCACGTCCGCGTCCACACCCGCGCCCACTCGGAGGGTAGAGTCAGATTAGCCCACACCATGCATCTACCCATGGCATTCCTCCTCGCCGCCTTCGCAGCAACAGTCCTATCTTCACCATCCACCCCTCCCACCCCTCCACACTCCACCAACACAACCACCCTCGTCCGCCGCGGCGACCAATGCAACACCGCCCAACAACACTACCCCAACGTCCCCGAATGGGAAAAAGCAATGCGCCAATTCTGTTCCATCCACGGCAGTAACCCCATCTTCTCCGACAGCGCCACCGTCTTCACCTACACCATCACCGGCCACGACAACAAACCCATCGACTGGATCTTCAAAGTGAACATCGACAACGAATTCGCACACCATTTATGGAGCTGGATACCGCTTACGCAGGAGTGTCTGGACGGGTTTATGGCGCTGACGAAGGGGGAGGGGGGTGGCGTGGGCAGGAGTTGGTGTTATTGGAAGGCGAGGACGAGTCAGGATGATAGTGTGGGGTTTTTGGGTGGCAAGTGGACGCAGCATTTGCCCAAGGAGAATCAACCGGATGGGTTTATTACTTGGGAGAGTCGGGCGAGGAAGGGGCAGAAGGGGATTTGAGAGGGGTGAATTTGAGGGAGAGGGTGTTCTTGTTATTACTTTGACATGACTGGTTATATGGGCGGCGGTATGGAAATTCTTCTTCTTGGTTATGCTCTTTTGAGATGCGAAGCTTACCAGAGTCACGTGGTAGCTTCCGGTGGATATAGTCCATCGGCCGTTTGTTCCTGTTGCTTTGATAGTGCTCAAAGGATTTACAGAATCATCGACTTATATTCAGAAGCCAATGGTTTGTACATGCGTGGTTGAGAAGAGGATATTGGCGACCATACCGAGGCCGTGAATATCTATTCCGATAGCATCCAGTGCGCGCTGGGATATCCTTTTACCAAAAATCATATCGCAGGCGTATAGTATCCAGTCAGTTGCAATACAGATGAGCGAATGCGAGGAGTGGATTGCAATTGTCGAGGCGTGCCCAGGTGTGGAGGCTAGCGGCTCTCCAGGGCTAGGCTCAACGGGATGGATCCATTGGAATTAGTCGGGTGGGGCGGCTTCGCAGGGGTCCAACACCGACCAAAGGGAAGTTCGAGTACCTTCGAGTAGCTTTCTGGCCACCTGTGCTCTCTCTCCCATTGCACTATCGCCTACGACACCTGCAACCGTAGCAGTCGTCTCCACACCAATTGAACCCGCACCGCCCGTCCAGTCACGTTATGGCCTGTTGAGTAACGGCATCAAGACCCTGTAAGCTATTTCCTGGTAAGCTCCGAGTGACAACAGGCCCATCCCACGGTTGCATTACTTGGTACCCGCACTACCGGTAAAGCGTTGCAGCGAGAAAGCGAAGGCTTCTACACTTCGGCTCTTATTTCTCAACCACCCACTAACTCTCCACCCCCAGAACAAGAAGTACACCGCCCACCGAAATCTCAATCTCCACGTCAACGTCAAGCTGGCTCCACGCTGCTAAGCTGCCCACCCACCGTCCACGCGAACACCCTTTGGTCAACTCGAAACGGTTTATACTCAATCATGGCATCTGAGCAAGTTGCTACCTCTGACGACGGTCTGACCCCGGCGCAGAGGCTCATGCAGAATCATGGCGTCGAAGATCACCATGTCACTGTCGAGGACGTCCCCGACGAGGATGAGCTTGCCCACCCTTCTGCTGAGCTCAGCGAGAAGGCAGCTGGCAAGCAACCTGCCTCCAAGAAGCCTGCCCTCAACACGTCGTCTGAGGAGGCCTTCCCGGCTCTCGGTCCCGCCAAGCGCACTCAGGCTCCTGTCGCGCCCACCTGGGGCAAGAAGCCTGCCTCGGTCACCTCCAACGGCGTCAATGGCAGCGCGCCTGCCCCGTCTGCCCCCAGCCGTGGCCCCGCCCTTCCGTCCATGAACATCCCCGGCAAACACACCGAGCGCATCTCCCTCGCTGCCCACCAGGTCGCCCCCCGCGGTGAGCTGAAGAAGCCCATCAACGAGATCGTCCGCGACATCAACAGGCGCTCCAAGGCCAAGCTCGACTACAAGCAGGGCCAGGGAGCTCTCATCTTCGAGGCCACCGGTCCGGTTGAAGCGGTCAGGCAGGCTCTCAAGGAAGTCGCCAACGAGGTCGGCTCCAAGGTATGTCACCCATCTATTCTACTCTGGCCAAACTAACTTCTGCCAGCAATCCGTCGATGTCCCCGTCCCTGCCTCCGTTCGTGCCCACATTATCGGCCGTCAAGGTTCCAAGATCCAGGAAATCAGCAAGCGCACCGGTGCCCGCATCCAGGTTCCCAAGGCCGAGCCGGGCGAGGATGAAGATACCGTGGTTAACGTTCACATCGAGGGCAATGCCTTGACTGCTGAGATGGCTCGTCGCGAGATTGATGCCATTGTCAACGAACGCACCTCGACCGTCAACTTGCGTTTGAAGGACATCCCTGCCGAGTTCTATCCTTTCCTCGCTGGCCCCAACAACGTCCACGCCGACAGGCTTGTCCAGGGCCGCGACGTCAACATCCAGATCCCGCAGTACCACACCTGGCAGTCCCAGGCACCTCCCCAGGCTACTCGCGGCCAGCCCATCCAGTTCGCTCCCCAGGCCAACTTCCCCATCCAGGTCTCTGGTGACCGCGTCGCTGCACAGCAGATCCAAGCTGAGCTCGAGCGCCGCGCTCAGCAACTCCGCCAGCAGTTGGCCATCGAGCAGCGATCCATCGAACGCGGCAGGCATCAGTTCATCGTTGGTGACCGGGGCCACTCTCTCCATGACTTCTTGGAGGAGACTGGCTGCAGCATTGTCATGCCCCCGAGCTCCGACGACAGCGAGACAGTCTACATTGTCGGCCCGCCCAACAAGATCGAGCAGGGTATCAACAAGCTTGAGGATCTTGCTGCTAGCATGACCATGGCTACTGCGGATGCTGCTCGTGAGCACAAGGGTCCCAACGCACAGGCGCATGCACACAACCTGACTCGCTACCTGCGTCAACGCAAGGCCCTTGCTGACCTTGAGCGCATGCACGAGGCCAGCATCGTCGTACCCACAGACCGTGATGCCCCAACCGGATGGGAAATCTACGCTCGCGACGGAAAGAACAGCATGAAGGCTCGTGGCGACATCATGAGCGTCTTCCAGTCGCACCCACCTAGTCGTTTCGCGACCATGAACGTCGATCCTTTCTACCACCAGTTCTTGCGCCAGCAGAACGCACCAAAGGTCCGACAGGACCATGGCGTTCACATTGTCTTCCCTGACGAGACCGAGCAATCGCCAGAGCTGATTCTCGTCTACGAGGGTGACGCTCCTTACAACGAGTACGCCATTCCTCGTGGCCGACCCTCCCCAGCTGAGGTCAAGGCATACCAGCAAGGTCTGCAAGACGCCCAGCGATTCATCATGGGTCTGACTAAAAACCAACCACAAATCGACACTCGTGGCCTTGATTCCAACCCCAAGTTCCATCGCAAGATCGAGCAGTTCGTCAATGAGCAGCAAGAAGGTCTTACACCCGACCAGGTTCCCGTTCAGGCGCTGTTTGGTCAGCGACGACCGGAGCCTCACAGCCGCTCAAACAACAGCTTCGCGATCCGTGGACCGTCGAGCGCCGTTGATGAGCTCAACAAGAAGATTCTCGCTTTCATCGAGCAAGCTGAGAAGGACGAGCTTGAGCGCAACCACGTTACTACATTCGACTACCCCCAGAAGTACGCCAGCCATCTTGTTGGCAAGGGTGGAGAGAACATTCAGCGTCTGCGCCAGAAGTACGACGTTGATGTTCAGATCAACGACGGTAAGGTCGAGCTGAAGGGACCTTCCGCCAAGGCACAGCAATGCAAGAAGGACATTCTTGACATGGCCAAGAAGCTCGAAGACGAGGCTACACACACCTTGAAGGTTGCGCCTCAGTTCCACCGCGACCTGATCGGTGCTGGTGGCAAGCAGGTAGAGCGTCTGCAGGACCGCTACGGTGTACGCATCAATTTCCCCCGCCGAGCACAGAACGACGAGGAGGCAGCAGATGCGTCGTCACAGAAGAACGTTCGTTCGGGTCAGAACCAGGATGAAGTCATCATCCGTGGACCCAGGAAGGGTGCCGATGAGGCCCGCGACGAGGTGCTTAGTCTGCTCCAGTACATCAAGGACAACTCCTTCAACGACACTGTCTCGGTCGCTCAGAGCAACATTCCTCGCCTGATTGGATCAGGCGGTCGCGAGATGGAGAACCTCCGCCTCGAGACTGGTTGCCAGATTGACGTCCCCGGCGCGCGTGATGCCGCTGATCCATCCGGCCGCGCGGAGATCAAGCTCAAGGGTACTAAGAAGGCTGTTGAGGAGGCCAAGAAGATCTTGCAGCAGCGTGCCCGCGAGTTTGATGATACCATCGTCGAGACTCTGGATATTGACAGGAAGCACCACAGGAGCCTCATTGGTGGCAGCGGTGCCAACATCCGCTCCATTGTCACCTCGGCTGGCGGACCTGACAACTCGCGCGACTTGGCTCGTATGGTGCGCTTCCCCCGCCCCGAGTCTGATGAGACGACTATCCGTGTTGAGGGTCCCAAGAGTGTGGTCGAGAAAATCGTTGCTGCTTTGAAGACACAGGCCTCCTCGCTGGAGAACCAGACCACCGAGACCATCGAAGTCTCGCCTGACAAGCACCGTCTGCTTATCGGCCGTGGAGGTGAGACACGCCGCCAACTCGAGTCGCAGCTCAGCATCCAGCTCGACATTCCTAAGCAGACTACCACTGGTGCCGCCCGTAGTCAGGTAAAGATCACCGGTGAGCCTGCTGCCGTTGAGAAGGCCAAGGAGCATATCCTTGAGCTCGTCAAGGGCCAAGAGGGCGAAACTATCCAGGTCCCCCGTCACCTCCACCACGCCATCTCAGACAACGGTCAGTTCTTCAGGCAACTCCGCAACCAGCATAAGGTTACCGTCGACCACGGCGGTGAACAGGTGCCCGCGAAGCCTGCCCAAGCTGAGGCTGGACGCGCTAGGAAGGGTGCTAACGGTGCTCTTCCTTTGATCACCGACGATGCGACTGCCGGTTCCAACGAGCACTCATGGGAGATCGTTGACAACAACGCTGTGGCAGAGGGCACTGATACCTCCGCCACTATCCCCTGGATCCTGCGTGGACCCACTGAGAGCCTTCCCAAGGCCCGTCAAAGGCTTGAGCAGGCTATCGAGGCTGCTTCCAAGCCTTCCGCCACTGGGTACCTGATCCTGCCCGACCCAAGAAGCTACAGGTAAGCTCAAGCGTTCAACACTTTCAATGCTGCAGTCATACTAACACCTCACAGGCTCGTTGTCGGACCCGGTGGTGCCACAATCAACGATCTGCGCAAGAAGACCGGCACAAAGATTCAGGTCCCCCGCGACCAAGCCAAGGATGAGGCTATCGAGATTGTCGGTACCAAGGATGGCTGCGAGGAGGCCCGCCAGATGATTCTCGACATTGTTTCCAAGGGTGGCAACGGTGGTCGTAGGGAGCGTGCTTAGGCATTTTTATGATCATGTTGGGGATGCGATGTCATTTACTATCAAAAGCTTTGGGCATATTTCGGGGTTAAGGTGATCTTGTGGGAGCGATGTTCATTCAATATGGGAGAAGCATCTACTACTCATCTTGGACTGCCTAAAAGGGGATATGCTTAGCTGTTGTATACAGAAATAAAGCTTCAAGTTCAGACATTTTCGTTCGTGTGACTACTGCTTGATCTTGTCTTCGTAGAACAAGTCTTCTTTTGTTATACTGGGCCATGAGCTGAAGTATCCGCCTGATGTTTGATAATCTCGAAAGGGTATCTAGTCTATACTATGACGCTGCTTTCTCTGCCCTTCCCTTCGTCTTCCCATACGCTCCACCAGCCAACTTCCGCATCTCCAGCGCCCTCTTATACGGCGGCGCAGTAGGCGGCTGTACAGGATCCAGACTGACCCTATCCTTTGGCAAATGATACGTCGCATCCGAATCATACGCCGACAGATCGCCACAAGCCAAAAATGGAGCTATCCACCGCCGCCCACCCTCCTCAACGTCATCCTCATCGTCCGTCTCATCGCCCAAATCAATCTCAATCGCACCATCCTCCCTGACCCGGCTCGTAACCTTCTTTTCCGGTTTCTTCGCATCTGCAGACGTTGGCTCCTCCCTCACAGGCTCGGGCAACACCGTCCCCGCCCCCAACGGCCTCTCCAAACTCGGCATAAACCCCTCCGGTGGACAAAACCCCTCACAAACCACAAACGCCTCTATACTACTCGCCCGACTACTCCTCGGCTTCGCCACTCTCACACGCTCAAACACAATCTTGAGCTGTGCAAACAGCAGATCTACGTCTTTGCCTCTGAAGATCTTGGCTACGAATTTGCCGCCTGGTTTGAGCACGCATAGGGCGAGGTTGAGGGCTGCCCAGAGGAGTTGCGATTGTACGTAGATGTCGAGGTCGTGGAGGCCGGTTACGTCGGGGGCGCCGTCGGAGATTACGAGGTCGACTGGGGAGGAACGCGTGGAGGTTGGGAGGGTGGGGTCGTAGGTGTCTGGGTCGAGGGCTTTGAGCATGAGGGGGATGGTGGAGGGGTGGGTTATGTCTGCGCGCATGGTTGTTACGCCTTCGAGGGGGGACATGGGTTGTAGGTCGATGGCTACGATGCGGACGCCTTCCCGCGGTGTGGGTTTTGGTGTCTCTTCTACCTTCTTTTCCCCTTCTCCCTCTACACCCTGCTCTTGCTTTCCCTCTTCCTTCTCCTTCACCTCCTTCTTCTCCACACCACCGCCCAAAACATGATCCCGCATATTCTTCTGCTTATCCTGCCATCCCGCTCTTCCA
Organism: Alternaria metachromatica; assembly: GCF_023757995.1. Lineage (NCBI taxonomy): Eukaryota > Fungi > Ascomycota > Dothideomycetes > Pleosporales > Pleosporaceae > Alternaria > Alternaria metachromatica. The sequence continues at coordinate 295,664 of NW_026055527.1, forward strand.
AACTTCTCCCCCTTTATCAACACGCGCGAGAGAACCTGGCTCCAACTTCCTGGTGCGGCGCAGAGGTCTACGACGCGCGTTACGCCTTCGAAGAGGTTGAATTCTTCGTCTAGTTGAAGTAGTTTGTAGGCGGAGCGGGCGCGCCAGCCTTCTTCTTTGGCGAGGCGGTAGTAGGCGTCTCGTTTGTCTTTTGAGGATTTGCCCATCTTGATGGGTCTTGTTGACGTCGATTGACGCCGAACTTCTGGTCTCTAGATGTAGGTTTGGTGGGGTGTGTAGTTCTTGCACTGCGGGTAGGGCGATGGGAGGGTGAGAGGCTTCTATCGGGATTTGCCAACCACGTCTAAATCGATTTTTTTGGTCAACGTGTTCCTGCTCTTTCTACGCCTTATGCGTATCTCTCATCGTTGCCGAGCCAGAAAACGTCAATTAATGAGTGCGAGTCATTCGCACGTGAAGTGTGGGAAAGCGCAAGTGGGCTAGAACAAAAGTGGGGCGAGCGGACTCCCGAAGGCCGACAAGTTTTCCAAAAAGTTCACGGCGCGCGCATCCAAACCACGACAAACCTCAATCGCACCCACAGCCCACCATGAAGCGCCCCAATCCCGCCCCGAAACAAGCGTCGCATAAGGGTCACAAGCCCAAACGTCAAAAACTCGACGACTTCCCGAAACCTCTTCCTCCGTCTACGAGACCCAAGCGCCGAGTCCAACTCAACGAGCTGGGATGGAAGACCGTGGAGATGCCCGATCGGTTGGAGGATACAGAGGGTTTCTACGGACTAGAAGAGATTGAAGATGTTGAGATTGTCAAAGATCCGGTTACTGGCAATCTTACGTTCGAGACTACAAAGACGGAGGATGAGGTGGCACAGGATGTCGAGGAAGCGTGGCAACGGGAGGAGGACGAGCAAAAACGCTTGGAGCAGATTACTTTTGACGAGGAGAAGGTGGTTGGACAGGACGAGAGCGTAGGAAAGAAACTGCAGGAAGCAGATGAGGAGGTCGCGTGGGAGGGCTTTAGCGACGAGGACGATGCGCCGGCGGGAATTTTGAAGCAAACTGCGGGTGCAGATGCTAAGGATACAGCTGACGCAAGTGCTACCAACGGCGAGCCGGAGGTAAAGAAAATGACAAAGACTGAGAAGAAGAAGAGGGCGAAGGAAGCGAAGCTTAAGAGGGAGGCAGAGGAAAAGGCCAAGGCAGAGCTGCCGACGCCAGATGAGGTCGAAGAGGAGGACGATGCCGAGGACGACGAACCCTCCGATATCGAGGACCGCGAAGACGGCGAGACGTTCGGACCTGGCGCTTGGGATATATTGGCGAACCACGCCGATGACGACGACGAGACAGATGTGCGCGCATGGGCTAAGCTCGACCTCTCCGAAGAGATGCTGGGTGCGTTGGCGAAGCTCAAGTTCTCGAAACCTACCAGTATCCAAGCGTCTACTATACCCGAGATCATGTCTGGCCGGGATGTTATCGGCAAGGCTTCGACAGGTTCAGGAAAGACACTCGCTTTTGGTATCCCGATTGTCGAGACGTACCTTGCTGCTCGCTCGACGCCCAAAGAACCCGAAGACAAGGCGCCCATCGCGCTGATCATTGCGCCAACGCGTGAACTTGCGCATCAAATCAATGATCATTTGATCGCCCTTTGCGCAAAGGGCGACTTCGATTCCCCGTACATCGCATCTATCACAGGTGGTCTGTCCGTACAAAAGCAGCGCAGGCAACTGGAAAAGGCTGACATTGTTGTCGGAACACCAGGACGACTGTGGGAAGTTATGAGCAGCGGTTCAGGAGTGCTACCCAAGTTCAAGCAAATCAAGTTCCTGGTTGTAGACGAGGCTGATCGGCTGTTGAGCCAAGGACACTTCAAGGAAATGGGAGAGATTCTCAAAGTCTTAGAGCCCGATGATGAGCCTAACGAGAAAGACGACATTGAGGAAGCACCTGAATCTCAGCGCCAAACTCTTGTGTTCTCTGCCACTTTCGGAAAGGAACTGCAGCACAAGCTTGCTGGGAAGCAGAAGTATGGAGGTGGCGATCTCATGAACCAGCAACAGTCGATGGAGTATCTACTCAAGAAACTTAAGTTCCGCGAGGAGAAGCCAATGTTCATCGATGCCAACCCTACTTCGCAGATGGCCAGTAGACTGCAGGAAGGTCTCATTGAATGCGCCGGACCCGAGAAGGATCTCTATCTCTACTCGCTACTCATGTTCTACACCAAGAAGCGCGCTCTAGTCTTCACCAACTCCATCTCGGCAGTACGCCGCATAACGCCATTCCTGACGAATCTGGCTCTCCCCGCTCTACCCCTACACTCCAACATGCCCCAGAAAGCCCGCTTACGCTCCATCGAACGATTCAAAGAACGACCAGGATCAATCCTAGTAGCCACAGACGTCGCCGCCAGAGGTCTCGACATACCCAAGATAGACCTCGTCATCCACTACCATCTCCCCCGCGCCGCCGACACCTACGTCCACCGCTCCGGTCGTACCGCTCGAGCCGACGCATCCGGAGCCAGCATCCTCATCTGCGCCCCCGAAGAAGTCGGCGGCGTCCGCCGCCTCGTCGCCAAAGTGCACGCCCGCGCCAGCGACGCCCCCAAATCAAAGAAAACCGCCTTCTTCATCCGCACTCTAGACATCGACCGCCGCATCGTCTCCCGCCTAAAGCCCCGCGCCACCATCTCCAAACGCCTCGCCGACACCGTCATCGCGAAGGAAAAGAAACACAGCGAAGATGACGTACTACGCCGCGCAGCCGAAGACCTAGGCGTAGACTACGACAGCGAGGAGTTTGAGAAGGAAGCGCCTGGTAAGCGGGGTCGGGGTAGTGGACGTAAGAAGAAGGAGAAGGAGGCGAGTGAGATGACGAAGGGGGAGATGCAGGCTCTTAGAGCGGAATTGAAGCATTTGCTTAGTCAGAGGATTAATACGGGGGTTAGTGCGAGGTATCTTACTAGTGGCGGTATTGATGTTGATGCGCTTATGGCTGGGGAGGGGAATATGGAGTTTTTGGGTAATTTGGATGGGCTGGGGTTTGATGAGGTTGTTGAATAGTCGTGTCGTAGAGGATGATGAATTGTACGCAAGTTTTGGCGACCGGGTTTCGCGAACCTTCTAGGCTTTGTTTGGCTCTCGAAATAATAGACTGCGGGATTGCGAGGCGCAAACCGGGGAGCGCTTTGTGCGTTACTTCTACACAAACACTGCGTTAGTATATTGTCTCCGTCGTTCCGCGACTGTTCGTAACTCATCATACGGAACGGTCTCATTTGGTGTTCTTCTTGATGTCTACAACTGCAACTATGGATCCGGATGATCAGACTCAGCCGAACGGTGATGATATAACGACAAGACACGAGTCCTCCGCCACGGATACCGACGTCCCAACCACCACGGAAGTGCCTCCAAAGTCCCGGTTCGCTGGCTACATTACGCTTGAGTATCTTCAAAGCATGTTTGTGCAGTTCACAATATGGGCACCCACCATCTACGGCTTGCTCCACTTCCGCGCCGGCCTTTTCACGAGCGATGTCTTCATCTTGGCTGAGTTGGCTCCTGCATTCTTTCTGCCAAACATGTTCATCTGTGTCCTCGCCATCACAATTGAGTACCTGCAAAAAAGCATCGACGCACAGAAGAGAACTCTAAGGGAAAATGCGGATACGGTAAAGGGATTACAAGACGAGAAGAAGGCGTTATCAGAAGAGCTCTCTGGGTGCATCCAAGGAAGAGAAGAAGCAGATAGCAGGCATCGACATCGCATCAACGAAGCCCGTCTCAGGCATTACACATCCCTCCACAAGCACCAAAGCAGCACCATCAGTTTCCTAGAACATCTATCCAGAACCCACACCAAGACCCCCGACTCTCCAGCACTAAGTATCCCGTTCGATAAGGTCTACATGATGCGATCAAGAACACAAATGCGACTGAACATAGCGGAGAGTATCGAGAAAATCTTCTACTCGAAAACCTTGCGCGCGTTGAAAGATGATGGGGTGAATGGCTCTATTCGCGAGGCAGAAAATGATCTGGAGAAAGCGGCGGTGGTAGATGGGTATTTGATGCATCTGGAAGATCTGGCGAAGAACCCTGCTGCTCCTGCTAGGGTCGATGCTGGGTTGGAAGTGAGGTTGAATGGGCATAGGGAGAGGCTGGAGAGGTATTGTGAGGGGGATTGGAGGGTTAGGAATTGTTTGAGGAAGGTGGATAGGGCTGAGGAGCAGGAATAGGTAAAAGGAGAGGAGTAGAGTAGATGTGGTGCATACGTAGCTAGGTAGGAGAGCGGTAAAATGTTACATGTGTGCGAGCGTTTCGTACACTTCACTTGTCTCAACACCTGCCCTCCGTGAAGTCGCGTATCCGCAAGAAGAGACTTCCCTCGATACACTTTTGTCAGTGAACGCCCAGTAGCAATTTTTCGAAATGCGATGACATTATCTTTCCCGCAAGTTCAAACTACGAGGGGTAAGGTAATGTGGTTGCCTGATTGCTAGGTGGAAACGTCCACAGCAAATAGCAAATGACGTAGTACAATCCACCACACCCAATCGTCTATATGAGAAGCTCTTTCGTCGTGACCAGAACCTTCCTGGACAAGACTACCAGAACACGAGCCATCCCAAGCAAAGCAGCGATGGAAACCGGCGCTGAGCCTGTCACTACCCCACGTCCAACTCCGAACATGGCGACCATGGAGCCCAACATCGACAAGGACAAGCTCCCTTCTGAAGCGGAATCTGATGAAACGCGCCAGGGACCCAGCACTGTCGACATGGACGAGCTCAACCGGATCTTGCGTAAATCCGTCGACGAGCCGCCACGTGCTCGACACCAGTTTTCACCAGGCACGGCTGTTCTACTTATCTTCTACACAGTAGTTCATATCGCATTCATCCAGCCCGTATCTTTGATCCTGGGTCGCCAGTTCCTCGTCCCCATCATCTTCATGCTCCTCATCAAGCTCACCGCCACAACCTATCTGGAAGAGGTGGTAAAGATGTACGACAAATACATCGATCAAATCAAGGACTTGGCAAGCCTTTCGCTCGAACTGGCACACAAGTATGAAGAAGCGGCGGATTTCCGCATGGTTCACCAAGAATTCAATGAGATGCGGCTAAGATACTATCAAGCCTACTTGGATCACTATGAGATCCTCATCGATTACGTCGAGCTCATTACCAAGCAGGCCAAGACGATGCCTGCGCCGCCTAAAGTCAAGGGCGCGAAGAGGAACTGCGGCAACCGCATCAAGAACAATAACAACGCTCTTACGGAGTCTCTGGAGAACTTCGCTGTCGCGCTTAAACAGCGGCAGTCCACGGCCAGGCTCCAGATTGCAGTAGCGGAGAAGATCAAGGACATACTCGATCGCGAGGGCTTGTTGCCGGAGGAGATCGATCGACTAGTGGATGAGGCAGAAGAGGATCTAGAGCGTGCGCAGGACGCGTCGAACGTTCGGACTCTATCATCGGGTTCCGGTACTTCAGACTCGATCGCAGCGCCATCGCCGGTCGCGGAGAGCATTGATAGCAAGCTGGAGAAGCATTTCGAGGACTTGGATAAGTGGTTCCAGAGTGTGCGGGATCGGCCTGTTGTCGCAGACGAGAGCTGAAGAGAAAGATGTCGCGGAAAGATCGTGGCTGCCATGGAGTCGATCATGCTGCATGGAAAGTGGATGAGGATGATGAATTAGGAGCACACCGATCCTGAGTGTGTTCCCCAGCGGCTTATCCCAAACGTACTCCTAGCGAGGAAAACGTGACATGTGTCCCTTCTTACCTCTTCCCACCGCTGCGTGACAAGAGTTCGCGATTGACGTTGTGTGATGTATTTGTGACTGGCCGTGTCCCGAGACATTGCGCGGGCAGATGCTTTTGACGTCTTAGTAATCAATGACGTAGGCACGCACGCGCTCGCCTTCCAAGGTTCAGGTGCGCTCCAAGCTATGGCAATCAAAACCGTATCACCCCTGTTACCGAGCCTCTCTGGTAGACCTGACCCATCTTCTACCGTGACATAACCCTCTTCCACGACATGATACCGCGAGTGCAAGGGAAGTAGCAATGACGTTCTCTCGTTCTTACGCTGCCAGGTTTCGCGACCGCGACGCGTCTCGGAAGACGATCAGAAGATATTGAAAAGCCATCCTTCGATCAGACAATCTAGCCTGGTCTCTCATGCATGGCTATGATGACACTTGGCGTCGTTCGGCCCCATGAATGATATTAATGACTGCATTTCGACTGCCACCCTTTAGCCGCAGTCAGCCTTGGGGAGTCACGGCGCGCCACGGGAATCATCTCACTCTTTCGCAGCCATGTTCCACATTCCATTAATAGTGAGCAGAACTCGTATCCCTCGCTCTTTGCAACATCTTGCGTTGCCGATAGGTGGCTTCCAATTCACATGGCTTCCATGGTTCATGTAATCAATAGCTGGACCCGTACCAAGGGGCGCCAGCATTCGTGTCGCATTATCCCAAATACCATCAATGTAGATGTATACCTTGTTGCAGCAACTGCTTACTTTTCAAGAGTTGAATGTATATATGCGACACAATCCTGGCCAATACTGGTGTCCATCATAGCCTCGCACAGCCTTGTGTGCTCGCTACGCGAAGCTGGGTTGGCTGCCTTCTTATTCGTCGAAACTTTACCGATCGCCCTGCGATGGCTTGCACTCGCATATATTACGCAGAAGCCGAGGGCTTGTATCTTCAGCCTGATCCATGCTAACCTCACATACTTAACACACTCTTTCCGCCCGTTGGTCGAGGCGTCCCCAGCCCACATACATCATCGCATCGGCTGACTATACTGCGATGGCGGCAGTAGATCATCTCCCGTGGCGGTTTGAGCACTGGAAGAGACACCCAGAAAAGTTGAATCCGCAGGACTACCATGTTGCCGTCTCGATATGTGAAACCAGCGTAAGTGCATGTACAGAGGAACTATTTTGACGAAGCTGAGGGTACATAGGAAGGCGTCAAATTCAGCGAAACGCCGGTGCGCGACAGTATTATACCAGCGCTGTGTGCGGAGACGACTGGATCAACTCCGGGTACGAAATGGTCTCTGGAACTGTTAGCTAAACAAACTTCCATGTTGTGGGTTTTACTGAACCACTAGAAGCCTAATGACTGTCAGTCCATACGTTGATTTTGGGCCAAGCGAGGTCCCGTATTCACTGGATGCCATTCAAGCTCTGCGCGCACACTGGCAACTCCCGTACAGCTACGTTCCTTCATTGGGAGGTGGACCAGACATATCGACGGCCTTCTCTCCTCTGCTGAATGATAAACATTGTAAAGGTGAGTTGGTTCTGACGGGTTTCCAGTCGCAACGTGTCGAACTTCCCGATCGAATGTCTCGCTCGTAGCTTATCTATGCTTACCGAAAATTCCAGGGTTTGTGCATGATGTCGCCGGCAGCAAAACTACGATCATGCACAATAACCCAATGCGACGGACATTCGGATTGTGCCTCGTGGATGAAGACGACGTTGCTCGTGTCATTAGACGTCTCCAACACGCTCAGAGCTTTGGGTCAAATCCACTTCTATTACCAACCATTCTACTATCTACGGGCGTACATAAGATCCGGGAACTGCAAAACGAAGTCGTCGAGGAGTGCTCGCAGCTAGAAGAAACCACGGGCTTTGACGGTGAAAATCACGAGGTTACATTCGATCAAACGGCAAATTTCACACGAATACCTCAACGACTCAACGTACTGTCGGCTCGTATAGCAAACACTCAATACTACTGCTCCTCTTGTGTCGAGGCACTCGACTGCTTAAAGGCTCAGCTCCAAACCCTACCTAGTGGATATCGCACTAGTGTCTCCGCCGAACTACATGAACAAAGGATGTACTTACGAGCGTGCTTAGAAAATATTGGCTTCATAACAAAACGAGACAATACACTCGTCCAGTCTATGGCATGAATGGTACGCAAGTCTCACGCGGCATCTGTTGAAAGCCTATGCTTATGGTTACAGATTCAAGCAAATCTTCAGCAGAGAGACAACCAGCTTAACCACCGGTACGGCGCCGATATGCGACTCATCACGGCGATTACTCTCATCTTCCTTTCCAGAACCTTTGTCGCAACCATCTTCAGTACTACATTTTGGGACTTTTCTCCCGACGATGGCGGCGCGAAGGTATCCTACTGGGTCTACTTATATTTTGTGTCTACGATAGGTCTTACTCCGGTGGTGCTGGTTGTGTGGAGGAGATTCAGCACGATAGAGCGGCTGACAATGGAAATGGCACAATCAACACGCCGAATCCCTTTGTTAAGAAGACTGATACGAGAGAAGAAGGTGGATGATGAAGAGTCGAGAAAGAAAGGTGATTGAGGCACATCTCTTGCTTCACACGATCTTTGGTTAGACTCTTCCAATCGACGTGGCCGAATCAGCATGTGTTCAATGACGATGATCACTTCGTTCGGAGAGAGCGGATAAGGCAAATATGAACCGCGGTACAGTCGTCTCGCTAGTCCAGTGTTGTTTGCCCGAGCAAAAGTCGTCTCGCTCAATTTCGCACTGCACTCCACACACAACGAAACAATTTAACCAGGATCCACCGATATCAGCCCAACACGATGAACTCCGTATTCCCAGAAAAAGGTCAAGTTGGAGTTGCTGCTACATACTGCCGTGGACCACGCAAAAGCGCAGGGCGTTGGTATCTGCATCTGACAGCAAGCCAGATGCGCAAAAACGGGCGCCTTGATAACAGGACTACTGCCTACCGAAGAGCGTAGATACGGCATTACGCGCGCAAACTCCCCGACCGAAAACGTTAAGACACGCGAGAGAGCCGAGCTACTTGCTTTATTACACGCTCTCGGTCTAGCCTCCAGCACGATCAAGAAACGATGTCCGCCTGATGTCCAACTGCGGACTATGCAGATCTTTTGCGAACACCCATCGGTCATATACACTGTCAAACACCACATTCAGTATTCTTCAGCAAGCTTGGAAGACGAAGTCAGTGGAAACGATCGCGCCATGATTAAGAGAGTTGTCCAAGCCATCAGAAGACTCGAGAGAAAGTCTTTTAAAGTTTGCTTAACAATCGCAAATATGGAAGACGGAGCGCACAAGAAAGCAAACTTGGCAGCAAGGCAACGAGGCAGGTTCGCGTGTCGACATCGCCGCCGACTGCAGCACACTCGGGCAAGAGTATCAACAGTAGTGCGTCGCACATTGGAAGACGAAAACTCTACAGAAGCGCTCGTAGAGGGGATTCAGGAGCTCACATTAGCCCATCAGGCACGTTATCACCAGACGTCGTCATCCGTATCGCCGACATCAAGCGCCTCGCATGCAGCCCCTCCTCCAACAAACGCCTCATCTTGATCCATCAACCTCATCTCGTCATCCAACACGGCCCTCCCATGTCGCCACTCCCGGAACAGTCTTCGACCGCACAGCTTCCACAAAACGCTCGTAGATGGAGCGCGTTTGCCAAAGAGGAGGAGGCGGATCGCAGTACCACGGAAGTGCAACATGGTGTATCCAACATATGAGACAATGACTAGGAACGTCGAACAGCAGAGCTGTATCTCACTGTTGACGACCAGCGGGATCGAGGGTTAGAGAAACGGTGTTTGAAAATCTCGAGCTAATGGAGCTCTTGTGTTGACGACCACTCTCCTTTCAAACGGTCGAGCTAATGAAATCGTTTGCGTTATCAATATCGTCTGTTGATGAATTTGAGATCGAATGTTCCCAATGGAGGTTGCTGGAATGAAGAGGCTATCTTATGTACGTCCGGCACACGGCGGTACTTCGCCGTAGGCGACACAGAAGCAGACCATGGGGCCCAACAGTCTGTTCCACAAGGCTTCGGTGGGTGCACAGGTATCAGCGTGCACTTCAGGACTCAATCTTATTGACTATAGCAAGAAGTGCCAGCAAAGCTGTCGTAGATTAGCGGAATATTGACATGTGCAGCGACCAGTTTGACTCACAAGTACCAACGGTATGTTCGAAAAGGCCACAGTCTCAACTGGAGACGCCACAATCCACATCTTTTGCTGCACAATGCACTTTTCTATCGTTTTTGTCGTGGAATACGCTGTTCGCAAGCAGCCATAACCATGAGCGAACCCCAAAGGATGGGAAGATGCCGGTAGGGCAGGTCCCAATGGGTCAGAGAGCAAGCGACGCAGATTCAGGCAATGTACCGTAGCCAATGACACCAATCACCGAGATCCGACCCAACGATTTACTCCGTAGGATCGCGCGCCTGACTGACCCACCAACACGGCACAACGACGTATAGATATCCATGTGCAACACGCGTCGCGCAGATCCTCATACCATCAGGAAGTCCCATCAAACCGCAACGAGCGATGGGAATGACATATCGTAAAGACTGGAGACACCCATCAACAAGATGAGCACTGAGGGAAGCCATAGATACAAGGTCGCCGTAGGCGCAGCGGCGAGATGACGAATGTCAACAAGAAGAGTCGGGATTATTTCGCGACGCGCATACTGTAATAAAAAAAAGATAGACAGCCCCACACCAACTGGCAGCTCGCACTCGGACGCTCGCGCCACACTACGTCCCAGCACACAGCGCTCCAGCACACGACCTGACGATAGCACGCACGACCGCCACACGTGATTGCACCCAGACCAGATACATGTTTACAATAAAGAGCGACAGAGCCTTGAACGACAGAACACAACAAAAGCCACATACTCGATGCAAAAGAACCGATGTAGAAGTAGCAGCCCAACAGCCGCGACGCTGCTAGTACCACATCGATAACGTGTCAACACCAAACGTAGCCCTTGTACGACCGGACATAACCAAGAAACAAGTCGCGTGACCTCCTATGTCATGCGCCACAACCCAAAGAAGGACACCATGCCCAGAAACCATGACTCGAGCGTACCAACACGAAGACCGAGACGAACACAAGATGATACCGCGGGGTCCCATAGACCAAGTACCAAGACGCGAAAGGTACACCTAGGCACTATATGAATAACAAGTCAGGTCGGAATCAGCGCGGGACAGGAAGAATCTTACCATTAAAGTTTCGATTTAAGGCAGAACGAACCGTTCCGACGAAGCGTGGCAGATCTTCGTGCTTCTAGTGGAACTGCATTGCCGTCCGAGGGCATGGGACGCTCTTCCTTCGTCATATATGTTGTCATATAGTAAGCCAGAAGCGCATTGGGTTCCATAACCAAAAGTAGGGTGACAGGTAGCTACACGTGCAGATGTACCCAAAGGCCGACAACGACGAACGAGAGGGGTTGTTACGAAAACGAAGTGAGAGCACGCTCAAGATGAAGCGCATAGAAGGCAGAAGAACGACCCGTCTTTATATGCCAATGAACCCCTAGCTAGCCCCAATACGACCTAGCCTCTTGTACCCGCTACTCCACACAACACAACACAGACAGCCAATCCGACCAAAACTGTCCCGAGGGACCACCCAGTATTATCCAGACGACGGATGCGCCCCACACGTATAGACACACGAAACGAGATTCCAAACCACCACAACGGCCCAAGCAAGTACCTGCAAGCGCGAAACTTCGATACAACCATTAAATCATTGCATACACACAACCATGCACACCCAACGCACCCATATAGCAAGGCATTTCCAGCTGATATTGGAAACGACAAGCGGACCGTACAAAGACTCCCCACAAACACCGATCTGCCGCTCCTGCTATGGATAGCGGTGACACAACACTACCTAGGTAGCGCACCACAAGGAAGTTCGCCCCCCGAGATCAGACAAAACCCACAACGTGCAACGCTCGACATCATCAGCAACGCTCGACACCATCAGCAACACAGCGACAACGCCAAATTGCAGTCGACGCGCCGTCCGCACGATTCCCACACCAGTACCGAACGAGACTTCATTTGTCACGGCACCGCGCCACCGCAATACAGAACGACATGGAACATACCCTGGTGTACCCGCATGCCCTACAACCCCGCCGACCGATAACCACACCGATACAAAGAGCCTGCGACATCCATACCAGTCAGAATACCGCGTAGACATCATCAAACGCCCCGCATACGTCACGATCACGCCGACCCACACATCGTTCAATCCACGAACAGCAACCTCGCGCGTTAGGTTTCGACCGAGGCAAGCCACGCGCTCCACGACCAGACACCATCAGATGATAATTTGGACCAAGGCCACAAACCTGATCACCTGTACATGGTTCCTCTTCGCCAGATGTTATACCTCTGAAGGATAGTGTGAAGAGTGTCAATGAGAGCGCAGCGTCGCATCCTTACTGCCACGCAAACGCTCATGCATGCGACTCAATTCACGCCCAAAAGTGAGCCACCCTCTACCCAGTGACTACTATCCCCGCATATTTTAGCAGACCTAACTAAAGAAGAGCCAGCTTTTTCTGCCATTACGAAGTGGGTCGCCTGTAACACCTGTCCTCGAGCATAAGACCTCGGTAATGCCGTACCCACATGGCGATTCGCACGACATGAGATTGAACAACACATATCTCCGATCGAGAGAACAGCACCAGACACACAAGAATTAGAGTACACCCCTACCAGTTCCACAGAGTCCACATACGTCTATCGTCCTGGCGCGCCTCGACATTGTCTTAGCCCAGCGTAACACAATGGTATCGGAGACGCCCACCATCGCAACCCTCCCGTCTCGCGCGATATCCTCAACATCACGGTCAAGTGGTTACCCCGGTCGCGATGGTACACCATGAAGCGTAGCATACTCACGTCTCTGATGCGGCTTATGCCGCCCTCAACAACCATAAGTCACCAGAACCCCGAATAAAGCTCACCACCAACATCGTCGCTAGAGCTTCTGTCCAACACTACGCCCCACCCATGTGCATGTCTGCCAACAGTCACTGCTTTCCAGAACGACTCTTGCACACTACAACGCGCAATGCAGCTGATAAAACCGACACGTCCCCATGCGGCGGCCTCCAACAGTGAGTCACACTCGCAGAATCCGTCCACCCTGCTCGGAACAGACGACGTGACATATCGCCACCAGCCGCTAGACGGTGCCACACCGATCTATCCAAGACGCGTCCTGTCACTAGCTCGCACCTGAACACCCGCACGTTTCGCAGTCGCCCCTCCATCCTCCCGCAACCCTCACTTCCTCCCCTCCTCCCGTCACATAGCGAGACCGGGTACTACGACCAAATCATCGAAAGAGGTAACCGCCGTCTTGTCATGTGCCCACCATCGAAGGGTACGAAGCAGTCTCTTCACGCAGAGACCCGACCGTCAGCTTTCCAAACCGCACTACCACGACCGATACCCAAACCGACGCACTTCTCACTGGGCTCTGGTCCGCCTCGAGCGCAAAGAGCATGAACTCCGCAGCAGAGCGAGCAGAACGTACAGTCAGCATTACATCGACACGGCATTCACGCAACATCACCATCAAGACCACCGACGCAGTCCACCCAACACGAGACAAAGAGGAAGAGACGTTTTCCCGAGCAAGTGTCTTCGCCCGCGCTTCTGTCAGGTCATGTCTTCGACGACTCCATTGTACCCATGCTGCCTTCTTGGACATGTGACAGTCTGCTCACGTCACCACGCCATCAGGCAACCGCGTTCTCCTTCGGGAGCTGACGTGTCCTAACGCTCACCACCCCATTTCACCACTCCCTCTCACCGACGCGTCTTGCAGCTACGAGGGGCCCAAGCTCAGCAGCTGTATATATAGTCCCCCGCCCCCTCCACCTCCATCTCCCATACACTCTCCCACCAGTCAACGCAAGCAAAAGTATCAACTCGACGCCCAGGCCTCGTCAACTACTCAACCAGCGGGCAGAACCCCACGAGACCCTACGCGACCATTGTCACTTTCGACCTCAGTGCACTGTCTTCACCACACTCACCGTTCACACTCATGAGCGCCGGTCAGCCCACGCTACTCAGTCCTCCGCACCCCCAACCTCTCTACACGCTACATGTACACATGAGTATCATGAAGGTAAGTGACTACATTTGTCTCTTGTTGCGATGTGCGCAGACTAACTTCCCACAAGTCGTATCAATGAACGTCCTCACCCGCTTCGACCAGGTTCAACCCAGCTCTACCACCGACCGACCCCCGCCGCCGCCCTCCTCCCTGCACGCCCCTCCATCCACGCTTGACCTAGCCCCGTCGTCCACGAATCGCCATGGATCTCCACCGCATCTACCACCAACAACCAGCAACCCTCCTAAGCCTTCGGCCAATAATCCTTGCTTTGCATGAGGCTCTCAACTGATTTTGGATTGATCTACATTTGGCTGATCTATCTCTAGTGTATCCTTCTACTGAACATGGATCTGACTTATGTCTCTATGTTGTATTCGTCTGCC